>NC_142082.1:43790204-44142704 GCF_054644295.1 Miniopterus natalensis
TGAGCCTGCAACCCAGGTACGTGCCCTTGACCGGGAATAGAATGGAGAGACCCTTCAGTGCTTATGCTCTGACCACTGCTAGGGCTCCATGTGCTATTTTAATGACATGTGAATTCATTACTTAAGCTTGAGTTATTAAAAGCACATTGTATATCAACTTAAATTTTTATCTTTTTTCAGGATTTTATCTACACGTAGTATAGCTTGACTTACTCATTAAACATGCTTTAAAATTTTTCTCATCTCCACTTTCTCCAACAAGCTCTTTGTCAAGCTACAACCCATTCGTCACATTAGCCTATGATGTTCTCAGTTAAGAGGTGCTGTAGCTCTTCTACACTCCATTACTTTTTGTTCTGTTTGGTTTCTGTTTTCTTTTTTTTAAATTTTTTCCAGATTTATTGACATATAAATGACATATAGTGTGTAAGTTTAAGGTGTACAATGTGTTGATTTGATACATTAATATATTATAAAAGATTACCATTGTAGCATTTGCTATCATCTCTATCACATCATAAAATTACTTTTTCGTGTGTGGTGAGAAAACTTAACATTTATTCTCATAGCAACTTTTATGTATATGATACAGTATTGTTAACTATAATCACCATGCTGTATATTAGATCCCCAGAATGTATTTATCTTATAACTGGAAATCTGTACTCTTTGACCAACATCTTCTCACTTCTCCACTCTCAAGCCCCTGGTAACCACCATTTACTCTCAGATTCTAGGAGTTGAGCTATTTAAAATTCCACACATAAGTGATATCATACCATAATGTCTTTCTCTGACTTATTTCACTTAGCACGATGCCCATGTTGTTGCAAATGGCAGGATTTTCTTCTTCTCATGGCTGAATAATATTTTATTCTATTATATATGTACATGCTATATGCATACATATATGTATGTACACACACACACACACACGTATCTTCTTTATCCATTCATTTATCGAATCCAGCAATCCCACAATTTGGGGATATATGTTTAAAGAGAATGAAATCAGGACCTCAAGGAGATATCTGTCCTCTCCTGTTCATTGCAGCGTTATTCACAGTAGCAGAGATATGAAAACAATCTAAGTCACTCTCTTATTCTATTATTTTAATTATGGTGCTTCTCTGAAGCTCTAGGACATAGGGCAGATGTGGCTGACATAGAAAACTAGTTTTCTATCATCTAAATGCTTTCATCTCTCATTCATTTCCCTCCTCTTTCACTCTATGTTGCTCCTTTTGTTTCCAGAGCAACCCACTGAATCTTTAATATTTTGTGAATATCTGTCCAACATTTATTCTTATCTGCTTAGCATCTCATAATCTGTGATCTGTGCTCTTTTCAATGTGACAACTAACTAATCTGAAAACCTAATTGCTAATTGTGTGTAAAAGGAGTATTCATTATTCATATGCTCATAAAGGTTAGAGTTATGCTTTTACAAGTAATTTTTTACGTAAGAAATATTAAAGCAATAGTCGTATAAAATGAAGTAAAAACTAAATTATCTTCACTCAAAATTACTATTTTAAGCTATTTTTATTTTCAATTTATCTTTAATTGACCATATCCTTATATAATCTTTAATAGTTGAAATAGTAATGTGGAATAGATTAATTTGTTAATTCATTCAAAAACATTTATTATTTATGCCAAGTTTGAAATTTATTGATTGGTGCTTTGCAAAGGTAGCTTCAGACTGCATGAAACTTATTTGTTTGGAGATATGACAAATAGTAAAATAGTGTCATGTAGGGTGATAGCAACTATATCGAAGCCATGTATGGGGTGCTGTGGAAACACATCAGTGAGCAACTGGTCAAATTCCTGAGAAGGATTTCAATCAGGAGTGAAATGAGACATAGAGAATACAAGGCTCTTAACATTCACAACAGATTATGAATTATGCAATGAACAAAATCCTTCAGAAGGAACAACCAGAAAGAAAGCAAGAAGTGGAAGGAGCATGATGAATAAGGGAGCTATGAGAATGGATTCTAAGTGCAGAGTATATTTGTACTTTAGTCTATGGAAAAGGCATTAGGAGTAGGAAGAGTAATTCTGGATAAGTTCAATGCCAGGTCATAAAGGATGTTGCAGGCCGTGCCAGGGATTCCATCTTTATTCTTAATGATATTTGGAGCTCTTAATGAACATTAGCAGAAAACGGTGTAATTTTTCATGCCAGGAGGTTTTATTTTTTTCAAGAATAGAGAATAGACTTAAGGCAACAAGACTGGAATCATGGAGGCCAGTCATATAGTGGCTCCACTAAATCAAGCTTTGTAACATGAGGGGCTGATTTAAGGTCAGAAATAAGGTTAAATAGATAGAACTTGGACTTTGGGAAGTGAGGGAGATTATATTGATGTACCCTGGACTCTAGATTTTTCAACTGAAATACTTCCAACTGTTTGTGTCTCAGTTGGCATCTGCATCAGCCAGGGGTACAGGTTGACAGTACCACCAATGTGTCCTGCCTGGATAAAAACTTTGCTCACAATTGTTGGTGCTCCCTAAGTAAGATTAATGCCAGTCAGGGGCCACTAAGCCAGGGAAAATGAATGAGAGTTGGGTAGGCATATCGAAGCGTAGACAGGAGTTTTGTCTCAGAAGTGCAGAATGCTGGAACATTCCCTAATTTTTCTGAAAAACTTCTTGATAATGACAAGATAAATGGTGATTATTAAATCATAGTTGGAGCCACCTGGAGAATGGCAAACCTATTAGTTAAATTTAAGGATCCTGGTACAGTTTGTGAGAGCCCCACCATATCATTTCTCTTTGTCAGGAAGGGACACTTTGAAAAATATATATATATATATTTAATTCTCAGCCGAGGATATTTTTTCATTGCTTTTCAGAGAGAGTGGAAGGTAGAGAGAGAAAGAGAGAGAAACATCGAAGTGAGAGACGCATTGATTGGTTGCCTTCTTCATGAGTCCCGACAGGGGCTGGGGATCAAGCCTGAGGTATGTGCCCTTGGCCAGAATCGAACCCGGGACTCTTCGGTCTGCTAGCCGACATTCTAATCACTGAGTCAAACTGGCTAGGGTGAAAATATATTGCTACACCTGAAACTAAAACAAAATAATATTGAATGTAAACTATAATTGAAAAATAATAAAATTTAAATATATATATTATTATAGCACAATATTATATCTTTATCTCTATATCATCTATATCTATATCATTTCCCCTCCTGTACTTCCCATGCATTGGTGGTGTTGTCCTCCAATACCACAAAATCAGTGTATCCCATCCCACAGCAAAACTTCCCCGAGAGCGAGCCAAAAGTTTGATTTAGTTAATTTCTTGGTAGCAGTCTTGAACAATTGCCTCACTTGATTTTACCTCTCTCACCGAATGGGTCAGCTTCGGGTAAGAGTTATAAATCTGGCATGCAGTCGTAGGCTCTACACCAGAATAGTCCTTTATTTACACCCAGTCTATCATAGTAGGTGTGTTGCCATGTCTGATTTGAAGATGGGTCCAGCCATCAACAGTGGCAATCTCTGAGGTACAGACTTGATCAGTAGCATCTTGACTGCAGAGAACAGGCTCTTACCATGAACACTAACTAGTCAATGTCTCATCTATTTTTTCTTAAGGGAATTTGTCTATCTTAGGGAAATCTCCCCAACAGGGCCAAACAGCAGACTTATAACAGCTCTGAGATATTTTCTTTTCTCCAAATGGACTAGGGGTGGCTTTATGTACTACAGGAGGAGCTGGGCTGTAAAATTGAGCAGGTGATGCCGTTTTTTTAAACGAGCAATACACTAGTTTTCTTCTCAAGTGAACTACGCACAGTCCTAATGACTCACCTGGTTTTGCACGTAGCAGTTGCAAATTTCACCTTTTCATACTCAGGGTAGGTGCAGGTCTCTGTAACTTTTATCTGAAAGGCACCCAGGAAGACCGAAGGCTGACTGCCACAGTCATGACAAAGCTCACTGAGAGGATGGTTAGCAACAACTGGGGTACATCAGGCAGCTGCCTTTGAATCTGCTTCCCCGTAATCAGCCTGCAATTATCCTCCTAATTCTTCCTCATTAACAGGCAAAAAGTGAAGGATCATTTATTGCCTGAATAACAATATAATTTGGTCAGTGTTAACAGTCTTGATTCCCATGGACTTCCCTGAAATTCTGTTAATCTGTTTACCAGGCCTCACCCTTCCTCTCCATAAAGTTGTGTCAGCATCCCATCCATCTTCATTGCCAAAACTGTCAAGTACTGTGAAGGGTCTGGGATGTCACCCTATATACAAATTTAAAAGTTAGCCTCTTAAAATTTGATGCATGCTGTCTGAAGACCTGATCCTCCCAGGACAAAGACAAAGGAATTAGTCACTTCAATAGTAGTCAGGATATCAAGTTCTTATCACACCTCTTCTATAAGAGTATATTTCTAAAGTGTGATGCAAAGAGAGACAAGTGACCTCGGTTCATCCAATGGGCTGAATTACAGGAGATACACCTTTTTCTTAGGACAGTAAGCATGCCTATCATTTGCTCTGGAAGGAGGCACTCTGTCTTCCAAGCTGCTTGACATACAAACGTTCTTGAAAAGATAATCCAAAAAATGGTAGCCAGTGCTTCTGCTCACAAGACATGCAAAAGGGGGGGGGGGGGGCATTCAAGGAGAATTGCCTTCAAATATGCAAAGGTGGAGAAAAGAAAATTAAAGGAACAAAGAACAAGCTTTCCATTGTAAAAAAAAAAAAAAAATGAAATTACTTTATCTGGGACCTTGCCTCACGCATAGATGAAATTCTCAGGGCTCTTTTGCAAAAAGGCTTGTAATAAAACTAAATTAAAGCATAATCCAAATAGTGAAGTGAAAAGCCTATTCTGGGAGGGCATAGCCTATGCGCTGAAATTGTTAGATAATTTAGCAAAGTTGTATTGCTGAGAAATCTTCCATTAGATGTTACAGAGTGACTGAGACGGGACTTACCCTACCCTCATTTTGTGGACATCAGAACCTGGGCAGTGCCTAGAGGCCTTTCCCGAACTGCAATGTAGGGAAACAGATTCTGAGCAGAGCACAGTCACTCTGAATTAAGAAAACAGAGCCCGGCCGGGCGTGGCTCAACGGTTGAGCATCGACCTAGGATCTAGGTGATCGGGGTTCGATTCCCAGTCAGGGCACATGCCCGGGTTGCGGGCTCGATTCCCAGCAGGGGATGTGCAGGAGGCAGCTGATCAATGACTCTCTCATCACTGATGTCTCTACCTCTCTCCCTCTCCTTTCCTCTCTCGGGAATCAATAAAGATATATTTAAAAATAAATAAAAAAAGAAAATGGAGATAAGAATTCAAAGCTGCAAAGTGTTTCTTACATGAACTTGTTTGCATCTTATCTTTACAACTTTATTTAATTTCCATTCCCCCATAGTTTTGGGGTTTCATTTATTATGCCATATACTTTTACATTTAGTCTGGTTTTCTTTCAAGACATAATAATGAGAATACCATACCAGTTATAAATTTCTAATTGCTGGTGAGTTGATTCTTGGGTGGGACCCAAAATACAGACGCTTAATCCAAGGAAATAGTATCAAATTAAAGCATTCAATATTAGCCTAAGTCTTTAAATTTTCCTAATGTAATGCAGTTTTACTTTTTATATGATGGGGTTTTATGGCTGTCTTTGATATAAATGTTACATTGTGAAATTTCATAACTTTCTAAAAATAATGTATTAACACATGGCCCTATTATAATAATGTAACATGATCTCCTGGTATGATTGGAAATTTAGGTATATCTTAACTGTATTACTTCAAAATGTGTAAAACAATTTAGACCATTTTAAATTTTTTGGATAAGGAATCATGTCTACACAAGATTTTTTGAAACATTTGACGAATTTATGTTTTTGAAGTAGTGACTGTTTGATCTTTTTATTAACTGGTCATTTGGTATTACCACTCGTGTTAGTCAATATTTAGACACACTTCTAACCTTCTTGTTCTAAGTTTTTGAGGATGTTTTTTCTGAACATTTTTGGTTTTGTACTTTTCTGTTTATCAAAGCTTATGTGTATATATGTGTATATGTGTGTGTGTTTCCCAACCAAGTGAATACTTATAGGATAAAATCCTCCTTTATAAAAAATAATTTAAGGTATAACTATTCTATAATGGCTATCACTTAATCTTATATAAGTACATCTTGTATAAGCACCTTATTCCTTACTTTACACTACTTTTCCCTTTTGAACTCATGGATTTTAATGAATTCAAATTGATCCAAATTATCATGATAATTTTAAATATTTTATTGTCAAATTCATTATTACAGTTTGGCCAGCAAACCCCTTTAAGATGACTTCAGCACTGCTGACAACCTTGAGAGTATCCTAAATGTTAGGCAGGGACAAGAGAGTTCACTCCAAGCCTATTTCTTTTTCCTGTTCAAAGCCATGAAAGCAACTATCCTCCAAGAAACTCTAGTTACTTACAGTAGAGATTAGTGACAGAAAGGAAAATAACATCCAAATTATTTTGTAGGGATATTCATGAGAATTCTTCATGGGCTGAAGTGCAGTTATTCTATTTAAATACTTCTAGAAATGATGAAGCTAGAATATATGCATTTAAAAAAATTTCCAACTAATATTTACATCATAGCATATACCTTTCTTACATAGTATATCCTCTGTTCTTTAAACGTCAAGGTTCTTATACTCTTGATACACACACACACACACACACAATTTAGAGTTTATGTTACTTTAGTGTTATAGATGAATGGTATGATATTAATCAGGACCAGCGATTGTACAGATTTGATAAAGACTGAGTTACATCTTTATATTGTTTCAAACTCTGTTCCAACTGAAGTTTCAGTGTGGGGCAATGAGGCCCAGTATATCGCAGAATAAAAAGGCCTTTCTAGGTTTGCTTACGACAGTTCCTCAGGTGTACATATATTTAAAGGAACATGAGTTGACATTTTCATCTTCTGGTCACAGCTTCCAAAGCTAGAATTCTTTTTTTTTTTTTTTTTTTTTGCCAAATAAACATTTTAAATTGGAAAACAATGCTTTCATTTCTTATTCAGTATCAAATACTTTACTTTGGATCAATGGCTTTCTTGTAGAAACACTTCCAGTTTGAATTTCTTAAGATGGCACTGATGACAGGAAAATCTACTTAGATTTATTTAAAGAACAATAACAGTAAGTGGTCCATTTACAAATGGGTTGCAATTGGAAGTTTCTTTGGAATAGATTTTTCTTTAATGTTTAAACTTTTAATTTTGAGATAATTATAGATTCAAATGCACATGTAAGAAATAATACAGAGAGAGCCTATGTACCTTTTACCCATTGCCCTCTGGTGGTAATATCTTGGGAAACTATAAAACAGTACCATTACCCACATACTGATGTTGATCCAGTCAATGGAACAGTGGAAGAGTTTCAGAACAAGAGTCCCTCGTGGTATCCTTTGATAGCCACTTCTCCCCCAACCCTAACCTCTGATTACCACTAATATTTTTTTCATTCTACAAAGTTATCATTTGGGGAATGATGTATAAATGGAATCATATAGCATCTAACCTTTTGCAATTGGCTTTTTTTTGCCCAGAATAATTCTTTGGATATTCATGCAAGTTGGTGTGTATATTAAAGTTCCAAAGCTATAATTCTTGAAATCATTCTTTCTCCCCTATTAACTTTATTCCCCACATCCAACTGGTTGTCAAGTTCTCTTACTTATACTTCCTGGATATTGTTTGAATCCCTCACCTTTTCAACATAATTACTGCCATTGCCCTCATCAGGCTGATACCATTTCTCCTCTCATTTGTTGCGTATCTCCCTATTTTTCTCTATTTCTCCAGGTTTGATTGTTCCCTGCAATTCCTTTCCAGGCTGCTGTTAATAATTTTTATAAAATGAACACAGGCTGTAGTTTCATTTCTTAAAATGCTTCCATGGTTTCCTGCCACATTTCAAATAAATCTCAAATGTACAGGCGTGGCGCAGGAACTTCATTTTCCCTTTCGTGACATCTACCTCGCTTCCTAAATCAAAGACACCTTTTCAAAACTGTCGTATCTTTTCTTCCAAATCACAAACTTCTTTCTCTTAAATAGTCTTACTGAACTGTTTTTTTTCTTTCCTAGAGAAATATTACAATGCTTTAAAATTTGTCTCAGATATATATATGTTTATTTGTTTTTTAAATATATCTTTATTGATTTCAGAGAGGAAAGGAGAGGGAGAGAGAGAGGTAGAAACATCAATGATGAGAGAGTCATTGATTGGGCCCGCAGCCTGGGCATGTGCCCTGATCGGGAATCAAACCCCCATCGCCTGGATCCTAGGTCGATGCTCTATCGCTGAGCCATGCCCAGCCGGGCTGTTTATTTGTTTTTTTTAAGAAGCCTATCTACTGCTTCCCAGTTAGGCAAAAAACAAAACAAAAAAAAAACTCCCTCACTCGCAGAGACGTGCATGCTCTCACCCCCAGACCTGGGTAATAAGCAAGAAGGACTCACAGAGGTGATTAAGGCTAAAGACATTGAGGTAGGGAGAGTATCCTGCATCACCTGTTTGGGCCCAAACTAATCATATGAGTCCCTAAAAGAGTGAGTCAGAAAGATGTGATGTGAAAAGGAATGAACCCACTATTGCTGGTTTTGATGGACAAGCAAGGAGGCTAGGAGATAAGAAATGTGGCAGCCTCTGGAAGTTGGGAGTAGTCCTTATTTACGCTGAATAAGAAAATAGGGACTTTAGTCCAACAGCTGCAAGGAACTGAACTCTGACAATAACTGATCAAGGAGATGGATTTTCTTCTAGGAGCCTCCAGAAAGGAACATGGCCCTGCTGACATTTTGATAAGCCATACAGGACTTCTGACCTACAGAACTGTAAGAATGGCCTGCCTATGTACTCTAATAGCAGCTGGGATTATCTTTATTAACGTATTTATTACACAGTATTAGGATGTCAGTTGACTTGTCAGTCTCATGAATAGACCGTGTGCTCCTGGTAGGCACTGTCTACATTCCTGTCAACCTGCAGAATGCCTGAGACATAGTAAATATTTAATACATCACAGATGAATTAATGTATAAATAGAGGGCTATTCATACATTTATCTTCTGTGCTTTATTACAAATTCATATGTCCTTAGATGTTATATTTGATATTTAAATTATGTCTTCCTCTCCTTTGTTTCTCTTTTATATTCTCTCTCTCCATTCTTTCCCTCTTTTTACACTCTTCCTTTCTTTTATCACATCCACTTTTTTCCACAAAAATAATATTTGATATCTTTCAAATACCAATAGATTTGGCCATTGAATAATTTAAAATTTTTTCATGAATATAAAAAGCCACAAAGCTAAATGCAAATATATTACATTTACATTGTGGTGCAGCTTACTTACCACTAAGTTATAGCTAATTTGTTATAAGCTACTGACAAAATAGATCATATCAGGCAAAAAAATCTTTGGGTTAAACAAGGTGCTATCACACTTCTATCTGAAATTAGATAAGGGTAAGTAAGTGGGAGAATTCTCAATAGATTACATTTAAAGAGACAACTATTCACAGTATTTCATTACAACTACTTTTAAAACTTAAAACTTCTGAAGAAACACAAAAGTATACAAGTAAACCCTGTTAAATAAGCATTGATTAAGAATTTAGCATCATGATATGGATTGTGATTCTCTATACTTATTTTTAGGAAACACAGGATTTTCATTACATATTCAATTGTTGGATTAATTGTAAGACAGGCCTGGAAATTGGCCTGACCCTTATTTTACTCATAACAAACATACTTTTAAATGCAAAATGGATTTAGGAAAAAGAGAGAGAGAGAGAGAAGAAAAGGAGTGTATATATATTAAATTGTGCTTTTATCTTACCATAACGGCAAGTATTAGTAGAAATATCACAATATTTCCATTTGAATGTAAGATTGTCCTCCGATTTCCTCTTTCTCAGATCCTACAAAACTGAGGTGGGAGAGAGATTCTATTTTTACATCTAACATACTGGTGTTTGCTTCATCAGGCCATTCTAACAAAATGGATTATGATATTTGTTTTTCCTTTGAATGATATATCAGCATTTGTTTCCAAACAGGTAGTGTTAGAACATTTGATAAAACGATATTTAGGAGAATAAACTTTAATTGCAAGTAGGCCACAACCAACTGTGGAAGGGAATGAAAACAAATTCTCTGGATTGCATCCTCTGCTGAATGAAGATGGACTAGATGAGGGATTTTTCAGTTCTGCTCCCTAGATTTCCAGTGGGATTTTGGAAGCTGTCTCATCAGCCAACACGGGGTGGTTAAAGTGAGAGTTTAGCATTCAGGGAATGCTTCTATCTCCACTTCAAATAAAGTAGCTTCATTTCTATTTTTTCCCATATCAAGTGCTAGGATTCAGTGTAATATTTACTTGAAACTTTTATAATACTTCTATGTTTAAACTGCTGAATTATAGTATGTCAGTTACTTGGTCTAGATCTAAAACTCTGTATTTCTCAGAAAACTAATATACATTGAAAAGGGAGTGGTCGTTAAGATAAAGTCTTTATTCAAAATAATCTTAAAATCCCCCTAAGAGATAGTGTTTTTTTTTCTTTTATGTAATCAATGACAGGTGTGGGTAAAGATTATATTAGAAGAGAAGATGCACAAGAGGGAAGTGGAAAGTCTACACCAACCCATTACAGCTTTGAGAATAGGCAAAAATATATGATATGAATAGGAAACTATCAGAAAACATAAGGCCCAAAAAATGTTCTATAGGCTTATGAACTTGTTAATTTGATAACAGAAATACATTATATATAAAAATTTACTTTAAAGTATGAGAAAGAATCCTCAAAACACCTTAAAGAATGGACTTTCAGAAAATGTTCTTTGACCACATGTTTTAATCTAGATAGCAATATTCCTAAGGAAACTCCTAGAAAAATCTCAAATTGTTTAAAATGTAGTCAATATCCTTAACTGAAAGACAATGAATACACAGTATATTCTAACATACGCTATGCCTCTGAAGCTGCACTTGGAGGAAAATATATAATTTTAATGCACATAATAGAAGGCTTGAAAAGTTAACACCTAATAACCTAAATATCCAGTTGAGGAAGTCAGAAAAGGAAAAGCAAATGTAGATAAGAAATATAGAAGAACAGAAATGATAAATATAAAAAGAGAAATTGAAAAAGTAGAAAAAGTTTAAAATGGAACAAAATTCCTCCAAACTATGATATTTTTTATTTGAAAATATTAATAACTCTTTAGAATAACCACAAAGATTAAACAAAGAGAAGGAATGTGAGTGCATGTTACCAATATCCAGAATGAAGATGGGGCATCCCTTCATATATTATAGACATTAACAACAATCATATCAAGTTTTCCCTGAGATCAAGAATTATTCTATCACCACTTCTGTTTATTATGGGCCTGGAACTTTTAGCTAGTGCAACAAAGTAAGACATTTAAAGGAAGGGACTGGAAGAAAATAAATTAAAATTTCATTAACCACACACATAGTTGTCTATACAAACAACCTGAGATAATATATAAATAATTATAATTTATAAGTGGCTTAGCAATGTCACTGGACACACCAATATTAAACATTAAGCCATTTTTTAATGTTACAGCACACAGTAAATATAAAATATAATTTTGAAAGAGGTACATTTAAATTACAATAAATAATCAAACACCTAGAATAAATCTATCAGAAGTCATGTGTAAGATAAAACAATACAAATATTACTGAATAAAAATATAAAAGGCCTTAAGTAAATAGAGAGATAAATCATGTTTGATGTGTGTAGTTTAGAAGATTTAATAGTGTAAAGATGTAATTTTCTTCAAACTAGTTTGTACATTCAAACCCACCCCAAAACAAATATTAGGAAAATGTATATGTGTTTGTATGCATTTGTGGAGAATTCACAAGTTAATTCTAATTTTATATGGATATGTAAAGATAAAGAGAAAGTAAGACATTTTTGAAGAACAAAATTTTAAACTTATTCTACCTGATTATAAGACTTATTATAAACCCACAAGAATTAAGATAGCGTGGTATTGGCTCAAGATAGACAAAGAGATAAATATATTTATGACCTGGGGACACCCAAATAATTCATAAAATGGGTACAACTCTGTCTTTTTGTTAAAGTAGGAATATTTAATTAATATCTAAATAGGACTTCAAGTGTGAATCTTTGAAAAACTATAAATGCTTTTTGCTAGCGAGTCTTTAAATACCAAACATATTATTGGGTAATTTTCAAAAAGATTCATTTTGGGGGAAAAGAGAGAAAACCTTTCAAACAAATCTAATTTACAGAAATCATGTTATTTGAGTAAATATTAGTTCAACAAGAATGTATTTAGGCCAAGAAATCCTATAATCACAAGGGACAATGTAAGTGATACAAAAGGCAATACAAAAAGTGAGTCATAGAAGGACAGAAAGACAAAAAACAAACATCATCAAACTCTGAGGGATAAACATTATTTTGAAATTATTTGCAGAAGAGTAGAAGCCCATCTATGACCAGGGAGTAAGAGTTAAAAAAGCATGAAGAGTATGATGGAGATTCGTTTTCAGTCATTGGACACTGTGATAAAAAATGTAGAAAAAATAGTAAAGTATGTTCCATTGATGAAGGCACAATGGATACTATCAAAATGTTTATTGTCCAATGGATTAGATTAAATAATAATTAGAAAACCTAATAAATGGTATAATGAATATTTACAATAAGGAGAACAACCCACAGAAACAGACTAAACTATTAAATAAGCATTTATGGAGGACCTGCTATGGCCCAAGCACAGCATTAGGTTCTAAGGATACACCTGTCAACATGCAAGGCAGTGCTTTGTTCTCGAAGGCTTATAACTATTCTTGGGTGGTTGTTCTTTTCCAATTTTGTGACAAGAAAATATTGTAGCTATGATAAATAAATCAAGCTGCCCTGCTGGAAACAGACAATAACAGTTTACGACAGTAATTAAGATAGGGTATATAAAATTGTATCTAATCTTCAACTTTGGAGAATTTATTACTGTGTTTTAAGGAATTCCAAGAGAAAAATGAAAGATTGTATTTGTAATATAATTTGTAGCAGAAATAGTAAGCCAACTCATGTTCTAGTGGTCTGAGCATAAGTAGTGGAACCACCCTCACTCAAATTGAGTTCTGACTCTACCACTTACCAACTCTGAAAACTTTTATAAATTACTTGGCCACTTTGTAGCTCAGTTTCTTTACATGTAAATGGAAACAATATAGTTGTCAAAATTATGAAGTAAATATATGTAGTACACTACAGCTATGTCTGGCATATAGAAAGCTTTACAGAAATATTGGTTATACTAATCAAATTAAAATGTTGTTGATAATAATAATCTCATTGCAACTTTATATATATTTTCTTGATAAAGAATGAAATTGAGCCTCTCTTCATATGATTAGTAGTCATTTGAATATCTTGTATACTTGAAGTGCCTATTCAAGCCTTTCATCCACTTGACTATTAATTTTTTATTTTTACTTTTTTTTTTTTTTTTTTGCCTTGGCTGGTGTGGCTCAGTTGATTGGGTGTCATCCTGTGCACCAAAAGGTTGCTGGTTCAATTACTGGTCAGGGCACATGCTCGGGTTGGGGACTTGATCCCCAGTAGGCTGCATGCAGGAAGAGCCAATAGATGTTTCTCTCTCTCCCTCTCTCTTCCTCTCTCTCTAAAAAGTCAATAAAAACATGGCTCATTTGAAACATTTTCACTAAGATTACTTCATTATTCAAGCTTCTGATTTTGTTGTTGTTTCAGCACTCAAAACATTAAATGCCTAGGAATGAGTCTAGTAAACATATTACAAATGTACAGTATCTCTATATTCAGTACTATCCCTTTTATTTAAAGGAAGTATATCTAAATAAATGGGGAGCTATTCCAAGTTTATGGATTATTAGACTAGAATTAGTAAAATGTCAATTCTCCCCAAATTTTAATAAAGATAGTGCACAATCCCTATCAAAACCCCAGCAGAATTTTTTGTTTTTACTTTTTAGAAATTGAATGTATGGTTCTAATGTATAGATGAAAATCCAGATGACCTAGGATAGCCAAGGTCATTTTCAAGCAGAATAAACCTGGAGAATATACATTACCACCTACCAAGACTTACTGGAAATATACTGTAATTCAAACAATGTGACATTGGTTCAAGGACAGACCTTTGGCCCAGCAGGACAGAATGCAGAGTTCTATTAGAGACCCAAACATTATTTTTTAACTGACTTTTGAAAAAGGCTCCAATGAAAATTTACCATGGATAGAACGCTCTTTTTAATTTTTAAAATAATTTATTTGCTTGTCATATGATCTTTGGAATATTTTCCTTTGTAGCTCATAACTAGCTGGGCATTCCACTGCACCACTATGATATCATGAGGGTGGCAGTCATCAACACTGCAGCACGCAGATTGGGAAGTCTCCACCATCTCTTTAATGGTTCCAGAGAGTTCTCTAGCTGAAGACCGGTGCGCCCCCTTAGCTGGGCAATGTTGCCAATCTCATCAAAAGCGATATTTCCACTCTGTTTTAGGTTTTTGTTGTGGTTGTTTTTGTTTGCTTCTTTCAGTCTCTTGGTGGTTCTTTGAGGGCTTTGTAATCAGAGCAGAGGCAGAAGGTGCTGCCTCATTCTGAGCCTGTCTGTTCTGAATGATTGTTTTCACTGTAATCCTCAGATCTTTCCAATCACCAGCTGCTTCATCAGATCTTTTGTCATCACCAGCCTTTTTGGGAGACAGACCCAAGGGCTGATCTTGGGGATCAAGGCAGACATGGCACTGACTTCCCCACCAGTACACCTCAGGTACATGACTTTGATCTTATTGGGATCAAACTTCAGTGGCATGGTGGAGGCAGCTGATGTCAAATGAACTCAGGTTCGTGAGGCCTGAAGAAAGTTGCACTAAACCCTCTTTCCGCCAGAACAAGGATGCTCCTTTTAATCAATTGTATTTACATATGGGGGAAGAGTAATTTAAACCCAAGGTTAAATTAATTCTAGATGGTGCATAGGCTTAAATGTTAAAACTAAAGTGATCACACTTCTTTGTTAACTTGGTCTATGGGTAGATTTCTTAAATAGAACATAATAAGCAATAACTATAACAAAACATTGATAAATTATCCTTCATTAAAATGAAAAACTTCCAATTTTCAAAGACCTGATCATTGGGGGAAGTGATAAGAAAAATCACACCCACACAGAAAGATCTTCTCATAAATCAATAGAAAAAGACAGACAGGGTAAAAAGGATTGAACATGTGCTTTACAGTAAGAAATCAGCAATCGCAAAGAACTTATGAACCCCTATGTTCATAGCAGCGCAATTCACAATAGCTAAGATCTGGAAACAGCCCAAGTGCCCATCAGTAGATGAGTGGATAGAAAAGCTGTGGCACATTTACACCATGGAGTACTATGTGGCTGTGAAGAGGAAGGACCTTTTGGCCTTTGGCACAGCATGGAGGGAACTAGAGAGTATTATGCTAAGTGAAATGAGCCAGTCAGAGAAGGACAAGTACTAAATGATCTCACTTATATGTGGAATATAATAAACAAAATAAACCGATGAACAAAGTGGATCCAGTAACATAGAAGCTTGGAACGAACAGGGATCTCAGAGGGAAGGCGGAAGGGGGGTATGGGTGGAGAGAGATTAATCAGGGAACTTGTATGATTATGGGCATGGCCTATGGGCGTGGACATTGGTGTGGGGAGGGCCTGGGGGTGGGATGGATGTGGGGTGGAAGGGATCAGTGGTTAAAAGGGGGACATCTGTAATGGTCTCAACAATAAAGATAAAGAAACATTAAAAACAAATAAAAAAAGAAAAAAGAAATCAAATGGTTTTTAAAAACTTATGGAAATGTTTCACACCCATTAGAATGTCTAAATAAATAAGACTGAAAACACCAGAGTTATTGACGATGTGGAGTAACAGAGAGTCTACTATTATATCTGTAAGAATAAAAATTTGTAAAATTATTATGAAGAAAAAGTTTTGTTAGTATTTAAAAAAAAAAAGCAGTGCCCATTCATGTGCTTAGAATCAGCAATTGTATTCCATATTCTATGCCCAATAGAAATGCATCCAAACAGCTATTAAAAAAAAAAAAGACCATAGAAGTTTTCTTCATAATAACCCCAAACTGGAAATGACTCAAATGTCTAATAATAGTAGAATGAATAAATCATGATATCTTTCTATCTTGACATTCTGTACAGCAATGAAAAAAATCAAACTACTGGTACACACATGTCATGGATGAAACTCTCAGATATAACCTTAGTGAATGAAATGAGATCAGAAAAGAGTTCATGTTTTATGATTCTATTTATATTAAGTAAAGAATAGACAAAACTAAGCTGTGGTGTTAGAAGTCAGATTAGTGTCTACACTTGGGTATGATTGTGACTGGGACTTGGCACAAGGAAGCCTTTTGGATAGTAAGGAGAGTCTTGATCTGGGTAGTGGATACATGAGTTACATTTAAGATATATAGACTTTATGTGTGTGAAACTCCCAAAAAGATAAATAAGAATAGCTTTCCCTACAATACTTCTAAGATATATATTACAAAAAATGCTTTCGACAATTCGAAAATATCCTCATTTTGCAGTCCAAGAAGTAAAATATATAAAACTGTATTTTATAAGATACATATTAATGCTCTAAATAAATAAATTACATTTATTCTTGGTTAGTTTTCTTGTTCCACTAGTGCAGTATTATATTAAAACTATGAAATAGTTTAGTTGAGCATACAATTTATTTTTAAAAAGGAAATGAACATTATCTTCCATTGTCATCCTATCCATTCATATCTTATTCAGAGTATGGTATTGTTAAAAGTCTCTAATAAGATATAAAATTTCAGGTTTATAAGAATGCTTTCATGGTATGAGATACTTTTATTCATGATATCAATGAATAGTACCTACATCATACCTAAATACCTTGAAAAATAAAATACACAATTATTTTCTATAGCATTACACTGAAAGTCATTTTAATATATTTAAATTACAATATGTGGATGACATTCATAATAATAGTAGCTGGAATTTGATCCTAGATTTTGGATTCTGTTGGAAAATGAAAATTTTATATAGAGTGCCAGCTGTGTCAGGCACTATTCTTTGTCCTAGGAAGGTAATGTATCACTAAATCTGACAGTAATTTAGTATATATTATTATTCTTTCCACAGATGGATAAAATAACTTAAGAAAAATTAATGCACATTTAAAAAAAAATCCTTACACCTTCTATGCATAATCACACAAGGAAAGAGTTCATCTATCCTAGAGCCATATACACAGATTCCAAACTTATTGCAACATTAGCAATGTGATTATTAATATTAATTTAACCAGGAATTTCCTCAATAATGGCATGTTTGGAAGATATTAGAGAAAATAATTCTTGGCTCATTTTATTAAAAGTGATATTTTCTTCTGGTAACTCTGTAGAATTTGGAGCAAGCCAAAAATATCCTTGGATAAACCTTAAACTAAATTTATTCTTAATTATATCTCAGCAGAAAAATTGTGAATTTAAATTGGAATGTAGATAAAATCTTTTACATTGTCATCAAGAGTGAAGGACATTCTTAGCTTCTAATATTTGATAGAATATAGTAAACAGCATTTTATATAAAGGTTTTCAAATAAAAAACAAAGGAGCCTAAGGGAAAATAACCAGAGTGGCCTTTGTTTTTGTCATTCATAGACATCTCCTAGACATCCTTCTTGTTATTAGAACTCCAGTGTGTTCTCAATCCTTGAATTTGCTGTGTCTTTCAACAGTGTTCTGCCTGTCTTAGGAGCTTTTTTTTTTTTTTAACCAAAACTAGTGGTCTCATTTCTCCTGGTGAATGATTGTTTTAGGCAGGAGCATCTGAAAAAAATTATGGCAATTCAGGAGTACAGGAAAGTTTCCAGAAAACAATCTGGGAAGGATTTTCTTGTTCCGGAAGGAGATAAAAGACAGATGTTCTTTCATCTGCTTCTTGATCCTTTCCTCTGCATGTGACACCTTGAAATGGGATCACCATCTTGGAACGACATGCAGAGAATCAGCATGCTGAGGAGGGCAGAACTGGAGGCTGCGTTCTTTTTTTTTTTTTTAATGTTTTTATTGATTTCAGAGAGAGGGAGAGAGAGACAGAAACATCAATGATGAGTCATTGATCGGCTGCCTCTCGAACGCCCCCTGCTGGGGATCGAACCCACAACCCGGGCATGTGCCCTGACCAGGAATCGAGCAAGATCTCCTGGTTCATGGGTTGACCACTGAGCCACTCCAGCTGGGCTACATTCTTATTTAGCACAGAATTAACATTACCTGGTATTGCCCTACTTCCAAACTTGTTTTTTTGGTTTCTTTCTAAATTTACTTTTCATATCATAAAGATCTACAAAACAAACCCTGTGCCACTTGTCTGCTTATCAGAACACAAATGGATAGGTAGCCTTCTTAGTCAAAAACTCCTGAGTGTAAAACCACAATGAAGTATCACTTCACACCTGTCAGAATGGCTGCCATCAACAAATCAATGAACTACAAGTGCTGGCGAGGGTGTGGAGAAAAGGGCACCCTAGTACAATGTTGGTGGTAATGCAGACTAGTGCAGTCACTATGGAAAACAGTATGGAGTTTCCTCAAAAGATTAAAAAAGTGACCTGCCATTTGACCCAGTGATCCCACTTCTAGGAATATACCCTAAGAAACCCAAAACACCAATCACAAAGAATTTATGCACCCCTATGTTCATAGCAGCACAGTTTACAATAGCTAAGATCTGGAAAGTGCTCATCAGTAGATGAGTGGATAAAAAAACTCATCAGTAGATGAGTGGATAAAAAAACTGTGGGACATTTACACCATGGAATACTACGCAGCTGTAAAGAAGGATCTTTTAGCCTTTGACACAGCATGGAGGGAACTAGAAAGTATTATGCTAAGTGAAATAAGCCAACCAGAGAAAGACAAGTACCAAATGATCTCACTTATACACGGAATATAATAAAAAAATAAACTGATGAACAAAATGGATCCAGAGACATAGAAGCATGGAACAGACTGAGGGATCTCAGAGGGAAGGCGGGGAGAGGGTGTGGGTGGGGAGAGATGAATCAAAGAGCTTATATATTTATAAGCATAACCCATGGACACAGGCACTAGTCTGGGCAAGGCCTGGGGGTGAGGTGGGTGCAGGGTGGAAGGGATCAATGGGAATAAAAAGGGGACATCTGTAATATTTTCAACAATAAAGAAAAAAATTATCATTAAAACAAACAAACAAACAAACAAAACCTCCTGAGTGTTTTGGCTACTAAAATTTGTTTGTTTTTTGTTTGCTTGTTTGTTTGATTTGTAAAGAAATAAGGGGGAAAAAAGACAAAAACACAGTATATTTATGCTAAAAGCAATTTTGTATTTTATAAACAAAAGGTATACTAGTGATGGGAACTAATGAGTAAAAGAGCAATATAAAAAGGGACAGAGATGACAGTAGAGGGCACCTGTACACCTCAGGGTACAAATAAGAGGAGGACAAATAGGAATGTAGTAGAAAAATTGCATTTCAGTTGTGGCAGTTTATAGTTGACCTAATGACAAGGTCGAGTATTATGCACTGAGTGTAAAATTAATGTCAAGTCGAAATGGGCTTTTCATCTGGATGGCACTCGCTAATGCAAAGCATTTTAAAAAGAAGCCATCAGCAACACTTTGGGAAAGATAATTCTGAAAGGAGAAGTAATTCATGTCATTTATTTTAAGAGGAAAAATAAACCCTTGAGAGCAAAGCTTTCATTTCCACATCTAATTTTGAAGAAAAAGAGTCAGCTGCACACAAAAGTCAGATAGATATCAATAATTATTTCTGTTCACCTGGAACTGGGATAGTAATTTAATTTGTATTAAGGCAAAAATGAACATTTTTCTTTTTGCTGATAAAAAGATAATTGGTGTAATGTCCAAACTTAACGTAGTACATTGTTTCCTAAAAAGAAAATGGTAAACAAGTTTTTTTTTTGAAGGCTGAGTGATCATTGTATATTTCAGTGTCAACAATGTCAAACTCTAATTCAAAGAAACAATTAAGCCAAATTCCATATTAACAGATTTTGCAGCCAACACCGGCAACTGGTTCATAAAGGTTGATATGTGCAAAACAAAACATCAATGTCAGGAAAGGAGTTTGTTTTGTCAAGATCCAGAACAAAAGAGAGCAAAGCCAAGTTACAAAGCTAAAAGAAATAGACCCACATGCAAAAATTTTAGATGCAGAGGATCAAAAGCGGATTGTTTATTCCTGAGACTCTCGCGAGTTTCTTGTGGTTTTCTCTTCTATCCTTGATTTGTTGGTTAACACACATCATCTTTTTTGGTCAAACTACATTCTTTGAAGGTTATGCTTCTCATGAATAACCCCCAGTGCTATTCACATCGTGCAGTCTGGGGTGTATACAAAGACACATTAGTGTTAGACAAAAAAATACCTATTACAACTTTGTGGCCAAGATATTATTGCCCAAAATAGATTAGCACATTTTCTCCAGCTTCATAAAAAGTTCTGCAGTCAAGTGGTTTACTTTTCTGAAATTATTGCAGTCCTAGATAAATCAAACAAACAAATGAAAATCTCTAGAGAAATGTATTAGGACGTACCCAGTTTTATTAGGAAACATCTATGTTTAGGACATTTAAATAATACCTACACTGAGTTCTTATATGTAACATATTGTTTATATGATTTACAGAAGAAATCACATTAAATTGCTAAATATCCTTACAAAATTCTTATTCTATTACTAGCTATTGTGAAGTATGATAAAATTAAATGCACAAAATATTTTTAAGAATATTTATTAATTCCCTACTATCTGTACACAAAAAAGGTGATAAATTCTGTCTTTAATGATCTGATGTAATAGGAAAGAAGTTAGGAGATTATTTTAATATAACATTAATAAAAATATTTTTTTAAGTTGCCAAAGACTCTAAAACAGAGATGTGAATTGAAGCTACAACACTGGTTATAAATGGGGAGTCAGGATGGTGGTGTCGTGTGTGTAGCATATCTGAAAAAACTGGGAAGATTTTTTTTTTTAATATTTAACATAACCTAGTAATTTTTATTTGTCTTTTATGGATATTCTTAATGAATTTTGCCAGTGAAAAGAATTGTAGTTGACTAACTTCTCTGGGGAATTATAATTTCTGCCTTCAAGAGCATGATGTGTTTTAATATTTGAGCAACTTTCATTTGCATGAATAATGTATAAGAAATGTGCCATGTAGTGATGGGAGAATGTGCTATAGACTGGATGGACTAATGGGAGTATATGGGTAGCACAGAGAGAAGTTAATGATTTTTTGCATATTTGATCATTTAGCTAAGAAAGTGCATTTCAAAGAGTGAAAGAAGACAAAGAGTCACCCAAGTAAATTAAAAATGACAAAATACAGATAATTGTAAGAAAGAAAACTAGAAATTACTACTTACGAAGCATATAAAGCATACTTCACTAATTTGAAAGACTAGGGGAGGTTTCCTGCAAAAATGACCTTCAGCTATAATATAAGGAATCGTTAGAAGTTGAATAGACAAAGTTCAATCTTTGGGAAGCAGAGCTCTGCAGAGAAAATTTCTAGCAGAACAATATACATGAAAGTCCTTAATGCAGAGAAGAGCACTGAGTGTTTGAGAAACTCACATCAAGCCAGTGAGATGGAGCACAGCGAACTGGAGAAGGAGAAGTAGGAGATAAAACTAGGACTTTTTCAAAGAACAGAAATTACTGAATCTTGCAGGCCAAATGGAAGGTGCATGTTTTGGGCCTATGAATAATGAGAAGAAAAGTAGTTTTATAAATTTAATGATATTTTTAGATTCTGATTTTTAAAAGATAACTCGGGTTGCAGTGTAAAGAACTAATCAGATGTGTGGGACAGAGTAAGCTATGTGATACATAAAATACAGCTTTTCCATCACTATGCAACAATCACCATAAGACTATTATGGAGAACTTTTAAAATTACTGTAAAAGTAAGTCCTATAGAATTGTGAAACAGTTTTGTGTTGTTTTTAAGTCATTGTGGAAATTTTCCATCTGAACATATAAGTACACAATCTCTGAAAAGAGAATACTAGTGAAGTGGAAAAATTGCTATGTGATTTAAAATGAACAACTAAAAAGTGAAAATTAGCAACCACAACAAAAAATGTTGACAGAACACGTTGCATAGGAAGAGAGAGCTCAAAAGTGTTTTTAAAATTATTTTATTGAAAATAATATTTTGGAGCACTTTTGTAGTTACTATGGTACTGTAACTTTTGTAAAACTCAAAAGATATATTGCCTACAAACCCAGCACTATATAACATATTACAGCATGTTATGTTATGTTACATTATATTACATAATATTAGAATATATTATATTTTGTTACAATAGACATTTACATCCTTTTCTATGTTAAAATGAAAATTTTGGTATTAAAGCAGTCGAAGCTAATTGGTTAAATAATTACAAAATTTACCAAAAGGGAACAAATCAATAGAGGTTATCTTATTACTGAATTATTGTTAATATGGAGACCAAAATGTAAAAAAAAAAATGTAATCCTTGTCTAATTCGACAATGGTCAAACTAGTCCAACTGACATAAAAATAAAAACATGTAACTTTGTTATTTTCTTAAGCATTAATAAAATGTAATGTATAAAAATTATGTGTTGCTTTGTTCTCATTTCAAAGAAAATGTCAATTATGACAAGTAAACGATGACATTCAAGAGCCAAATTTCCACTCTTTAACTACTATAAAAAGAAATAATGAAGATTTGGGGGACCATTCTCAAAATCCTCTCTTCACATATTCTGGAAAGCCAGGAACGACTTCCAGGGGAGGGCATAATTGTCTGTTTTATGATTTCTTATAAAGTGAGCTTTCTCACACTTGGCAGTCCCAGTAATACATTAGTTCATAATAGGTATTAATTAACACCGGGTGCCCTTCTCTTGATGTCTTTAGTCTAAAAAATACTTTATCTTTCACTAGATAACAGACTATAATAAAGAATAAAAGCAAGAATATTAATTAATCAAAGATTTCATTAACCTTAAAGGTAATGTCTGATTTGTTTTTAAGTTGAGCCATGTCAGAATCACTCTCCAATCCCTCGACGTAATGGAGTGACCTCTGAGTGAACCATTTAACATTAACACCCTGAAAGTAAATAAACACAAGCACGAACTATTACAGCACTTGAAGTCATATGACTATATAGAATAGGCATTTAAATGTTTATATTAATAACTATGATTAGAGATTCTTTTAGATTTTTTCCAATCACCACCACCCCCAGGCACTCAGATAAACGCACGCTGTATTTTAAGAATTTTTGAAACAATTTATATTCATTCGAAATGAATGTCTATGCCCTTCTTTAATAATATAACACATACAGTTAACGTGTCAAATGTGGAGCAATAAAATAGCGATAGTATTTTGTAGCCCTGTCATGGTGATGAAATATTCGTGCTGTAGCATGAGAGCCTTCTTTTCATCATTAATGCTATGTTGGATTTACTTTCTCTGTTAGTCAAAATATCACAAGCAAAGCATAGCTCTCAGATAATGTTTACTAAAACTAAAGAATTTGGAAAAAACATTGTAGAAGGAAAAATAATTCAAAATTGTTGTGACCTTTTTCTGCAATATTCTTGGCATTTTGACTATCATCTAATATAAAGTTTTCCAAATGAAAGCTCAGTGAGTTAATATACCTTCTCCATATTGAACTAGTCCCCTAGAGCCACAGGAAAATTCTTCTCTATTTGCATGAGTCTTTAATAAAACAGAAGTGAAATTTATCACCCTAAGGGCATATATCAGTTTTGCCAAGGACAAATCTTTACAAAAATAGAAATGGAAGTCTGTCTTAATTCACATGCCCAATAGTTAAGGGCATATCTTTACAATTTCAATTAAAATATACAGTAGGCCCTTTAACAACACAGGCTTGAACTGTGCAAGTCCACTTATTATATGGATTTTTTCAGTAAGTACCTGTGCTTTTTCCATCAGCTGTTGGGAGTCCGTGGAGGTTGAGGGCCAACTGTATGTATTTGATTTATACCATTTTATAGAAAGGACTTCAGCATCCATCGATATTGATATCCATGAGGGGTCCTAGAGCCAATCTCCCATGGATACAGAGGTTAGCTAAATTTAGGGGGAGTCTAAAGTAATAATTGAATTTTAGACTGCAAGGGTTAGTTATTAAAGGGTCAACTTGCACGTGCTTTGAATAAGCCCTACAGAATGCTAATAACCCTAATGCTTGACTTTTATCAAGAGGAACACATCCTTCTTCTATAAAAAAGGAGCACGTTGCTTATTGCTAAAAAGAAGATTTATATCATCTGTTTTACTGGCAACTTTCCTGTATGTGAAAGTAAGATAGTTTATGTTTGTTCATTTGCAGCTTGAAAACTGAAATATGCAATATCCAAGCTTATCTATTGCTTGAAAAGATGGTGACAGTTGGCAAACCCCAGTAATAAAATGATTACAAGTTCCTTGTCTGGAAACCTAAATAGTTTTGCCATGCATGTTTTCCATGAGTGACGTAGACTATAGACACTTTTCATAGTTCTGTAATGTTAGTATAAATCCATCACGTGGTAAAGTGGGAATTCACTAGGAGTCAGGAGTTAGCTTCTCATCTCATTTCTGCTACCTTTTAGTTGGACAAATCACTGAACTGGCCAAACCCTTAAGTTCTTCATATATATTTGTGCAATTTTTATTTAGACTAGAAGGTCTCTAAGGTTCTTTATAATCTAATATTCTACTATTTTTGACATCAACATTCCCAGATATAGAAAAACTCCATATCCTTTATACATGGATACATAAGTACTCTGGGTTTATTGAGTGATAAAAAGACATAGTAATCTATTATTGGATTTATCTGCATAAGACTATGGCTATATGTTTCAAAATAAGTTAGATTTTTAAAAATCCTCACCTGAGGATATACTTTTTGATTTTTAGAGAGAGAAGGGGGGAGAGAGAGAGAAACATCGATGTGAGAGAAGCATCTATGAGTTGCCACCATGTGCACCCCGGAACCCTCAATCTAAGTACGTGCCCTGACCGGGAATCAAAGCCGCAACCTTTTGGTACATGAGAGGACACTCTAATCAACCGAACCACCGGGCTCAGTGCAAAACTTAACTGAACCTTAGAACACCTTATTAGATGCAAATACAGACCTTGTTACTCCAAATTTAATTGATTGAAGAATTGGCACTGTCTTATTTGACCTGTATACATGTATAGGTTTAAAAAGGTCATCTAAAAATGTAACTAAAAATGTATTTATATATCAGAACAGCAATCATCACTGGTGCAGCACTTTAAGTTTTCAACGTTTTGTTTTCACACACAGTTTTTTAAGCTTATTATTTACTTAGACTTGAGAGCCTACAGAAGTTTGAAACCATCCACTTGGGTACCAGTGGGAACTAGGGAAATCTAACATACACTTTGAAGACTTAATAAGGGAAGAAAAGTTAACATAAATAGAGACAAGCAAAAAAAGATGAAGAAGAAAAAGAAGAGCAGAGGTAGAAGAGGTGGAGGGGGAGGAGAAACATGTGGGATGTGACGGATTAATATTGACCAAGAAATCAGAGCTTATGCTTTTTAAAATTGATTATTTTTAGAGAGGGGATGGGAGAGAGAGAGGAAGAAACATCACCAACCAGCTGCCTCCTGCATGCCCCCTAGCGGGTATTGGACCCACAATCAGGGCGCATGGCCTCACCAGGAACCCAACTGGCAACCTTTCAGTTCATGGACAACATGCAACCAACTGAGACACACCAGCCGGGGCAATTAGAGCTTATTCATTGGCATCTTCCCCAAAAGGAAGTTAAAGCAGGAGAAACTCTCCTATGGAAGGATCCAGCATCAGTGATTATTGCAATATAGCACAAAAGTTATATTTCTGCCAAGAAAATAGAATACTTTTTATTCCCAGGAAAAGAATTGCAATCATCACAATATAAGGTATTTATTTGGCTTGGAATGTAGGATTCTAAATACTAGAGGGGAAAAGTAGTTGCCAAATTCATCAGAGGTTTAAGGATAAGCACTTATCTCAGTTTAACAGAATGATTATCATATTTAACATGCTTTAGAAGTACTATAATTATCCAGGGATCTATAATTGGACACTTCTGAGGTTTTTTCTCCTCTAAGATTAAAAGACATTTAATAAAAATACTTAGGATTCCTGCAGTATTTGTGACTCTAGGCTAGTGAATAAATACTTTGTTGTTAGACTGAGTCTGGTTGGTCGGGTTGACCTCAGCAAATCCTTGAACTCCAGGTACATTGGCCTTCCTATTCATGGAGGTGACCAGCGGCTACTTTGTGTGGGGCTCTAAGCTGATGGTAATGACTAGTTGATGATCTTGATAATCTTAGGGTCAGTGGATATAGCTCATTGTGATAGTAAAAAACCTGATTCTAGGGTGTTGCTTTTTTTCTTTTAGCAAAGAGAGCCTAGGTTATTCAATCTGATATGTTTTAGTATTTTTCATAAATATCTCTTATGTCATGAAAAGTTGCCCAGTGGGGTGAAACACACAAGATGTTTTTGGTTTTCTTTGATGAAAAATGTTTATCTCCGGTATATGTTTGATAATCATAACAATAGAATAGGATGGATATATGGCATGGTGATAAAAATTAGTCCTATGGCTACTTGTTAGTCATTAGAGAGAACTTGCAGAAGGGGACAGAGTTGGTATCATTAGCAGGGTAATGACCCTTCTTTCAGCTAATCTCACTAGTAATTGTCTCTAGCCTTTAAGTAAATTAAGAATGGACCATCCCTCAAACACAGAACTTTGTGGGAATGAAACAGGTCCATGGTACCTTAGCCATGGGGAAAAAAGATGTTGGTATTATGTAGTATAATCTGAGGTTGGGGAGGACCACTTGGGAGCCTGTAACCAAAACTAGAATGTAAATTCTGGGATGAATGGAGGTTCTCTTGAAACAGTGCCAACCTAGATTTATCTCAGGTAGGCAGTTAGAGTAACTTTCAAGATTGAAGACCAAATGAGGCACTTGCGTTAAATAAATATTTGTTCTGGAAAAAAAAGTTTTCTTATAACCAAAGTATAACTCGATTCTCAGCTCATTCCATGTCATCTAAGTTCACAAGCTGACACCCCCAAAACAAACTCATATAAATGAACTACTTATGATATGCATTCATTCATTCAACAATATTTCAAATCCCAATTGTATGCTACATTTGATGCTGGATGCTGGGGATGCAGTGAATAAAGCGCGCTTAAGTGTTATCTTCACAGATTATTCTTAAATTGTAACTTGTAGAAGAATTACTAAGAATGTTAAACTCTCAATGCTTGAGCTATAGCAAAAATAATGTTAACTAGTTGAAGAATAGACCCAAGAATTGGCATTTTAAAAAATATGTTTTTATTGATTTCAGAGAGAGCGGAAGAGAGAGAGAGAAACATCAATGATGAGAGTCATTGATGGGTTGCCTCCTGCATGCCCCCTACTGGGGACTGAGCCCAAAATCGGGACATGTGCCCTGACAGGGAATCCAACTGTGACTGCCTGGTCCATGGATCGATGCTCAACCACTGAGCCATGCTGACTGGGCAAGCATTGGCATTTTAAACTATGGTTCTAGGTGGTTTGAGCTCCACAATACAATAGACATTGGTTTAGAGTCAGAGAATGATGCTAAAAAAGGAATTATTTAAATAATATGCAATAAAATGAATTTGTTTTGTAGGAACAAAGTACAGGATAGTATATGGGAAAATAACTGAAAAAATGTAATCCAGAGTGAGAGGAAGATCAAGTAAAACTTCTTTGGAGATCTGCAAAATGTGTAATACCTCTTATCCAGATAACCATGTTAGGGGCAGGGGACGTTTTCAGGCAGTGGAAACTACAGGTGTGAAGACCCCAGCATTAGGAGTTTAGCACACTTGTATTTTAGAGGAATTATTAGTATAACTACAATCCAGAAGGAGGTTGAGTGAGGAAAGAGTAATAAAAAGGCTCTACCCTGAGCTCCTCTTGTACCTAGAAGCCCTCCAGGAACCCAAGATCTAAAAGCTAGAGAAAAAATGCCTGGCACAGCATGGGGCCATCAGCTGCCATCCCTCCTGATAGTTTCATGCCTGTGCTTTACCAGTGTTTAAATATTTTCAATGCAATCACTGAATATAGATAGAAGATTAAACTTTAAAGTTAAGTGGGAACTGATGATGAAGGACTTGGTGGATAATGTTGAGGATTTTTAACTGCATCCCGAGAGTAATTGGAATCCACTGATGCAATTTAAGCAAGTTAATTCCAAGATTAGAAATGTATCAGTATCGAAGCATCTGTGGGTAAGAGCGTGAAAGAACAGAGGCAGAAATCGTCTTACCTTTCTCTCAGAGCAGGGCAGGGGAAATGTCCAGAGTCCTATTACACCATGAATGTTGAATATTAATTCTCAGAACATGAGAATCAAATTTAAAGTTCTCATCTGGTCACACAATATTGAAATAGTGTCTAGACTTGCTGATTGGCATCTGAGTGCCTGTTTCTCATTAAAGTGTAATACTCTAGCTAAACATGAGAGTGGTTGAATCTTCAAATGAGATTTTCTATTCACAGCCAGCATAATTTGGTTCTCTCCTCACTGAAGTCTATTATCACTTTGTCAAATTATACTACTCTATAACATAAAATCTAGTTTATAGAGACTTGAAATCTAGATCTGGCAGCATTTAACACATTTTTATCTTGCTTCAAAAATCTCTCTTACCACTATAATCTCAAGCTTTTCAACCTATCAAGTCTGGGCAGGTAGTTGAATACACAATTACTTCATAGTTTAGGTCATAAACTGCACCATTTTATGTATGGTGAGGTAATGTGTTTTATGATTTTTTTCTCAAATTCTTTTCTTTTAAATGTTGTTCTTATTTCTGGTTTTAATATTAAAATGTTTTTAGTCTTGCCATAAAAATGTGCAATGTGACTGTTTGCTTATATTCTCTGCCCAGAGAATAATGAAGTCTCCTAAATATTAAAATGTTCTCATAATTAGAAGTGTCTGCTTTATCTATTTAATGTTGGGTGTGCTTCAATTTCTTTTGATGCTTCTGGTAATTTACTCAATCAAACTACATACTGTAAATGAAGTCAGTCTTTATATGTTGTACACTATAAACTAATGAATATACATTTAAAAGACTTTTTTATGGCCAGTGACTTATGTTTTATTTACTCATTGAAAATTAGAAGAGATGTTTAAATTACTAGTGAATTGATTAACTTAATTTGACAATACAACTCATCAATGTGACTAAGCATTAAAGCAATTTCTTTTCTGTTGTTGGCTTTGTCCTATCCTTTTTAAATGTCTTCATTGTTGACCTGACTTCCAGAAAATTAATTCTTCACACATTTTATTTGTTCTATCAGCATAACAGAAACAAAAACTTCCAGTCATAAATTGTACTTGAAGTTAGAACTCAATGATAAATAGGTTCTTGTTCTCTGCTACTTCCAATGATGAAATGCTGTGAGCACTGAATTCTTATTTTACTACTCTAGGCCCAATGAATAGCATTAATTGTTTTATAACCCTACACCAACTCATTCTGCCTGATTCATAAAACAGTTATGCACCATTTAGAAGCATCTCTCAGAAGGCTTCATTTTCCCCTCTAAAACAAAGAGTTTGACTTCATTAATCTCATTCTTTTTTCTCAAAATGCAGCATGAGCTTTGAATTATACAACAAATTTTTACAATTCTCATAGTTTCTGAATTAGCTGAAGAAGGGAAGATCTAAATCACATTGAACTGTAGATTTAGCACAAAAGAGTTGTAAGAAAAAGATATTAGTTATTTTTAACAAATACTTTTTTTACCTAAATTCCATTAAAATATTTTAGTAAATATTAAGCAAATATGATATTGGATGTCCAAACTTCAAAGAACAAATGTATTACAAAGAGACACCTGAACACCAACGACTACTCAGTCCACTATTCAGAAATATGAAGAAATAATATAAATTCTATATCTATAGTTTAATTAGAGGAAACGGGAAAGATTGGATTTTTGGCAAAGGTTCTGAATACACCAAACCTCTTAATCCAGAAGGGCAGATGGAGCAAGAAGTGAAATTAAATTAGTAATCAAGCATCTTTTAGAAATCTGTAAAGCATTGTATAGGGAATTTCCTAAAGAATGTTGTTTTCTCACACTGGAAATACAGAATATTTAAACTCATGTTTAATATGTTTTTGTTTAGAATGCTCTCCTCTAAGTAAATGAATTAGGTATTGATTCGTATTAATCATTAAGAACAATGGGCAAAAAAAGTTGCTTTTATTCACCTTATCTTTATTTTCCTATGCAGGATAAAAAAAGATAAAGTCACAATATTTACATTTCTGTTTTCTGTGCATATCAAATGTTAAAAATTTCATAGAAGATAAGCCAGTGGGGGAAGTGAGCCAGTATGAACAGTCCAAGTTTAAAATGAGTAGAAGTGAGGCAGACTCTCAAAGTGGACCGTGTTTAATGGCAAGACTGCTGACGTGGGCATCTTGATGTATCAGACAGCATTATTAGAAAAAAATTCAGCCTCCTTTTTGTTTCTTCATTAGAGAAACATTGAAAATCAGAGCCCATTTAAATAATGGTGATCTGAAATGAGTCACTACATGACATCCATCTCCAAAAAACTGCTGATAGGGGAGGAACTGGTCTGCCCATGAGCCTGCTACCAGTCTAAAGTCTATGTGCCCAAAGCTTTGCAGGGCCAAAACCCAAAATGTCAGAGTTTGGAGTAAGGAAAGTTTGCTGATCAAAAAGGCGCCAATTGAGAAGATAGGAGCCCTACAAGCTCCTCAAATTCTTCGTGAGAAAGTAGAGTTCAGGCTTTTGTTATGTCAAGCAAAGGGAAAGTGAGAGACTTTTTGTAAAAACTCACACCCCAGCAGAGTTCCTCTCATGATTAGCGTGTCTAAAGCAGAAGATACTTGAGTGAAGACCATGGGAACAATGCAGATTTGAACAAGACAATGGCAAAGAGACCAAGTATTTCACTCTGTTGCCACCCCAATAAGTGAGGCACATTTCTTTCTTTAGTGGTTACAGTTAAGAGCACTCAAAGCAATTGAATCACAATAGAGGGTTGGAATAGGCAGTCTTTAATTATGCTCATACTTTTAGCAGTCACAGGAAACCTATACACTTCTTGAATTACCTTATTTTACTAAAAGTGAATAGTATTTTTAGGTATGCTCTTAAGTTGTGTCTTCATAATTATTCAATAATATATTGACAGAAATGAAATAAAGATATCAGTTTTGGCCAGGCCGGGCGTGGCTCAGCGGTTGAGCATCGACCTGGGATCCAGGCGATCGGGGTTCGATTCCCGGTCAGGGCACATGCCCAGGTTGTGGGCTCGATCAATGACTCTCTCATCATTGATGTTTCTATCTCTCTCTCTCCCTCTCCTTTCCTTTCTCTGAAATCAATAAAGATATATTTAATGAAAAAATAAAAATAAAAAAAGATATCAGTTTTGATCTTCTACCAGGAATTTACATAAAGCTATTATAGTCACAGATCTAAAGAACAAGTTTGTGATGTAATATAAGTAGCAATATTAAAATATTAATAAATAATAAAGGCAAATAAATATATTTAAATATTTTAATTTTGTAAAGTAGATGTATGTCCTATATCCATTGATAATCATAGATTGGCACACACACGTATATAGAAGACTTCTGCAAAGTAATTTATGTCTTTATTCAATTGTAACTGCCGTGGAAAAATGTACAATTATCCATTTTGACAAATATTAATATCAATGAGAGGTACTAGTGGGTTCAAAATAGGTCTTCATAGAGGTGAAGGTCCTTGAAGTGTATATATGTTTTTACCAGGTGGAGAAGTTTAGAGAAATGACAGAAAAAATGAGCATCATTATGTACTGAATGTTTATGCCCCCCCCCCCAGCTTACTAAATTAATTTGTTGAAGTTCTAACCCCTAATGTGATAGTTTTAGAAGGTGGGACCTTTGGGAGGTGATTAGGTTTAGACGAGGTCATGAGGGTAGAGTCCTTATGATGGGATTAGTAACCTTGTAAGAATATATCAGAATATTTGTTCACCTCTCCCCTCCCCCCCCACCATGGACTAAAAAGAAAGAAGGCAACAAACCAGGAAGAGGTCCTCACCAGACACTGAATTTGCCAACACCTTGATCTTGGACTTCCCAGCCTCTATAACTGAGAAATGAATGTCAGTTGTATAAGCCACAGGTCTATGATACTTTACCACAGCATCCCAAGCAGTCTAAGACAAGCACAGTTGCAAAGAATTCTAATAAAAAGTTCTGTTTATTTTGTGGGTTTCTGTGTGTAGGTACGTGTGTGTATAACAATTTATGTTTTTGTGTGTGTGTTTTTCACGAAGAACTCTGTAGTAAAGGTACTGTTAGAGTAAGAAAGGCCTTTACTGAAAATTTTGGGGGATTTTGTTAAGCTTTGCCTTATATTTCTACATAGGAAAAAATTAATTTCTATATGCTTAATTTATAAACTAATTTACAGTTGTGTATATTATGGCAGGAGAAAGCATTAAGCTTACATATGGATAGCCTTATACTTTCATTTTCTTGTGCATTCAATTAAGTAAAATATTTCCTTTATTTTAAAATTATAATACTGCAATAATGATAAATGCTAACACAACTGAGCTCTCATTATGTAATAAATGCTGCACTAAATCCTTTGCAGGCATGCTGTCTTTAATGTTCAACACAAATGTATAAGATGAAGTATTGCCATTTGTTACAGCCAAAAACCTAATGCATAGACAGGATAAGACATAAAACTATGTAAAGCAAAATCATAAATTGATTCTAGATTTGTCTGATTCTAAATTCAAATCTCAAACTACCATAAAATCCCCACTCCCACAAGGATTTTAAAGTTGAGATCCATGAAAGTTTAAAGCACTCTTTGGCCGTTGCTGTAGGTGATATTCTCCGTAGGTTCTACCTCTGGCCTAGCAGAGCAAGGACTTCTATAGATTGGCTAGAGATGAAGTATGGTAACACAAGGGTGGAAGAGCATTGAGGAAAACATAGTACTTTGCCTCTCTTTCCTCAAATAACAGAATTTTAAAATATTTTTATACTATGTTAAAACTAAACAGAAAATAATATTGTTTGGTTTTAGACTATGAGATTTACTCTGCTTTCTTCAATACAAAATAAATAATTTTAGGTTTTTAAGAAAATATATGAAATGCTGTTATTTTCTGTCATTTACTCTATCTGGAACCATTGGTAAGTGCATTAAAGTATAGTAATCTTCTTAGCAGAATTTTAGCAATATATTGCAACTTGCAGCCTTTAAAATTTGTATAAAGTTACAAATGCAATGGCTAATTAATATTAGCTGCTTGCTCCCTTTTGTGAACTCAAGTTTGGATGTTCAAAGAAATGAGATGGATGAAGATGGTTCCAGACCAAGCAAAGAATGAAAAAGAAAAACACAGGGTACTAGAAATATGTCACAAAACCCTATGTTCCAAAGAAAGTTTATAAAAAGAGAATGCTGAGAACACTTTATAGGAAGTAGGCTGCCCACATTGCCCTTTGTATTTAATTGTTGCCTCAGTCAGCAGGTCATGAAAGTCTCAGTGCTTCATCAGAAACAGCCGGAAAAGTTAAAGAAGCAGTACATCTGGGAAAGCTTTAGTAATGAGTGAGTACAGGTTAGCGAAGGTATAAGCATTATCTGTTTCCCCTCCTCTACCTGGTGGATTGGAAAATTTCAAAAAGATCAGCGTGACAAGGACATGGATATTGGGAGGCAAAGAGATCTTGTGCAATATGAGCCTACATGGGAAAATAAAAAGACATATAATGGGTACAAGCAATTGCATTCATTCATTCTACCACAGTTTATGTTGCGCTTAGTACTTGCCACAACTGTTCTAGGCCCTGCAATTATAGTAATAAAACGTCAATAAAATCTTTGCCTCTTTATAAGTTATGGTGCATACAAGATTTGCATACAATAACTAAACTAAACTAATTACATTGATGATATATCAGATGACAGAGCTAAGGAGAAAAATAAGGCAGGGAAAGTTTCAGTAGCAGTTGAGATGGACAGGAATGTAATTACTGAGAAAGTGACAGTTGAGTAGAGATTTGAAGGAATCTGGGGAGTAATGTGGGGTAACAGTATTCTAGATAGAGGAAATGACAAGTAAATGTGCATTATCCATTCTTTATAGTAGAATAGGGAAATGCCAGATAAGTCAGCCTGATGACGAAGGAGGAGACAATAAGATAGTAGGACTTGAGAGACCTTGGGGACTTTGGGAATGAGTTTATGGACTTTGGTTGTGCTTGGAGTTTAATAGGAAGCCACAGTATTTTGAGCAGGAGAGTGATTTATAATTTTAATAGGATCATTCTGGCTGCTGTGTTAAGAATAGCCTATAGGGGGCAAAGACAGAAGCTGAGGACTAATTAAGAAGCTATTGCAGTAGTCTAGGTGAGAAATTATATTTTGAATAAATTGGTAATTTAGGAGGTAATAAAAGCAGTCTGTTTTGTATTTATTTTGAAGATAGAACTAACAGTATTAGCTACAGTGATATTCAAGAAAAAGAAAGTACTTAAGGATGACTCCCAGGTTTTTGTTTTGAACTAGTATAAGAATATAATGTCTATTTAATGAGGTAGGAGATACTATAAAAAGGAGCAGGAGACAGGACAGAATGTGAGCAGCTCAATTTTGGACCTGGTAATTTTTAGATTCTTATAAGATATCCAGGTGGAGGTGAAGAGTAGGCAACAATGTGAGAGTGTAGATTTGGGAAAGGCTGGGAATTGAGAGTATTCATTTAATTAAAACCCCAAAGAAATATGATATAAGTAGTATGGAAGAGGGAGGGGTGGGGAGAGAAAGAGAAAATAATAGCAAGAAAAAAATAGCAGGGAAAGGAGACCAATTACTAAACACAAACTTACTACAATGTGTAGAGTTAGAAATCTGAGGACCAGCAAAGGAGACCAAGAAAAACTGAGTAAAACCATCAGTGAGAACATAGAAAAGTGAGGAGAGTGAAGAGCACTAGAAGCCAAGTGAAGAAAGTACTTCAGAGAGGTGGAGTGTTCACTTCTACCACGGGTCCAGTAATATGAGGTTAAAAATGGGCCATTAGATTTATTAGAGTGGAGATCATTAGAGAACTGATAATTCTTTCTCAAACTGACTTTGTAATAGGCTGCAGGGGACATCATAATAAATTCCTGAGACTGAACATGATGCACACCAAGTCCCTAACAATAATCCAAAACATTAAAGTACATTACAAAAAAGTGAATTAGAACATATAACTGGAAATGAAATATTAATAAATAGTCCTTGTTTTACAAGAAAATACTAAGTAACTTAGAACCCTTTGCATGCCATTTGAGCCAAAGCATTAAGAAGATTTTGTAGACTGAACACGTGTGTTTTTTTCCAGAAAATGAAAGAAAATTAACATGAGGAGTGTTAAGCATGAAAGCAAGAAGCTAAACATAATCAGTAAAAAAGTAAACTCAATGATACAAGAAGGGTGAGATATTAAAACAAGAAGATAAATAAAACTAAAATAGATTAAAAGGGATAAAATTAGTAAAACAAAATGAGTATTATTTGAGACAGTTGTTATAATAAGAAAAAAACCCAGTAAAACAAGTTAAGGAAAGAGAAGTGGAGGGATTCAAAGAAAAGATAAACAGAAAGCATGAAATAATTAAATTTGTTTCAGAAATTTTAAAAGTAATGATCAATTTCATGAACACTACATGGCAAAGTATAAAATCTTAACTGAAATAGATAAAGTTCATGAAGTTTATAATCATTTAAAATTGCAATAAAACTTTGAATACTACAGTAAACATCTGAGAACTTGCAATGAGACCCAATCACCCATCTTCCATTTAACACCTACTGACAAAAATCTCAGAACCAAGCAGATTATAGGCAAGTTCTATCATATTTTTAATAAGCAGATAATTTCTACCTCTCAATATTTATTTATGAAATAGAATATATAGGTAAGTTTGTTAAACTTAATTTATGAATCTAGTACATTTTCACAACAAAGTTCTACAAAGCATTAAAAGAAAAAGTTATAAGCAAAATAGCCTTATGAATAGAGTTTGATAATCCAATTACAATTAGTCAACTTTATTTCAAAGTATATGAAACATTATTCATTGTCTTTAAGTAGGTTTTATTCCATGAAGGCAAGTTATTTGGCACTGGGAAATTTCAATAAGCAATTAATGAAAAAAACTTACATGGACATCTCAATAAGATCTTTGAGGAAATGTAGAGTGAGAAACATAATTTTAAAGTAAAAACTTAGAGATATAAGTAAATAAACTCCTAGAAAATGAAGAACGAATACTGGCTTCTTTAGCTTGATATATAAACACACCTCAAGAAAATGAATAAGTAATACTGTGTTAAAAATTAAAAAAAAACAGAATGCCTGCTTTTACCACTTATGTTTACAATATTTTTGAGTAACTAGAAAATGCAGTACATGAACTAAATAGGAGGCTTAAGGATTTGTAGGACAGTTATTTGTTAAAAAAATAACTTGTAGTAGTCTCATGGTTTTAGGTGTCAATTTGGCTAACTTATGGTGTCTAGCTGTCTGGTCAAACACTGGTATTGATGTTGTTATAAGGTATTTCACAGAGGTGATTAACATCTAAAATCAGTTCACTGTATGCAAAATAGATTTCCCTGGATAGTGTGTGGGCCTCACTCAATCAGTTCAAGGCCTTAAAAGCAAAAATTAAAGTTTCTCATAAAAGGAAGACATTATGTTTCAAAATCCTTCCTGAATTTTCAACCTGCTATATGGCTTGCATATTTGCAGGTCCCCACAATTATGTGAACCAATATTTTCATATATGTGTGTGCATTTTATATATGAGTGTATATATATATATATATATATATATATATATATATATATATATAATTAGGATATCTAAATAATATATTAATTTATTCACATATCATATATGTGTATATATAAAATTATGATATATTGTATATATTTAATATATGTTCTACCTATTAATAAATTTATTTATCTATCTATCGGTTCTGTTTCTCTGGAGAATCTTGATTGATTGATAAAGCTTGATTATCAACATGATAAATCAAAGAAAATCTTCATACACACTGTAAAAAAGTGTAACTTGCTTTAAGCAATTGAATATTGTCAACTTGCAAAATTCAATGGCTTTTCTATATACCAGAATTTACCAATTAGAAAAAATAACAAAATATAACAGATTACAGTAACAACAAAAACTATAAATTACTTAATATTTTATGTAACAAAAAGCCAATGAGCTTTATAGAAGGGATTCAATAAATGAAGAGATACAGTATATTCATAGGGAAATATGTAAATTTAGCATATAATACATATCACTTCTCAAATTAATACACGTCTAATAAAAATGGCACTAAGGTTATGTTGGAAATTTGACAAGCTGAATCTGAATCTGAAAGTATGGAAGTTGAAAATCCAGGGAGAGTCAGGACAATTTTGAAAAAGAACATATAGGCAAGACTCTCCATGTAGATAACAGGAAATAATTCAAAATTATAGTTGTATATGTGATACAAAATGTTCCAGTAGGAAGAAAAAAAATAATGAAATACAATAAAAATTACGGTTATCTTTACTTGAAGGCTTAGTTTATAATAGAGATGAAGTTCAGGGTAGAAAGTACTGCAGGCAGGATAGATTACGTAGAAGTTAGTGTTAGAATTTTTTCTTTTTAATCTGAAGGAAATGTTGATTATTTTATATTGGACAAGTAATGTGAAATGCAACTCTTAGAGAGGGAGCTGGGATATTAGTAAACACATGGAGAAATGGTCAACTTCAACATTTTTCAGATAGATAAAAGTCACAATAGCAGTGAAATACTACTCTACACCTCCAAAGGCAAATAGTAAGAACCAGCAGGGTGCCAGAAACAAAACCCTGCTGCTCTGCTGATTGAAGGGTGAGCTTGTCCACCTGTAGTGAAAAGCAATTGCATAGAACTAAATTAGAATATACTCTATAACCACTGATACCACATTCCCAATCTTCATTTCATTAAACAGAGAAACTCTCACCATCTCTGCCTGGAGACATGGGAGGCATAGCACCATAATTCACTAAGCTGCTGCAACTATCTGGTATCCATTACTATAAGGATAGACAAGCAAAATAAGACAAATGCATACAAAGAAAGAAATACTTTGCAAATTTCAAAAGTAACCAAAAATAGAGGCCATATAACGTGTATCATTTCCTAACAAGAAGATAGGATATGGAATGAAAGATAAGTCCTCTCATAAAAAAACTGAATACCACAAAAAGTTAAGGAGAAAAAAATGGGAAAAACTGCACAAAATTTAAAAGGTAGAAAGACAAACAGATATATTAGTAACCACAAAAAGTATAAATTGACTCAATAAGCAATTAGAAGGCAGAAATCATCAGATTGCATTTTTTAAAATCCAAGTATATGTGATTCAAAAAGGCACATCTAAAACATAAAAACATGTGTATTGGTCAGGATTCGGCTGCAGAAAAGAGAAATTATTCTAGTTTTGTGGGAAGTCTGTAATATGTGGCTTGAAAATTGCTGGCTTTTAAAAATGTTGGAAAGTCTCAAGACGCAGACTCTAAGCTAAGCTTTGAGGAAAAATCCCCTGAAAACCAACCATAAAACTGGCCTATGGCGCCTCCTGCTCTTTCCTCTACAACAAGGAAGTTGAGAAATCTGGATGAAGCTGTCACATGATGGCTCTAACCAGATCTTTTCCGTTTTGATCCAACCCTACTTGAAGGTATCCTGGACCTTCAAAATCCATTAGACTAGATGTCAGATACGGAGACTTCACACTCTGTAGGGAATGAGTCAAAGCCACAGGCTACGATGACCCTGGGTGCCAGCAGAAGTACAGTCTTAACTTCAAAATATGTTCTTCTTCTGTCTTCCAGGTACACCTGCTCAGCAGAATCTAGGCCTCATGCAAAACGTGAGTGTCAAGGGAGTTTATAAAATGTGTTTATTTTTGACTTTCTGGCCTCAGTAAAGCACGTGACAAGGAGTTCAGAAGAGTCAAATAAAGCAACCTTCAGTTCATCTTTGGGTAGTCTGTGCGCTAAATCATCCCTGTTTCCCCATTTAAGCTTTCAAACAACATTCTTCTATCAAACCTAATTTCACTCTCAGTCATACAAACAAAAAGTGTCTCATCAGTGACTATATTCATTTTTGGGTGGTATTCATCTCACTTCTCTACCTGGAATAACATTTATTTCATAATTCACAAGCTAACTTATAACAATTACAATGCACACTCTATATAAAATTATGAGTACAAGAGAGGGGAAAATGAAACAATATGCATAAAAGAATGATAGACCCACCAAGTAAGGAAGACTTGAATGTAGTTTCTAGAATCTTATTGAACTGATCATAAGGTCAGAAAATAAACAACTTCCTTCCCCTTCCTACCCTCTGCCAGCAATGCAATTTAACAGGGTTTTATTTCCTGGTGCAGAAACTCAAAGCTTTATGACTGAAGAATCTGTCTTGGATGAATCCCTCAGAACCATCCCATCAATTTATATTGACTGACTTACAAATACTAGGATATGTCTAAACAGATAGCTTGGGTTCTAGGTGGGTTCCTTCATACCCACATCACACCTTCCAAATTAGACTCAATCATCCCAGCCACAATCACAACCCCATTCATTCCTTCTTTCTACAGTAGAGTAAGAAACAATACTGATTCAAAAATATAAAAAACAACAAAAATACTAAGTAAAGATGAGGTCACTAGAAGTGCCTGCTTCTAATCTAATAAAACATTATTGTAGCTCTTGGGGGAAATTTTATTTCCCCTGCATGCAAAGACATTTAAACCAGTAGAGCCTAATGCCATTTGGGGTCTATAGAGAAATTAGGAAAGTGTCACTCAATAGTAAGAGTACTGTTCCCATGCCCATGCTTTGGTTACTGTACTTATATATTCAGGCAACAAAGAAAAAACATCATATTATATCACTGATTAAAGCATATACTATTGTAGGCCAGCACCCTAAACTAACAAGGTTTTTGTTTCCAGCTCATACCATACCCAAGCTTTAATGAGCAGGTTACCCATTCTAAAAGAAGAGCCATTTCTAAGTGAATAGGTCCATAAGATCATTGCCTTCTTTCTCTTGTGGTTCATTAAATCTTTGGCCAGAAACAATTTTGAGTGGGATTCCACAGGCAAATAGAAAGAAAGGGAGGGCTATATAGGGCTGCGCGAAGCAGGAGAATTAGCTTAAATTTTAAAACAATATTTGAAAGCAATAATAGGATTTAGTTCATTTGTGTAAGATGATTTGGAGTGACACTCTGTCTGCTCTATGTAAGATGAATCAACGAAAGGGTGGGAAATGAAGTTGTGAAAGACAGAAGGTGGTTAAAGTAAGCTACTCAAGAACAAATTTGGACCAGGGTGAATAAAGTGGCACTGAACAGGACATACTGAGAAATATTTATATGGCTATGTCTGTACATATTTGAATATATATTGAAATTTGGGATAGATTTTCATGACGGTTAAAGTATAGGAAGGGTTTTCACATGAATCCAGTTTGGCTGGGTAAAATAATTTATGATTACAATAAGCATGAATGATTTCATATAGATCACATGAAAATGTATTTCTTTTTTGTAATTTAAAAATATTATATGGCTAAGAGAGAAACAAGATGGTGGCGTAGGTCACAGCTGCACCCGCCGCCTCCCGCAACCACATCAAAATTACAACTAAAACACAGAACCACCATCACTCGGAGCCTCCTGAGATCTGGCTGAAAAGAAGCCCCACAACCAGGGAGCTGAAGGAGCACTAAGACCGGGAGGAAGGGCGGAGATGCAGGGGGTGGGGGGGATGGCGGCTGAATCGCAGAGACACGCCCCGGGCCCACACCTGGTGCGGAGGGTTGAAACCAGGGAGGGAATCTCGGCGGTGGGGGTTTCCGGGAGGAGGGAGGGGTCCCAGCCCCACAGCAGGCCCCCAGCCCAGGGCTCCAGGGCCGGGAAGAGACGTCCCCCCAACTCCGGGCTGTGAAACCTGCGGGGACTGTCCCTGAGGGTCGCGGAGGCTGCGGGAGCCCCAGCAGCTCCTCCTAAAGGGCCCGGCACGGACTCACTCGGACGCTCCCTCTGAGCCCAGCGCCGGGCAGCAGCCTGAAAGGACCTGGGACACTCGGGGAGGAACTAACCTGCCTGAAGTCGGGCAAGAGGTGGAGGGGCAGCTTTCTCCTGGACAGAAGGGCTGGCAGAGGCCATGGCTCCTTTGGCGAGTCCTCCCCCCACACAGCAGGCAGGCAGGGGCCATATTTGAACCGCCAGCACCTGACTCTCACCTTTGGCCCCGCCCCATGATTCCCGGAGGCCCCGCCCCTCCCCACCTGCAGCTCATCCTGCAGGCCATTTCCAGGGGCTTTTCTGTGCAAGTGGCCTCTTGAGCCTCATGCTTAGGACTTTCCTAAAATCTCTCAAACAAGCAGCAGTGTGCCCCATATGGTTTGATAAGTGGCCCCAGGACTGGCACTAGCGGCAGCCTGCACTGGCTCATAGCTTGGCCTCTCCTGGGCACCTCCAAGCCCAGCACAAGTAGCAGCCAACTGCGGTTTGCTGTGTAGTTCATGCTGGGTGGCCCTGGGCAAGGCTCAGTCACCTCCCGGGAGGCCCCAGAGACAGTGCATGGGGTGGTCAGACTCGACCATGCTGGATTACTACCCTACCACATCCACGAGTGACACTCAAAGGGTGCACTTGGTGAATACCAAAGCTCCACTGAAGTAAATCCTGCTCCATAGGGGTTTCTCCAGCACAGCAGCTCTTTGGCTGTAGTTGCAGCTGGTCCTCACAGCTGATTGGCTTGGGGGGTCAGTTCCTCCCAGGGATGCCAACAGCAACCAAGGCTCAACTACAACAGGACAGTGCACACAGCCCACACAAGGGAGCACCTGGAAGGCCCAGCTCAGGTGACTGGGGAGGCTGAGCCACTGGACTCTACAGGACACCTACTACACAAAGCCACTCTACAAGTTCCAGGAGACATAGCAGCTCTACCTAATACATAGAAACAAACACCTGGAAGCAGCCAAAATGTGGAGGCAAAGAAACATGTCACAAAGGAAAGAACAGAAGAAATCTCTAGAAGAGGGACTAAATGAAATAGATCCAAGCAAGCTAACAGATACAGAGCTCAGAATAATGGTTATAAGGATGTTTAAGCACACTATTAGGGAAATAACTGAGAAAATCGATAACATAATAAAGTACCAATTTGAAATGAAGGCTACAAAAACTGAAATGAAGAATAATTTACAGGGAATCAACAGTAGAGTAGAGGATGCTGAGAATCAAATCAGCAATTTGGAACATGAAGAAACAAAAAACACCCAGCCAGAAGAGCAAAAAGAAAAATGAATCCAGAAATATGAAAATACTATAAGAAGCCTCTGGGACAACTTTAAGAGGCCCAACATTCATATTATTGGGGTGCCAGAAGGGAAAGAAAGAGACCAAGGAATTGAAAACCTATTTGAAAAAATAATTACAGAAAACTTCCCCTACCTGGGGAAAGAAATAGACTTACAAGTCCAGGAAGCACAGAGGATCCCAAAGAAGAGGGACCCAAAGAGGCCCAAAGCAAGACACATCATAATTAATATGCCAAAGGTTAAAGACAAAGAGAGCCCGGCCGGGCGTGGCTCAGAGGTTGAGCATCGGCCTAGGATCCGGGCGATCACGGTTTGATTCCCGGTCAGGGCACATGCCCAGGTTGTGGGCTCAATCCCCAGCAGGGGGCGTGCAGGAGGCAGCTGATCAATGACTCTCTCATTATTGATGTTTCTTTCTCTCTCTCCCCCTCCCTTCCTCTCTCTGAAATCAATAAAGATATATTTAAAAATAAATAAATAAAGACAAAGAGAGAATCTTAAATGCAGCAAGAGAAAAGCAGTTAGTTACCTACAAGGGAGCACCCATACGACTGTCATCTGATTTCTCAACAGAAACTTTGCAGGCCAGAAGGGAGTGGCAAGAAATATTCAAAGTGATGAAAAACATGGAACTACAACCAAGATTACTCTACCCAGCAAAGCTATCATTTAGAATTGAAGGTCAGATGAAGAGTTTCTCAAACAAGGAAAAGCTAAAGGAGTTCATCACCACTAGACCACCACTACAGGAAAAGTTGAAGAGTCTTCTTTAAGAAGAAGCTGATGAACAAAAGAATCTGATGAACTAAATAGATCCAGAGACATTGACGCATGCAACAGATGATCATATTTCAGAGGAAAGAGGGAAGGGGGTGGAGGGTGGGAAGAAATTAACCAAAGAAGTTATATGCATAACCCATGGACACAATTAATAACGAGGTGAAGGCCTGGGAAGGGGGTGGGAGGGAAATGGAGGGGATCAATTGTGGGGAAAAATGGGATACCTGTAATACTCTCAACAATAAAGATAAATTTAAAAAGTTAAAAAAAAAATCAGAGCTATACCATTTTGATGACTTTCATTACAACTGTATAAGGTGGATATAGAAAAAAAATCACAGTGGCCCAACTGACTCTTAATATTTTTTACCTTTTAAAGAAATCTCTAATGTATCTGATGAAATATTTGTCTGACCAGCAGCTTTTTAATTTCATGTTGATTTCTTTTTTTTTTCTACATTCAATACTTTTTACTTCAAAACTTTAGCAGAAGTTATTTCTGGGTGATAACATAGGATTTTTATTTTTAAAAATAAAGCACCTTTCAATTGTTTAAAAAATATATATTATATAGCATTTGATTGAAAACTTTTATAAAATTAGAACTTGTCTTAGTTTATGTTAGTAAATGCAGATGGTTATGTTGAATTTATTTATCTTTCCTGAACTATCTAAGTTCAGTGACCAAGCAATGACTTTTTCCAATGATATAAAAAATGGCTGTAACATTTGTAATTTTTTGAACTTCAGAATAAATGTCAAACCAGGAGATTTTATAGCACTTGACAATTGAGTTTTCAAAATCAGGGTGCTTATGTCAAATCAAATTTTATCTTTACTGTTCTATATAATAGGCCATTTTTTCTCAAAGTAAATGTTCTTTATAGCAATTTTTAATAATATCACATCTCAAAAATAAAACAAATTATATCTTATTTAATTGATTATTAAAGAAAACAATTATTTTGAAATAAAATGGATCTACTTTATATTACAAACTTAAGGAACTGCTGGTGTCATTATTATTGAATCTGTTTGACTATTACAACATCATTTCAAACCACTGTTGTATTATATAATTTATGCTCATACCTTTTCTGTAACTTTTGGTGATAATCTATGTCACAAGTTACATAGGTTAGTAGGTATATAGGACTTTATGCTGGCTTTGTGCTTAGAAAAACAAGAACAACACTGAATTATATTTAGAATAAAATTTTTCATCTTCATAAAGCAAGGTCATCTTGAGTAGTCATTAGGTATGATCCAAAGTTATACATATACACATTTTGGAGGAGAACTGAAGGAAATAACTGTGACAGGCATTTGCCTAATAAAACTTTTAAAATGTGAATTGCAGTGTTGAAATAGATCTTGTCCTATTTCTGGTAGCAACAGAAAGGAATGTTTGGAGTATTCAGTGATAATATTTTTTCTTCAGAATTATTGATAGAGTAGTCAAAATGTTCTTTATTTCTAGAAAATATATCAAAACTGTATATAAAATGTAAGTATAAAATTATTTAATTTAATTTCTTTTACAATGTAGCAGCTTTTTCAATTCTATGGTTTCCACCTTTACTTTTTACGGGTATGTGTGGATTAGGTTTCTTGTAGAAATACTTCAAAGGCTTATGTATAGTGGAATTTAGTTTGTAGTAGAATTATTTCCTTAAAACACGGAACATGAAAGAGCTAAGCTTCTGTGGATAGTGTTTATTGAAAGAAGTCCTGGCTGGTGAATGTGCTGCCTGAGGGCATTTCTGGATCAAAATTTTGAAAATGTAGCACTCATTCATCATTCATTTATTCATTTCTTCTCTGCCTAGGTTCATTCCAAGACCTAAGCATTCAGAGCTAAACAAAGCAAATAAATTCCTTTCAATCATTTTTATGGGAGGAAACAGGCTAGAAGCAAGTAAATTATAACCAAAGAATATAAACTCAAAGAGTTATAAGTACTATGATGAAAGATATAATTGGGTGATATGAAGGAATATATTAATTTTATAAAAAAATATATACACTCGAATCACATTCTTTCTTTTATCAGTGTGTTTGGTTCCCCAAAATGTTTCAGCAAGGGTGGAACACTGTTCTGAGGTTACCAAGCTTATTTTCCTAGCTGATAGACCATAACATATATTAGCTTGGGGTTGAATTAAGGGGAAAGAAAAAGAACCGCATAGTAAATATATAGATGCAGCAGTCATCTGTTCTGATCTTATACCTACGAATAGATGAAAGTCCAATCAGTAGTGCTTTAAGCTCTCCCCCTTTCTCAATTTGCCACTCTTATCCCCCGAAATATCTAGCAAGAGCAGAGAATCAGTAAAATTGCTTCCAGACTAGTTTATCCAAATCTTTTTTGTGAACATACACAGTTGAAACATAATGCATCAAAATTAAGAAAATGTGTATTGCATTTGTGAACATAAATGACTATGACAGCAACTACCCATCCTGTCACAATCTTATCTTCCCTTTTCTCCAGACCATTTTGCATGGTCTACATTCTCACATTCCTACCCCTTTCCCCAAGGTATATATTCACAGTGTGAAGGCATCAGTTTTTTAGGATGGTTGTGGTTGGTGACAGATCTGATACTGGTGAACTATCCTAGTCCATGACATGACTTTACTGCTTTTAGGTTTCCCTAGGCTTATTCTGAGAAAATTCAAAGTGTCTGTTTAGGACTCAGAACATCAATGAGACAGATAGCTTCCCCTGCATGTCCAATGCTCCCACAGTTATAGTGATTCTTTTCTATTAATTTTTAACCAGAAGAAATCTGTCTATTCCCAAATCTCCCCTCATTTCAACAATAATGACAACAGAAGTAAATGCTAGATTACTTCCTCAAAAGGCACAGTGAATAAGTTGTGATGTCTAATGATTACTCAAAAATATCACATATAAAATAGTGACAAAGTAGTGAAAAAGATTTTACAAATATTCCTAACTGAAACACTCAAAATATGACCCCAAATAATTCCAGTGTCTTCTGGGAAATGTCCCTAAAAAGTCTGACACTAGTTTTGCTTTTTAAATTTACTTTGCTTATATGAGATAATTATTAAAAAAATTACAGGAATATATATACACACAAGTATATTAATAAAGAGGTTCCAATAACTAGCTACTTAATCAGACACCACCACTCTGAGCCTTCACACTAACATGAGGTAGAGTCAAGATCATCTCACGTTCTTGACAGGATGACTTTTCTTCTCCATTTCCACTCATAGCCTCACCTTGACCAAATGGTTGAAACATCATTTGCACCAAACCTCTCCTAATCTATGCCTTTGTTTTGCGTCATTCATAATAAGACACCACAAGCCTGACAGTATTAACCTATATTTGTCTCTCCATCTCCATCCCATATTTCACCTCATATTGCACTACTCATCAACTCCATGAAACCTTTCAACTGTGGTCTCCGGAATTCACACTCTATCAAGCAGCACGATCTTTAAGCTTTATTTCTTCTATCACATCACTCTTTCGTACCAACTGATACATCCCTGTCCACTAAAAGAACTATTTTCCTGCCAGGTGGTGTTGCTCAGTGGTTGAGTATCGACCTATGAACCAGGAGGTCATGGTTCGATTCCCGTCAGGGCACATTCCGGGTTTGCAGGCTCAGTCCCCAGTTGGAAGCGTGCAGGAGGCACCAGACAATGACTCTCATTATTGATGTTTCTGTCTCTCTCTCCCTCTCCCTTCCTCTCTCTGAAATCCATGAAAATATATTTTTTTAAAAAGAAAGAAACTGTTTTCCTTCAGGTTTCTCAAGTGGTGGTGGTGCGCCTTCCCACATTTCTCACTCCATTTATACTGATGAGTGGTACAGTTTCCTCGCTCGGTCTTCCTCTTGCTCATTCAACTTCTCTCACTCCTTAAACTTGTCAAATATGTTTCACCAAAGGGACTTGGAACTCGTTGCACCATCTACCTGAATAACTATTTCCTAGGTAGGTAATGGCTAAATCTCTCTCTTCAAGTTCTTTGCTTAAATGCCACTTAGAAAGGCCTGCTTTTACCCCCCTGTATTCAGCAAAAGTATCCTGAGCCTCCCTATGTCTCTGCCTTTTTACCATAACTGATATCACTACTTAAAGCATATATTTTATTTATGCTTTTTATTGTTGTTGCTTTTTATTGTTGTATTCCAATCCTAAAACAATCTGAAGGGTATATTAATGTTATCTTTTTAATAATATCACAAGACATAGTTGCTGTGCACTAAATAGTATATTTTTAACACTCTTCAGGTATCTTCCCGGATTGTGATGTTGAAAAATAGATCTGTTTAGCAAATGTGAGCAACTTGGTGTTCTAGAAATCTTATATTGAACATGAATTATAAATTATTTCTCTTCTACATTAAGTCTCTCATGTCTTAATACAATATTTAATAAACATATTTTATTAGAGACTAGAAAATTACATTCAATGTGAATGGCTAAAATGATCAAAAAGACTTGTGTATCAGCCCTGGCTGGGCGGCTCAGCAGGTTGGTTGGTTGGAATGTTATTCCATGCACCAAAAGGTTGTGGGTTCGATTCCCAGTCAGGGCCCATACCCAGTCAGGGTTCAATCCCCAGTCAGGGAGCATAGGGGAGGCAACTGATCGATGTTCTGCTTTCACACTGATGTTTCTCTCTCTCTCAAAATCAATAAACATACCCTGGGTGAGGATTTAATTTTTTTATTTTTTATTAAAAGACTTATGTATCAGCACCAGTACAACTCTAGGCTTTTCTTACATTTTTGCATCACCAGTTTTACTTCATATTTGTTAAATATACTAATATAATAGTTGATAGATATTTTAAAGTATACAGACATATGTTAGGATCACAATGTTTTTTATTTTTATATCAGTGAATATACATGTGAAAAGTGCCTCTAATAATTAATGGTGTTTCTAAAAGCCTATATAATTTAAAATATAATAGTTGGACATGTCATAGTAAAAATAAATTATTAGGCAATATTCCTGGAAGTGATCATTAGCATGTTGTTAACTCCATTAATTGACTTACCAAAATTATGGTTTTAACTTTCTATTTTATGCAGAGCGAATTACAGAATCAGAAATACTTTTCTTAATTGCTTCATAATGTACATAGGTTACATTAGTCGGTTGATCACAATTCTGTGTCTAGAGATATTTTTAATTTTTAGGTCATTGTAAATAGAGACAATAGTAGAAAGTTATTGTATATATATATATATATATTTATCAGAGCAGAATAGCCAAAAATGAAGTTTTTTAAATAAAAATACATTTTAAAAGAGTGTTAATATAATTACTAAAATGTATAAACCCATTATATTAAATTATTAGTATTTTTTAAAATCTAAGAAAATGTATTTAGTGTGAGGCTAACTTATGTTCATGCAGTCAAACTTTCTTCCATATGTTTTTATTTGCTTCTTCAAAAATTAAAAGTGTAACTCAGCCGGCATCACTCAGCTGTTGAGCATGGACCTATGATCCAGGAGATCAAGGTTCAATTGCCAGTGAAGGCACATGCCTGGGGTTATGGGTTTGAACCCCAGTGGGGGACATGTAAGAGGCAGCCAATCAATGACTTTCTCATCATTGATGTTTCTATCTCTCTCTCTCCTTCTCCCTTCTTCTCTCTGAAATCAATAGAGACATATTTAAAAAAGAAAATTTTTAACTGTGTACATCTCCCTTGGTCCCTGGGAAACAGGGCAGCAACTACAACATGTCCTCTGCCATCAGCCAAGTCTCTTCCTTGTCTTGTAAGTGCTCTGCTTAGCCCCTGCTATTAATATTTACCCTAGCCATGTGAAAGGTGCAGTCTTAGAGAATCAGATTTTGGTATATCCATAGGGTTGAATGCTACATTTCAGTAAAGAGTGAAAGATGATGATGCACCAAAAAGAACACACACTCTCACCTTTCATTAATGCAAAGTTCCAGGACAGACAACACTAAGCTATGGTGGTCGAAATCAGAACAGTGAATTCCTGTGAGGTCAGAGAAGGCTGGAAAGAGATAAGAGGAAATTGCTGCAGTGCTCATAATGTTCTTTAACTTGGCTTGTGGTTGGTTGGTGGTTACTTAATGAACTGTTGACTTAAATTTGTTTTAAGCAAATTATATCTCAGTAAGAGAAGAAAATATGAGCAGTTTCCCTGCTTTACCTCCGGTGATTGAAAGGCTGAGGAGTTACTCTTTCTCTTAACATGACGTGTGACATACAGTGAGTACTTAAAAGGCAGCTAATAAATTTTATTTGAAAGAGTGATCTCTTTTCTATGAGATATCGTTACATGATACTTAAAATATTTTATGATGATTTCTGGAGTAATTTGAATGTTTTCAAATGTTTGAACCTCAAAATAAATTGTCTATAAGAAAAAAATAAAAAGGCTAGTCTTATGAAGTCTTGAACTTATTTTCTTACAACACAACTTTTATGAGATATATGTGAAATGTTCTTTTCATAAAAAGTGCCCTGCCCGGCTGGGTGTAGCTCAGCAGTTGAGCATTGACCTAGGATCCAGGAGATCCCAGCTCGATTCCAGGGTTGGGGCTGAATATCCAGTAAGGAGCATGCAGAAGGCAGTGATCAATGATGACTCTCTCATCATTGATGTTTTAACTCTCTCTCTCCCTCTCCCTTCCTCTCTCTAAAATCAATAGAGACATATTAAAAAAAAGTACCCTATTATTCTGACTATAAATGAATAGGATCTCAGTGAAACTCATTTTAGTAATTTTCCTTTTCAAATTTTTTTTTCTAATTTTAAGTGTACATCATATTTTTTTTTCAAGCAACAGCAGAAAGAAATGAAAATAAAGTAAACATAGAATAAGAACAGTGACACTCTGTTATTAGCAAGGTTACAAATAAAATAATTTTAGCTAATGTAGACTACATAATCTTACTGTAGTTTTCTTTCTATATCATATGATGACAACAAATTCAGAGCTGGATCTTTATGGAGCACTGTAGAATGGGTTGAATGCCAAGGTGTAGGGAAATCTGAACACCTGCAACATCCCCTGGCAATGCTTACCTACTAATATGAAAGAAAATTAAAAGTATATAGATTAGCAAGTATTTTATTTGTTATATATATGGATTTTAAAATCAAGCCAAGAAACTCTTTAATGTTTTATTAAAGAAATATATATTTGCTTATGCATAACGAGCTGTGCGAAAGACAGGTAATTAATTTCTAACAATTTTTTATTTAATTTAACTCTACTTGTTAAATGATTGGATAAAAATGGAAGGAAAGAATTCAAGTTGCTTAGTTTACAGAAAAAGATACAAATATGCCATTTTTAATTTACATCTTTGATAAGTTAATTTTATAATTTGCTGTTGCATTGTACTGAAATTTAGAATATGACTGCATTCAAGTACCTGTAATCTATTCTTAAGCTGTTGGCATTCATCTTGTTACAAAAATCTTTGGATTTAGTCTAAAACAGCAAAGTCATAAAAAAATTCATGTTTTTATGAAGAATAACTATGACTATAATCCTTTAAAATTATCAAATGTAAATGAAGAAGATTATTTTATTCCTACAGGTTATTTAAATGATAGTTATTGAGACTTTTAGCCATAACAAGGCTCACTTTGCATTTATATTCATGCATGGGACAATTATTTTATTCATTAAACACTTTAATCTGGAATAGCAGGGGACCTTTGTTCAGTAACAGAACAGATTTCATTTTATGCAGATTTCCTACTCAGATTCATCAGGTTATACTTGTCTATAAATTTAACTCTTGATTCAGAAACATCACCAGCTACTTTTCAGGCATAATGCATTAGATTTTAAAGAAATTGTTGGGGAAAGTCATCAAGAAGGTGTGACTTCCAGTGTGAAGCTCCAGCTGGACCTGAACAATTAGAGCCTCCTCATGCCCTCCCAAGTCTCCACTTCCAAAGCTGCCCCGAAAGATACAGCTTTGAGAGAGGAATGTGGTGATAAGACTATTTGAACTGGGTACATGAATAAACCCAGTTAAGGCCCCCTATGTGCATAAATAAACCCAGCTAAGTTTCCTACGGAAACTTTAAGATTTGGCAGATGGATGCAGAGACCTACTCAACTTGTGGTCACACAAGACAAGCTTCCCTTGCTTATTAAACCTGCACATACTGATCTGGATCCGTCTGCCTTTTTCTTCAGTCTCTTCCTGCCCTGGGGGAGGGAGGCAGGTTTCAGATTAAACACAGGAAGTTTCCTGGCCCACAAGAGGCTGCAAACTAACAAATGTATTTGTCTAGATATGCACTATTTCATTTCCCTCCTAAGATTTTTTTATACTTTTCTTTCAGATAAAAAATTATAGAACCTTAACATTAAATAGGGTAAGAAAGTAGAGTGACTTCTTTTATATAATAACATTTAACATATAAGAAATTTCAGAATATTTTTCCTGTGATAGTACATCAATATCTTTGCAGGATTAAACACAAAAAGAGAGACTTTATACACAAATTAGTACATGTATGCACACCTATATCTTTTTCTGTTTTCATTATATGTGACAAATATAAAAATGGGAATTATTCCTTTAAGCTATAAAACTTAAAGGCATTTGAAATACTAACCAGTTAGTAATAAAATTAATAATGTATTTCATCAAGTACATTTCTAGCTCTATACTTCATTAATTTCTTATCTCATTTCATACATATGTTCTCTTAGGAAAACATGAACAGTGAATATGGCTCATTTTGACAGGCAGGGATTATGTTTTTTTCACCAGGATGCAAAAAAATGGAATCTGTTTTTATTCATAATAATTTGGTAAAGATTTATGCCAACTATAAACTAAATAATGTATTTAAACTCTTAGAACACTACTTGACACAGTGCTATCCTTTTAAAATATTATTTTAAGCTATAATTCATCAAGAGGTAGCCTAAATAATTAAATATTAATTCAAAAAATTTCTTGTTTAAATGTGGGTGAATATAAAAAATATTCCTTTGGATATGGCTCTTTTTGGTTGATATATTGTAGTTTTAGATGTGATGTAATTTGTAGAATACCTACTCTCTAGAACCTGCCACTATTCCTCTGTCTTAGTCATTCCGATATCCTCTTAATACCTTTGGATACTGAGACATTTGATACTAACTATATAATCCTGACTATAATTAATTGCAATTGCTTCACAAGGCACATCTACTTTTGGAAACGAAAGTAGGTTGGACTAAAATGTGACACCTTAAAAAGTTAATTGCCTTCCTGTGCTTGCTTACTTCTTACTGGGGACATGCCTGGGGCTCTGTACTGTGGAAAAGAGTGCCAAATAAATATGAATTCAATCAATCAATTGATGGATCAGAAATGACAAGAAATGTTGGACTGTATTCATCTTCTTGGAAATTGAATTACAGAACTTGTTTCAGAACCAAAGCAGAGTGTGTCACCACAGCCCGAGCAACCAATATTCTGAGAAAAGACTGTTACAGTGACAAAACTCAGATGTGTTATCACCATATCAATGCAGGGAAAAATCACATTATTAATTTTCCAAATGCTACAAATATCTGGCATAATAAGGTTAGTGAATATTTTCAATGTCAGACTAAAGACATTTGAGTATTAGAAATTTAGTTTTCTACCCAGTTTTCTGCTTCTGACAGCACATAGTATTTTCAACTGCAAAATATATAAAAAATATTATATTAGAGGTAAATAATACCAGCAGAGTTAAAGGAGTGTTACTTCTTTGATCACTGTTCAGGTTACTGCTTCAATATTGAACTGTGGATCCCTTAAGAATACATACAAAACTGGACTCAAAGAATACATGTATTTTCATTGATGTTTCTATCTCTCTCTCTCTCCCTCTCCTTTCCTCTCTCTGAAATCAATAAAGATAAAAAAAAGTTAAAAAAAATCATGTATTTATAACTTACCACATTTTACCTACATTTAACTACAAGACAGCTGACTTTTCCCTGCAAAACTTCAATTCATTTTCTCCCACAAGGAGAAAAAAGGGTCCAGGAAAATTCTGTATCATCTCAATTAACTAATGAACCAGGTCCATCAATTGTTTTTCAGCTTTGACCAACATGAAGGGATACATTGATATATCTAATCTCAAACTTGCAGTAGCATAACACATACTTATAAAATTGTGTACCAAAAAGTAGAGCAACAGAGAATGCTAAGGAGACATTAAGGTAGTAATACCTGAATAAACCAAGTTTATATGAGAAAGTCTCCTCTACACACAAGCAGACTTATTTAGAGGAGAAAAAAAAGTGTTGAGTGTGTGTGTACATGCATATACAAACTAATAGAAGCAGACATGATTTCTTTGCAGCTGTGTGACAAAAATATCACAGAGCACAGTTTCTGGCTCAAGCAAAGAAATACAAAGCCAACCTTAGAAAAACGTCTATTGACTTGCATCTGCTTTCTACATACTTTTTTCATTGCTTTCAATGATAACTCATTCTCTTTTGTAAGACGAACACATTTTTGTTTCTTTTAAAAAAATTCTCATCACACAATTCTAATTCTTAAATAAGAAATGCTCGTTGGTTGATTGCTTGTGTTTTCAAGCTTGTTTTTAGTATTTCAGGTATTGGCAAGCAGATTCTGAAATCTGGGATTCTGTACAGAGCAAAGAATCCCAGTCTTTCATTTTATGAGAAATAGCCCTAACCTAGAAATTGGGTAAGATTTGTTTATTTTCCATTATCTTGAAGATGTGTGTCATTGAACAGAAAGGACAAATTTTTTTCTCCTTACCAAATACCAATATACTTTTCTGGGAGAATCGGTTGAATGATCCCCTGATGATCTCAGGTGAGGAATGTAATGTGCCCAGGGCCACCTCTCCACTCATCACAGGCAAATTTGGATCAATTCTTCTTCTTTTTCCCACCTTAGCACTTTGCCACATCATTTTCTTGAAAAACATAGTTTAAGCTTCCCGATTTCCTTTCTCTGAAATAAGACACTAAGGTATATATTTCAAGTTTTGAGATATTTGCACATAATTAGTTTAATATTATCTGACTTGTAGTAGATTTTTTTTAAATTTTTTACTTTTATATATATCTGACAAGTAATTTTACTTAATTATTGAATCTAATCTTTAATAAGTCAACTAAATGAAATTCAGTTTTATCATAAACAATTGAACTATTATAAATATCATAAACAGCTATTATTTTATAAATATATGTTTTTAGAAGTCAAATCTCTGTTTTTTATTGACTTCAGAGAGAGAGAGAAGCGTTGATGTGAGAGAGAAACATCCATGTGAGAGAGATGCATCTATCCATTGCTTTCCATATGTACCCCGACCAGTGACCTGCAACCTGCAACCTGGGTATGTGCCTGGCATGTGCAACATCCTAGATGTAAGAAATAATACAAAGTTTAAGGAATTTAAAAGAAATTTGGTTTAACAGCCCTTCTTTGCTTCATTCCATTTTTCTTAGTTTTTCTTTGTCCGATTTTGCAAATCCAAGATTGGAATGCAATATGGATGAAAGGAGAGGTAACCAGCAGAAAATGGGATCTTCTTAGGGACATGGGTCAGGTAGATGGTAAAATACTAATTCCTGTGCATTTGTGCTTTCCCAGGCATTGTTCTTCACATGCAAGCCTCAGGCACAGGTGGCATGTTTCTGGTGCACTACTTAAAATTACCTCTCGACACTGACTTCTGCCGAGTCCTCCTTGATTTCCCAATCATTAGCATTTTTCACAAGAGAAGGGTGCCTAATCCTGAGCACACCACATTTTTTAAGACAAATAACTTTCCATAGGTTTTTCCAGAAGACCTTCTCACTTGGAGAAACATGAGTGGGAACACTCCACTGCCTACCCCCAAAGGGCCGGAGGTGGGGGTGGGAATGCAACAAACAAATTCTCACTAGTGCTTCTCTGCCTAGTGCAATAGATTATATTTGTAAACTCTCATATCTTCAAATTGGATTATGAGAAATGGTTTTCTAAGCTATTCTTTGGCAGTCAGGCAGCCTCTCCAATGTTATGCATAAAGTCACAACAAAGCCCAGAAATTCTGTTCTTAGTTATGTACCCACAATAGGTATGAAAACATATGTCTATCCATACAAAAATGTGCATTAATGTTCACAGAAGAACTGGTAACAGTAAAAAGCTGGGAATAACACAAATGTCCATCCGTGATAAATGTACCAGCCAAATGTGATATATCCATTCAATGGGATATTATTTGACAATCAACAGGAATGAAGTGCTGATTCACACTACAAGGTGGATGAACTGCAGAAACATTAGGCTAAATGAAGAAGCCAGACACAGAATAACACATAATGTATGATTCTTGAATTTATGAAATATCAAAATAGATACATTTATAAAGACTGAAAATAGATTAGTGTTTGCATAAGACTGCTAGATGAGGACTGGCTGCATCTGTAGGTACATAACTTACCACCAGGGGACTGTTGACACACTGCACATGTAGGCTACAGGCATGGACTCGGTTTGGGAGCACAAAGGCTTCACCTGGAAAGTGATAGAGTAGATGCCAAGATAATTTTGAGGGAGAAAGTCATGACCAGTCATACTTTTTTACCATTCTTTGCTTCTGTGGTGCCTTTATCTAATGTGATATAAAGATGCTTTCAACTTCTATTCTGCCTTCTGTTCCCTTTTCTGATTAACAGCATATTTGGAGAAGCTACGGCTACAGAAGGGTAGGAGGAAGTGCCATTCTGTATAAAATATGCAATCATTTTTGTACAAGCGAGACCATTTTACTATCCTCACCATGAGTTTTAAAGGTATGAATACTGAAGATATTTCTGTAATTTATATGTTTCTTAACAGCATCTCGCTCCACACATAGTGAACAATTTCCCTTCTCTGACTGAAGGAAATTAGTTTATGAAGGATGTGAATGACTGCTTGCACAAACCAAGAAGGACTGAGAGGAAGTCACTAGCAGCTAAAAGAAAAAAAAAAAAAAGCAGCAGCTAAAAAAAAAAAAATGAGTGATGTATATGAGGATGACAACTTTCTTCATCATTTGACAAATATTTGAAAGGGTGGCTGTCTGTATTTCTTGTTAGTGTTGTCTAATAGGATTTAAAATATTTAATAATCTATAAGTATTTTGCCTTAGTTTATAAGGCACTTTTGCATAACGTATCACAATTAATCCTTATAATTATTTTAGGTACCACTGCGTTTTAAAAACAAAGATGTTTGAGTCTCGAGAGTAAATGTTCTCAAAGTATGTGCCATGTTTCATATCCTGGGTTGAGGGTTTCCTTCCCTGTCCTATTCTCACAATAAACACTCAATGGAATAAACAACACGTGAATATGAGTCACAGTGGCAAGCCCTGGATATCACAACCTTTCAAAAGTATACCTTCCATTAGTGACAAATCAGAATTAATGAGCATGAAAGCACAACGCCCGAGGCTGAACTCTCATGAGAACATACACGGGCCTTCGCTGCCTGGTTCTGTAAGGGCTGTTCTCTGTCCTCGAATGGCGCAGTAGCATCTGTGCGTATGTGGAGGGGGTAGGTGAAGTCACGTGTTACACACTCCATTTGCTCAAGGGCTCAGGTATGCTCTCGCAGAGAAGCTAGCTCTTTCCAAAGGATAAAGGCATAGTTGCTGAAACACACTGTTCGTGGCAAAGAATTTCTTTGAGTGCGTATACATAGAAAAATTAATAATTCTGGAATATTGGACTTGTATAAAATTTGTGCATCTGATTATTTTGGATTTCTAATTGTTGTCCTCATTTAGATATTTATCTATTTTTATTTGCATTTCATTGTTCATTTAATGCTTTTAAAAGTAATTTTTATCTTTTCACTAAATTTTAGAAGGATTTATATATATATATGTTGTTTTGCCTGAACACTCTTATGTCCCTAATTTCTACATTTGTAATTAAGTTAAATTCAGCACTACTTTCAGAATGAGTGGGTATGTTTATCTCTAGACTTCTTTCCAGTATTTTTAATTCCTGTATATGTCAACAATGAATTGTGTAGACCTCCTGGTAGAAATGACATCTTCAAATGAAGAAGTCATTACACACACACACGCACCCACACGTACGTACTTGCTCACACACAGAGATGCACAGAATGATAGAAAGATAAATTGATCGAGAGTTTTAAGATTGCAATTTTACAAAATTTATATTCTCTTTTATATTAACTACTCTCTCATAAATAAAAAGTTTACTTTATTTATTTGTAATTTATGTTCATGGGTATAACTTAATATATTTGTTTTGTTTTTATAAATTCTGATATTTTTTTTGCCTAAAGCAACACTCAATTTTGCTTGTCTTTTAGATTAAAGCAAAAGTATGTCTGAGTCATGTGATTACAAAATGTGATATAGTTGATCCATCTGTTTTCCAAAGCATATTGATTTATTTTCAGGTCAATATATGTGGTTGTATTGTTCTCCAGACACATTGTACATACTTTGAATTTATCTTACCCTTTGATACACTAAATAAGACTGTCTTAATGTTTTTCAATTTGATGATCAACAAATATTTTTAAAATTTTAATTAATAATTTGCTGATGAATTAAAACATTTCATATTTTGAAGTAGTTATAAATTGTCTCACTAAAATAAAATCTTCTCTAACTATACTATTTTTCTTACAGAATTTTTAAAATAACTCAAACTTAATTATGCTAAAGGGAGAAATTAAGTGAAATGAATATTCAAAATTTTTATATTTGTTTTGAAAGAATCCATATCAAGCATAGAATATATTCCTTCAGCTTCCTACCGTTTTCTTATCATAAAAGGTTATGCCAAGTAAGAGAATAATTGAAATATGTGGTTACCTAGCCTCTTAATATAATTTACAGAAACTTCTAATACTTTTGTAATGGAAAGTACCAGAGACAGAGACTCCTAATTTATACAAGATGATAATTATTAAATGAAAATGACTACGTTACACATTTTTCATTTTACATTTTATTAGTACTTTCAATCACAACATTTTCTCACTTCTTTTCATTATCTGGACTATTACAGATTTAAAAACTTATTTCTATACACTTTTATGATAATCTACTTGTTACGTGAATGGAAGCTCGAAAGAATTTCTTCTATGACCACTCAAGGATCTTTCAAGTCTCTCAGGACCCATAGTTCTACACATTTTCAATGTTTAATAAGAGATATGCTCAGATTGTTCTATTTGTATAATGTAATACAAGACAATGCTTTGATCACTAAAAGAAGTGGTGAGTATAATTTAAAAAGAGGTATCATGTTAATGTTTATGTATATGGTTAAAAAATATTTTCCTAAAATAAACAGTAACTCTGTAATCTTTAATATTTATAGATGTTAAATTATTTTCTTAGGTAGTGAGTGACATCTTTACTTCAGATTTTAAAAGTTCTGGAGAAAAGAGAGGAAAAATACCTAATAATTCTATTTTTAAAAACACACTGAAGGCTGGCTCAGAGGTTGAGCATTGACCTACAATCCAGGAGATCTCCGTTCGACTCCCAGTCAGGGCACATGCTCAGGGTTGCAGGCTCCATCCCCAGTTGGGAGTTTGCAGGAAGCAGCTGATCGATGACTCTCATCATTGATGTTTCTCTCTCTCTCTCCTTCTCTCTTCCTCTCTCTTATATCAATTAAAAAAAATAGAAAACAACAACAACAACAACAACAAAAATCACATTGGAATTTGATGCTATATCAGATATAATCATTTTAATACCCTTCTAAGAAAATGTAATAAATAATCTCATTTGACAGTAACATTAATAATGGACATAGTGTGAAATTTATATACTTGTAGTATTTGTTAATCAAAGAATATCCTGTACATATTATACTAGGTATAGAATATTCTTTTAAAAATAAATCATGGCCTGGCCAGGCGTGGCTCAGAGGTTGAGCATCGACCTAGGATCCAGGCAATCAGGGTTCGATTCCCGATCAGGGCACATGCCCAGGTTGCAGGCTGGATCAATGACTCTCTCAACATTGATGTTTCTATCTCTCTCTCCCTCTCCTTTCTGCTCTCTGAAATCAATAAAGATATATTTTAAAAAAGAAAAATAAATAAATAAATCATGAGCTTATGATATGCAATGTGTACATTTTTAAAGACTTGTCATTAGGTAAAGTGGAACTCTGTAATCACAGTGTGAAATCTTTGCAAAAGCTGCAATCAAGAAAATTGTATGGAATCATGTTGTTAATCATTAGTCAACTTTGGAAACAGAGCACCAATTAATTGATTTATGGAAACATGCACACCATTAATAATTTTAATAGCTAAAATAATTAGCTGTTATAACTCTTGCTGATCAAATGGTAATCATGACACATGCTCATCAAAATCTGATTTTTCTCCCTGGCCGGAGTGGATCAGTTGGCTGAGCATCATCCCTGCACCAAAGTGTCGCCAGTTCAATTTCCAGTCAGGGCACATGATCAGGTTGCAGATTTGGTCCCAATTGGGGCTGGGTGTGTGTAGGAGGCAACCAGTTGTTTCTCTCACACATCAATGTTTATCTCTCTCTCTCCCCCTCTCTTCCTCTTTCTAAAAATCAATGAAAGCATATATTTTTTAAAAAATCTAATTTTTTCTAATCAAATAGAATTTACATAATTCTATTTTCATAAAACTGGATATATTTGGTTTTGGGTCACTAACGAAGTGTCTAATTTACCCACTACAGAAACCTCTGTTCATAAAGCATTACAATATCTGTCTTCTCACATATTTTTCTGCAATATGAACTTGTCTCTCTCCTATCAAAAGCTAAAGTAGTAGACTTCACACATTTGAATCTAACCGATTAAATATTGCAGAAGTGATACTCAACTGTAGTCAGCATAGTCCTTAAGTAACCCAGTAGGGCCCTGACTGGTGTGGCTCAGTTGGTTTTGCACCATCTCGGGCACAGAAAACTTATCAGTTCCATTCCCCTGTCCTGCCTGGGTTGCGGGCTAGTTCCCTGGTAGGGGGCATGCAGGAGGCAGCAGATAGATGGTTTGTTCTTACATCACTGTTCTCTCTCTCTCTTTCTCCTTTCCTTTCTCTTTAAAAACCAATAAAAATATTTTAAAAAATAAATTAAAATAAATTATCTAGTAGGTTGCATTTTCTAGCCACCCTGTATGGAGTACAGGCACCTTAAGACAAACATTCCATTAAAAATCAAAACAAAATAAAACAAAGCTCAAGTTCCATACATCCCTTAGAAAATGAGATGAAATACAGAGAGAAACAGAGCAAAAGCACTAGAATGTGTAAATGAGGAAACAATGTAGGAAATGGATCCACCAGATCCAGACACTCCATTTTCTGAATTAGACATGAATCGCTAACTGGACCCTTCCACAAAATCATGAGCAAATGAAATTTTTTGTTTTAAACCACTAAATTTTGGCTAGTTAGTTATGCAGCAAAAGATATCTAAAACACCCATGCTCACATGGAAGAATTATAAAAATATAATAAAAATATATGTGATTGAATTCTGTTAATAATAGATAATAGTAGATCAACAATTAAAATTAAACTGTGTAATGTAGTTCAGTATTTTTTGACTGCTTAATATCTGTTTCTTTTAGGAATTGCCCTTTTCTCCAACCGATGGTGTCAACATTATCATGGCCCTGCATCCTAGGTAAAGGACACAGGATAACCAATAATACCCAACTCCCTTTGGATATAGTGATTCAATTAAAGGTTACTCAACATTAGATAAAAAAGTTTTTTATGGGATTCTGACTGATGGTAGGAAGAAGGAAATCTCTCTTTTTGAAATGGATATTAGTAAGAACCAGGTGATCCTTGAGCTGCCAGTATATATTAAGGCCAACCTGGAGAAGGACTGTCTAAGAATTAATTTAAAGAAAATATATATAAAATGGATCAAAGTGAAGAAGAAAGAGATAGACAACCAGTGACATCTTTTGAACTCCAGGACCCAGTGATGCCTTAAGCAAGAGCTTTTTTTCCTTTGATTCCACAGATATGTGAGCTGCAAAATATATGTATTTTTTAACTTGTTAGAATTGGTTTTCTATCACTGAAACTGGAAGTCCTGACTAACCAAACTATATGGGATGTAGTTGGTCTGTGGAGTTGGAAATAAATCTTAACAGAAATTCTGCCACCCTGAGTTTATTATCAGGTTATATTTAGATTAGAAATTGTTTCAACATCCATTTAAAAACAGCTCTTGAAGACACAAGGAGAAGTTATTACTTTATATATAAAGGATTTTGTCTGACTTATATTGTTTTAAAAAGACCTCAAATGAATAAATCGTATAGCCTTACACTTTTTGCATATCTTTGATTATATTTAATGCTTATGTATATTTACTTTCAAACATTTCCCTTTTTGATGTGGAGCAATGTCAGTTTTTTTAATCTACTTACACTCTCTAAACCTTAAAGTATTTAGTACATAGATAAGTCCAATACATAAAAGTTACTGGGATTTCAAAATTAATTGACTTTCTAAGCAGTAGAAACTAAAAAGAAATGCTTCTTCCCTTAGCTTAAAGTATTATCTATTGCTGCCATAACTACTGAAATTCTTTGAACTGAATCTTTGTTTTACTACTTCTTCTCTTATCTTCATCCCCAAAGCCATTTGATTAAAATTTCAAGTCCCTTAACAAAACTTCCTCTTTTTGAACAATGCCCACTTGCTTATAGGAGTTCCTATGGGGTTTTGTTCAATTAAAAATATCATGTGAGGTATAACAAATTCAGAGGTAATACTCAGAACATTTATTCCTAATTATCAGAAAGTGCTTGGGAAAAACCTAAATTTAGTGTGTTAAAATAAAGTTATATGAGATATGCTAAGCATTTACAAAGGATCACATATAACATTTAAAATTATTTTTTCAGTTTCACTTTAAACTGTGTAGTTTTCAGGGACTGAACTAGAATTGTGCTGCATAAATAGACAAACAATGCATAAGGAATAAAAGCTGATGTAGAAAATAATGATTAATAGAATATTTTAGCGTCTTATTAAATTAATGACCTTGAAATTAAGTAGTAATTTAAGTTAAAGTTTATATTATATGGAAAGAATATAAAACTGAACTAATTCACATGGTAAAAGTTTTTTTCTTTAAATTTGGGATGCAGGTGTATGACTTCAGATAATTTATAGTCTGTCCTAGTCTGACCCTGAGGACTCTTCTCAAACAATTAATTGTGGTCTGCTCCTCTAGTTGAGATTTAGTTTACAGATTTCGCACACACAAAAAGGGGTATAAAAGTGGTAAATGTAAAAATATTAGCCTTTCATTTATACACTTAGGGTACTCCAAACTGCCCCACATCAATGTAAAAAATAACATGTCATTTAAGTTATACATGACCTGAACCCTGTTCTCTGTTCCCTTTTAGAGGGACAGCCATGCTTGTCATTTCGATAATACTTCTCACTCTAGGACAGCTGTACATTCCTTTCCACCTAAAATTCCCTGGCCCTGCTCTGCCCTTTCCCGTCATCTGCTTAAATACTGTGCGTCCATTATGATTCAGTTTCAAATTTATCCTTCGGTGCCTGCAGACATCTGTACATTCCCAAGTTAGTAAGTATATCATATTTTCTTTTTAGTAACATCCTCAGCAACTAGCACAATTCGGGGCCTAAAGGAAGTATGCAACATTCAATGCATTTTGTTAGGAGCCCAAAGAAATAATTGCATCCACCAATAAACACTCTTTGTATATTTAGCAAAGAGGGAGAATCAGGTTAAACTGTATTTTTTAATCCTTGATAAAGGATATGTTTCTACTGATTTTTAGAGAGAGAGGAAGGGTGGGGGAGGGGGGAGAGAAACGTCAACATGAGAGAAAAGCATCAATCTGCTGCCTCCCGCACAGGCCCTGACCAGGGATCAAACCCGCAACCTGGGTATGTGCCCCGACTGGAAATCTAGCAACCTTTTGGTGTACAGGTCAAAGCTCCAACCAACGGAGCCACTCTTGCAGGGCTCCAGAAAAGTAATTTTAAAAACATGTTTTATGCAGTTAGACCTTTTTCTCTATAGGAAGCCAGAGAACAAACAGAAATCAGAGAAGGTTTTTACTTTATCCCATCAGAGTACCATCAAATTCTCCTCACAAGTAGTATTGTTTATTATTTGCTTAATTATGTCTCATTAACACCTAATTATACGTACAGTGTCATCCAGAAACTTTATTTCTTAGACAAAGATGGATCATCTCCGCTGACTCAGCATTTCTTTTGTGACATTCGGCTAATACATCATTGTGCAATACTGGCTTTCTCCTTGATTAACTTGTACGGACTAAATCCTATATGCTTTCAGAACTACCTATCTTAGCTGTAACTGCCTACAACTCAGCCTTTTCTACTTACATTTGTCTACCAAATATATAATAGATAACAGGATGGTATGCACTTCAGAAAGACACAAGACATTTATACATGTACAAAGTACCTATATAAAACAACCTAATAAGCCATTATAAAGAAAAAGGTAATGAATAAATAAGGTGAATGAGTTTTTATAAAGGAAATATTTTTTCTTGAAACATATAACCATAGTTTTTCTACTTGAGTGTTATCTTGAATGAACCTTTCTTCAAATATGTCCTGTTAGCCACAAAGTGGATCAGCTAACGATAGGTTCTTGCAGAACTCCCTACCAGATGACTTGCTGCTTCATTGCTCTGACCGTTGCCTTTGTGCAGATGCTCCACAAATTTATGTTTGTAATTTCTCACCCCAAACCTAACAGGGAACATGACCATAGATTTTCACCTTGCGATTTTTTTTAGCACCCAATCTTTGCTGGCTATCCTGCTTACTAGAATTTAGATCATGGACTCTGTATATCTTGCCTTAACTCTTTCAAGAGGGTTATTTTTATTACAACACTGAACAGCTCTCACCTCATGCAAACATCCACCATGTTTTTATTTTTTAAATTGATTGTTGACAGTATTAGAGATGTCCCCCAAACACCCACAGTTTTATCTTTCCTAAAGCAGAGGTACATTTTGCTATGTTACTGTTTAAATCCCTTCATATGGTTGGTTCATAGACTCATATTCAGACCCATGAGTGTTAAAAATTGAGAATATCATTCCTTTTAATGCATAGATTTTTTTTAAAAAAATTCTTTATTCAAATATTTAAAAATCACTGGAAGAAAAAAAAAGTTGGGAATCTGTTAAAGTAATTAAGGGTTAAGCCAGCCAGCAAAGAAATGGCCATAACCTATGGCAGAACAAGGAGAGTGGTGGTAAGGACCAGCTTCCGTGCAGGTGATTTCGGAGTTTAAAGGAAGGTTCCTGCTCTTGGCATTTGGTGGTGGAGGAGAGGGAAAGGGGAGGCAAACAATTTGGTTCCAAAAGAATAAGATGTATTTAGGGCAGCTGCTTCAGCCACTGTGAAAATAAAAAAACAAACGAAAAACATAGCTGGACATTTTGACAGCAATGACTGCAAACTAAATGAACTGACAACAGGAGTAATAAACAATAAATAAAATTGGATTAAAACTAATGCTTTGGAACCTGGGGGCTGTGATTAGTACTTAACTCAACCAGATTTGTAGGAAGCTGACCCATCATATTAATCCTTTTTGTGGCCATTACACAACAAGAAGGTCAAGGGAATACGGGGCAGGTGCCCTGTCACCTGAATGGGAAGTATGTGGTCTTCAAAAAGTGTTCACATGGGTCTACGGTTTCTAATCAAATATTAAAAAATTAAAAAGCTCTTCAATTGTCAGAAAAATAACAACCCCCAAAATCTGTAACCTACATAGAATCTTTTGACAGAAGTGATATAACTTTACTTAAGGTCATTATTTACCCAATCTAGTATGAATATATGGATATTTTTTGCCTCACTGCAACAATATTATATGTTTGTTCAAAAGGTATTTTAACTAGAGGTGATATACAATATACAGTATTGATACGTACACATATCAGTCGTATATATTGTATATTATAGTACTTATATATTATCTTCCTATAATATGAAAAAAATTGGAAATCTGAAATCTGTTTGGCCATGATATTTAAATAAGCCATGAAGAGATAGTGGGGCTTCGATAGTTATAGAAGAAAAGGGCCCCATGACTCCAGAATTAATCAAAGAAAAAGACCTTCCTTTTAGCCTCATGCCCATAGGAATAAATTGTTTCTTTGGGCATAATCCCAGTGGAATGTTAAATAGGACAGATGATTTTCTCTTTAAAATGATATGTTCCCATCTTTTAATCTAAATGGAAGAACAGAATTTATATATATTTATATATACTTATATATAAATCAATTTGTGAAGCATATGTTACTGTAAATAATTACACAAATGGATATTAAAGGTTACCTCTTCTTATTATCAGGAAAAGATCCAGTTACATTTTAGTTTTTACATCCAGGTAAGACATGCTTTTACAGTTGCTGATGTTTGTTTATTTCTTTAAAATTTCCCAGGGCGAAATACATAATACATGTAATGAGTTAGAAATGATCATTATTCATTTACAACCTCTCCAGTTAGAGTGAAATACTGTCGTTTTTAGGTCATTGTATAATTGTGTTCCTGGCATACGTGGATTGCATAAAGTAACTTTCAGCGCCAAGGTTAATGTATCAACTTCAGGTAGTTGCTTTGTTGAATTTTGTTAAATATTCTTGAGCTTCTCTAACCCTCTGAGACAGACTGAAATGAAAAGGAATTTAATTAGAGTGTGCTGGGAATGTAATGTGGTACATTAAGCTTTTATTAAGAAAACTGGTACTGAACCACAATGTTATTGGTTCTAAATTTATCCTTCTAGTCTAAATAAACAAAGTACACTTATATGTAGACAAGCAGAGTGAATGTATAGAGAGCTTGTCAAAAAGTACTAACTCAATGAAAGTTAACATCATAAAATGATTTGAAAGAGCTTTCTCATGCCATGTAAAATTCAGAAATAAAGGCCCTGTTTCATCTTGGAGCCACTGTAAAAAAGTGGTTCTGCTCTGCCCGTTTTAGTCACTGGGATTCAGTACTCCTGTGATTAATTTCAAAGACACATTGGTCCAGGGTTATTATTAGGTTAGTCTGTTAATGTAAAATCTGTCAAGAAGGCCTTGAAGTGGAAATCACACAGATGCATACAGAGTTCTAGCTTAAAATACCTTTAACTCAAGGGTTTGACTATTTTAGTTTCATTTGGTAAAGGGAGTGCAAAATTTAAAAAATTAATTGAATTCTTCTGTTTTTAGCAGTGTGTAATGTATTTTTTTTTGGGGGGGGATTGATACTTCTCAAAAAAGCTCAATTTAATAAAAATCTGTTCATCCAAAGGAGTAATATGCATTAAATAATTGTTAACATTATATTAACAAAAATTAATAAAATACATAGGAATAATAACATACAAAACGATAGAGATAAATCTCATAAACAGCAAAGGTGCTTTCCAGAATTTTAAACTCTGGCTTTGGAAAAAGTAAGATTTTTCCCCCTCTGCTTTATCAGACTGACAAACATTATGAACATTACTTTGTATTAAATAGTTACAGGTGAGTATCTCTTAAATAGCAGTTGTAATTTTTATAAATCTCCAATTCAGATAATCCACTACCACATTTTATCTAATTTAGTTTGATGTAATTCATTGTTTAAATTACCTGAGAAGTGATTTAATCTTACTTTTAGTTTAGTTCTATGAAAATACAATGTCATAAAATAATCAACTATTATAATTTATCATCCCTTTGGATATCACAGTCATCTACTATAGAAAATTAATCACTTAGCCAGAGTACTTTATATAGATTTTCTAGCTCCTATCATGGTTAGGTTAAAAGAGGAGGTTCATCGTTTTGACTAGAACTCCATCAAAAGCGCTACCACTTCATTTTCTTTTCTTTTTTTTTCTTCTTAAAATTTATTTTTTATTGTTGACACTGTTGCAGATGCCCCCATTTCCCCTCTCATGCCCACCTACCCCCCCATCTGTCCCCTTCCCTCCCCGGCCATCGCCGCACTGCTGCCTGGGTCTGTGGGTTTTGCATGTATGTTCTTCGGCTAATCCCTTCACCTTCTTTCACCCAGTCCCCCCCCGCCCCCCGACAGCTGTCAGTCTGTTCCATGTATCCACGCTTCTGGTTCTGTTTTGTTCATTCGTTTATTTTGTTTAGAGGTTTCACATATAAGTGAGATGACGTGGTACTTGTTTTTCTTTGACTGGCCTATTTCCCTCAGCATAATAATCTCCAAGTCCATCCATGCTGTCTCAAAGGGCGAGTTCTTTCTTTTTTATGGCTGTGTAGTATTCCATTGGTTAAATGTCCCACAGCTTCTTTATTCACTCATCTACTGATGGGCACCTGTGCTGTTTCCAGATTTTTGGCTATTGCAAATAAGGCTCCTGTGAACATAGGGGTGCATGTATTTTTTTCTGATTGGTGTTCTAAGATTTTTAAAATATATTTCCAGAAGTGGGATTGCTGGTTGAAACATCAGTGTAATTTTTAATTTTTTGAGGAACCTCTATACTCTTTTCCACAGTGGCTGCACCAGTCTGCATTCCCACCAGCAGTGCACCAGGGCTCCCCTTTCTCCACACCCTCCCCAGCACTTGTTGTTTGCTGATTTGTTGATGGTACCCATTCTGGCAGGTGTGAGGTGATACCTCATTGTAACTTTATTATGTACTAACTAGTTTATTAATGCTATATAATGTTTTAGTCAACATCTCAGAATTTTACCATTTTCTTAATGATAAGTGATGGCAGCATATTTCTACATAAGGGAAACATACTCGTTAAATATTTGTTTATATAGATTGCCATAATTAAAGACATGTTTTGTGAGGTTTTATTTTGTTCTTTCATTTGGAACATACTCCTTTGTTCCTTTATTTACCTTGATTCTCTGTGTTGATTTCCATGCATTGGATAAAACATTCACCTCACACAGTTTTGATGGCGTGGCCTCAGGTAAGAGATGAATCTTATCATTCAACCCTGCTTTGGTTGTGTCTCAAATTTTTGCGATGCTTTGGAATTTCAAAGACTGAGAAAAATAAAATATACAAAATGATCCTTTATTATTTCCTTTTTTTCTTATGAAGATCTACCATATTTTTTAAGACATTGTCTTTTGGTAACATGAGTGTTGTATGATTAAAAATCATGCCAACAGATCACATCATCAAGTCACTGTTCTTTCTTGCTTTCTTGGAGTAATTTTCAATAATTTATTTAACATCTTCATTTTTCAATTGCTCTAAGTCTCATATATTACAGAGATCAAGAGAATACGTGTTTCAATTTATTTAACTTATTTACGAAAACAAATGCATTTTTGAAAATCCACTTTTATCTAAAACAAGTAGAAATGTGTGTATTTGTAGTGTGTCTGCATTTGTTACTCACATAACCCAGATTAAAATAGACATTATAAGGGTAAATAAATAAGGATTTTTAAACAGTGTCTGAAGCCCTTATTAACACACTCAAATTTATTTTCTTTCAAATGCATGCTTGTAGATACCCTGATTATTTATCCTACTTAAAACGCACAAAATGTTGCATAAAATATGTACAAATCTGTTAAATACAGAACTACAGAAGTCAGCTAAAGAAAAGGAAAAATGAGCAGAGGTTTTTTGTTTGTTTTGTTGTGTGTGTGTGGGGGGGGGGGGGAAGAAAGAGAAGGAGAAAGGCAGAGAGAGAGATGATTGGGAGCCAAATCAGCAACAAAGTTGTTTTTCATTCACCACCCAAGAGGATAGTCATTTCCAGGAACTGAATCTGCCACCACCTTGATCTTGGGCTTCCCAGCCTCCAGAAATGTGAGAAAGAAATACCTGTTGTTTAAGCCACCCAATCTAAGGTGTTTTGTTATGGCAGCCTGAGCTGACTAATACATCAGTCAATATTATATTATTACCTCAAAATGAATTACACGTCAAAATAATATGTAATATAAATTCTGGACCCAAAGCAAATTTTCTCTTTTCTGTTTAGAGTAGTAGAAATATATACAATGTAGCCAGTTCTTCATGACTTTAACATTATATTTTTCACAAGTCACAGCCTTAGCAGCTGTGTTTCTCCTAACGAAAACATCCTAGAAATAAATGCAGGTGTTCCTGGAGACAAATGCAAATGATATCAACTTCCTCATTTTTTAATCCACTGAGCGTTTAATTATGGAATCCTGTCTTTAGGTTTTATTTATGTTAATAGTAATGCCTTACAAAATAAATGAAGAGCAAGAGTTAAAACTTCAGAACAGTTCATGAATTATTCTTATCATCAATCTTGTCACTGTTGACAAATGCTCCATATGTTCACAACTTCTCGTGCTTTGCTTGATTTTTAATGTGCTTTGAATATCAATGCTTGAATAAAATCATGTCTACAAAAGAAGTCAGCAAGCTACTCTTTTAAATGTTATTTTACCTTTCTTATCTTTAACAATATTATGATGTATACCTTTTGCTATATTTACTTATATGTCTTATCTACTCTACTTAAATGCAAACAATGTAAAGCTAGAGTCCATTGTTTATATTGTTTTGTGCTTTTAACGATAATTGCAGAGCAACATTTCAAGAGGTGTTGTGAGGTAGTGCACACAAATTTTATAAATGAGAGTTACACATAAAATATTCTGTATTATTCCCCCTGACATTCACCAGGTCCTTGTGATTTGAGAATCTTAAAGACTTTCTGTGCTCTGATAGAAAATTACTTTAGGCATGTTTAGCTCCACTATACCTCAATTCTCTTATCTGAAATAAAGATATTAAGGGTACCTATTTCATTTTTGTTATGAGGAGTGCAGATTTTGTAAACTGTAAAACGTAATACCAGATATAGAAGTGTTATAAAAGTATTACCTATTATTTTCCTAATACATGTTAACTATTATTAACTTAGTTTATCATTGACAGAAATCTGGATATATGCTAAAGGGCTTCTTCAAATGTCCCTTGAACACAGAAGGATATATAACAGACCAGGGCAAAATGACTCCAAGTCCATAATATCAGGAGGAACATCAACTATATGTGAGCAGTATCCTCACATCTCATGCTCCCTCTCACACCAGTAGCAAGCTTATGACTTTCTTGTATTTCACAGGGTACAAAGGGTAATGCAAAAATGTAATTACACTTTTTACAAATCTAAAATTTCAAATATCATACCAAAGAGTTGAAAATAATAATTCAGGACTCATATTGTATCACAGTGGGCTAACAGATTCCAAGATATCAACTAAAAGCAATATTAGATTTTTTGAGAATACATTCATTAAATGTTTATTATCATGGTTTTTGGGTCAAATGAAAAATGGACTTTGGGAAATAGCCAGTCATTTGCAGTTATCATGATTTTCACATCCTAGTTTGGTATAAAAGATAAAATATAAAAAAATAAGTAGATGTAAAATGAAAAGAACATGAATGCAATGGAATGGGAATAGAGATGAGAGAGAAATGTCCCTTTATGAAACAAAAATAGAAATTTTATTATACATAGGAAATGTTTCTTGACTAACTGGAACATCTATCTTGCTGAATAGCACAAAGCGCCAAGACAGAAGACACTATTTGCTAAAAGAAAACTTGGGTACTGACCAGAAATTTGGTTGCTATCCTATTCAATCTTGAGAATCTCACTGTCTTTGAAACTGCTTGTCATGAACAAGGGGCATTTCAGAATTAGGTAACAGAGAAGTTCAGTGAACTGTAATGTGCATTAAGAAACAGAGGATTTCTGTGCTACCTTCGGGGAAAGTGTCCTTTGGTTCCACTGAGATACACTGTCACTGACCTTCATTAAATATAAAATGTAATATTGATTTTTAAATGCATTTTTTAAATGCACCCTACACATACTACTTAGATGAGAATTATACTTCTATTATACTTACAATAAGAACCCTGGTATTTCTACATAATGTCTCAACAAACTGATTTTGGATTAATTCTTCACCAAGCCACACTGATTTTTGATAATTTAGCTGAATACATGAAATTTATTACATATAACAGCTTGTTAAATTCTTAACATGTATGCTCTTTAATTCAGATCCTGCTATATGTTCCTAATTTGACTTAAACACTACCATGTATATAATTTGAGGCGATAAGCCACATGTGAATTAACAAATGAAATCTGTCCAAATTGAGTGAGTCTCTATGATCACTTGCTTGGTATTATGATTTTTGCTGGGTTATGGTAGAATTACTAAAAATTTTCTCTTAATACTTTAAGATAAAAATATCTTGTTTTACAATGTTATTTAGTTATTGTTTTGCATTTGATTGCTTAATTATTTCAACTCTTTTTAAACATCTGCCAGATGTCAGGATGACACTGCTGGAATGGTCAGAATTTTTGCCAACTAGGTGCTCAGATCCCATATGGAAAAGAAAAATAAATTAACCATTAAAAGATACCACAATATATTACAGCACAAAGGTACAGGTGTTTTAATACAAAACAACTGTTTTTGAAGTTTAGAAGTTGTGCACAGTCAGTCACTTGGCATTCTGTGGTAGTGAGTTGTTTTATTATGTTATATTTTCTGTAGAATAATGATGTAAGCGAACAATTGAGAGGCCCCAACTGAGTATTCCTGGGAAAGATCGTGAGTTTTCTCTTGTGCTTGTGATATACTTTAGTGGATTTTTAAAGAGAAAGTAGAATTGATACAGGCCGAAGGGAATGATTGCAGAGGTGGCTGGGAGGCAAATTCCGTTGTCCAGACTAAACTACACTATGTTACAAGATTGGAGAATACAGAAAAAATGGTACTGGTTCTGCCCTCAAGGAACCCCCAAAAAGGTGCACCATGAGCATAACTAAAATGGAGACATAAACAACACTTATGAGGGAACAGAGTGTGTAGTGATTCTTTCTGACTGGTCATTTCTAAAGCAGTGTTCCAATCTATGGAAATGGAGGCCGGGTTGGTGAACGTACAAAATTGGCTGAAGGGCTCTTAAAATGGCCAGATACTGCTTGAAACATATTTTAGGCTTGTAGGCAATGAAAGGAAGTGCAGACGGAAAGAAGGGGAAAGGAGATGGGAGAAGGAAACATATCGTTTTTTGAAGTATGTAAAGGAAGAGTGGATTTTGAGAGCTACTGAAAGGGAGACCGCGAAGGCCTTCATCATTAGCCAGTGTTGGTAGAGGAAGGAGTCTAGTTCAGCCTTCCCTAACCTCCTGTGTGAAAAGTTCCTGTCAGACATCTCTGTAAAATACAACCGAAATGAATTACTAGAAAAATAGAATAAAAATTATAAGATCTAAAAATATAATTTAATTTTTATTACAAGATTCAACAGGCATAAACTTGCATTTTAAGGGGTACAACCAGAGCACATATAACATAAGGGGGAAAAATCTTAAGAGTTGTATACATTATTCATTGAAAGTGTGCATACCAGCGATGTTATATTTCAATATTTGGCATTGTGAAATTGTAACTGGTCCAAAAGTTTTGAGTAAAATGGCAACTCTTTATACTAAATACATATACACATAATTTGAACTAACAATAGATCAATTTTTAAAGATTTTAACATGACAAATGAGTTTGTTTCATTTCAAACTTACGTAATTGAGACTGAATCGATGATGCTGCTGCACTAAGGAGACAATGTTTAACTTGCTTCTATGGCTTTTAAAAACAGCTCTATTATAGTATAATTGAAATGCGAAAAACCACATGTATTTAAAGTGTGTAAAATAAATTTTGACATATCTCTATACCCTTGAAATATCATAATCAAGATAATATCCAACACCCAAAAAAGTCTCACGCTTCATTGTAATCCCTCCCTGCTGTGTCCCCTTTCTCAGCCTCCAAGGAATGACTGACCAACTTTCTGTCACAATAGGTTAGATTACAGTTCCTAGAATTTTATGTGAATGGAACTGTAAGTTGTGTGCTTTTTGTGTGGATTCTTTCCCACAGGGTACTTGTGGATTCATTCAGGTAGCTGTGTTTCAATTATTCACTCATTTTTAATGTTCAGTAGAATTATTTGTAATGGGTTATATCAAAATGTGTGTATTAATTTACCCAGGTTGTATCCAGATTATAGTTAATAGGAACATAGCTGTTAAGTGTGAAAGTCTTTGTAGGAACCTATGCTTTGATTTCTCTTGGGTCTAGGAGTATGGTTGGATCATAAGGTAAGTTTTGCTTACGTAATAAGAAACTATCAAACTTTTTACCAAAATGGTGGTGCCACTTTCTGTGCCCACCAGCAGCGGATGACCATGCCGCTTCCTTCACAGCTAGGAGCTGGCACTAGTCCAGCTCCGTGTCAACTCCAGGCGCTATTACCTGTCAGGCAGATGGTTCCTTCCCGGGGCTCTGGGAGTTTCTTCACTGACAGGCACTCAGCGGGGCTCAGCCGAGCACACGGGGGGGGGGGGGGAGCCCTCTCTATGCACCTCTCTTTTCTCTGCTACCCTGCCCTGTAAATGAACCACCTTGGCTTCTGCAGAGACTCAGCTCCATCTTTTCCACCTCAGGAGCTCATAGGGTTCAAACTGGGCTCCAACTTACACAGTGTGGATAGTACTCACTGTACGAAGCTGAGACAGTCTTAGGACTCGCCTCATTTGTTTCTCTTCTCTCAGGGATCACTGACCTTCATTTTCTGATGTCTAGTGCCTTGAAATCCATTGTTATATATATTTTATCTGTTTCAGGAAGCAGAGTAAATCTGGTCCAGGGGACTTCCTCTTGACTAGAATTTAATGTCTTCTGTGATATTTTAATGCATAGAAATACAGAAATTGTCAAAGTAGAGTCATTTATTAGAGGAAATATAATGGAAATTGAAGAAGAAATTTTTTAAGTCAGGGATTTTAATTTATAGATATAAATGTAGGTATATAGGTAGATACAGATCTGGATGTGAAAACATGTAAGCTAGGCTTTATTTTTTAAAATTAAATTTCAGTCCTTCATCAAGGGCTTGTTTCAACACCATCTTGCAAATCTAAGTTAAAATTATATTGTATGTATATGACTCATTTATCATTTAAATGGTTCTAGATGCATACAGGAAATTTATATCAGATGTTTATTTGATATAAAGCAAAAGGAAAAGTGTTTTTGCATGGTATTTGATAACTTGTAGCAGATGTCATGTATCTAGATTATTACCTATGTCATTGTTAAAACATTGTTAAATTATAGAACAAGTCATAAGTTGCTGTAGAAACTCTGTCCTTCCTTATTTGTCATTGGAAAGCATATTGCCTTCCTTTCCTGACTGGAAATATAAAAATAATTTTAAAAGTAAGACCTGCTGTCCAATTAGCATCTTTTAAAATCAGGACCAAGTTGTATTTAATTTTTTAGACACACTAACATGTTTATTCCATAGTTCAAACATTCTTGACAAATATTTCTCCATTATAGACTTTCTACTTTATTATGCATTTTCTGTTGTTTATAACCAACTTCCATATTGTCATATAAAACGAAACAATATGTTAGCTTCTTCATCATTCACAATTTTACTATACCACTAAACACACTGTTTATTTCAGCTGATTTTTTTCATAAAAATACTTCCTCAATGAAGGAAACATTCTGTTGATTTCTCTTCTGTCATAGGTTCCTTAATGTGGATAACTATTCTAGTACATTTTCCTTTAATTGTGGCTGTGTCATCATATTATATTTCAAAACAAATCTTAAACTACAAATTATATATGTTGGCAATGTAAAACTTTCATAGTTCAGTACAGTGTTACTGTTTTTGAGCAATTAAGCTGAAAATATATTCTCTCCTTATATCACCATTATATTCACATTGCTCATATGCTAGAAAAATGTCTCTATTAGAATTATATGTGCATTCATCACATTGTAATGAAAGTTACATTGCTAAGTGTACTTGCTATATGACTTAGACAAAATGTGAGCTGTGATATCATTGGAAATCAATGCTTAAGCTAACTCCTTGGACAAAATTGACTCTCATACAGTACATATCTTTGATGCAGGTTATGATTAATGTCTTGACAATTGTATAACAGTATTTGTTTTTGTCTTAGTCTTAATTTATTAAGAAGCACAAAGCATTAAATTTGACATGTGAAATATTGTACATTGTATTCTGTTGGCTTGAATTGCTCTCTTTCTTTCAAAGAAATTTAAAGAGTTTGAAAACTTATTGTGTTATACTTTGGATATAAATGCCACTTATATAAAGTCACCGTGAAATTTTCTGTTTGTTTTCTCTTAAATGATGTGCTTATATCATGGACTTTTAACAGCTTTCAGACTGAGACCAATTCATGAAGTCGCATGGTATTGAGTGATTCTAACAGCTCTGCTTTTGATAATGTAATGAATGGTGTCACTATAACCCATGAAAGAAAAATGGAAGGAAAATGTTTATTTTCCAGAGATTTCACTGGGGTCACCATATTAGTGAGGAAAACATGCATAATAGAGTCAACAGTAGATAAATATGAAAATAAGAAAGCAACACTAAAGTTCTATCTGAGTTTGGAAGTTACTAATTTATAGAGAAATTAAATACCATTTCAATGATTCTTTTTGTCTGGTTACTCTCAGCTTTGATGGATCACAGAACAATAATGCCAGCTTATATTTGCCTAGTGCTTTAAAATTTTAATTCCTTTTTTAATTCTATAAAGACTCTGTAAAGTTTCAGTATTTGTAGTAAGGTACACTATGTATGTGATGTTCCAAGACCTCAACATAATACAGTAGAACTAAATTTTAGACTGAGGTCACTTGATTCCAACATTCTGCAATCAATATTCCTCACACTGGGTGGTTTCACTGTTAATATGCTGAGCTCAGAATTGAAGGGATTGATGTTGGTAAGGAGAATGTGTTTGAAATGTTTGCTCTGTCTGGTCTGCACTAAACTATTAATATGATACAAGGGAACTCCGATAGAGATTGACTGATAAAATAGGGATCCAGGGTTGATAGTCTCAGTAAAAGGAAAGAGTAGGGTTTAGGAGAATCATGAAGATAAACATTTGGACAAATGGCATATTTGTGTATTTTGTTTCTTGTTATCTGTAGACTTTTCTATCCATTAAACAAGAAGAGTTACCATGTTTTTAAAAATATTTCAATTGCTATAAAGTTATTTAATTTGGTAAGGGAGAATGTACCTTCACACCAGTCTAGCTAGAGTAAAACAACAGCCAAAGTCCCCTGAAATACTTAACCATGCATAATAGTTATGGCTTGCTTTTCATTTCTCTGATTTAAATGTTTAAACTCTTCGATAGTTTTATGGCCCAGGATTGATGGGCTCCAGCAGAGGCAGCTTATCATTGTAAGTCACACTCTGTTACCAGGCCTAACACAAAGAAAATGTAAGATGACTTCACGCCTTCTGATATTTCAAGGCAGAGTCTGCAATATATAGAGAAACATGGAAAATGGCTAACATCACACTGAACTGTATAGTTAGGTCCATTGCACTGGATAATTCATGAATGTGTCTAGTGCAATGTCAGGATAGAAATAATGAGAAATAATGATCCGGCTTGCAGAATCATAAAGCAGGTTTAAACAGAATTTGGGGAACATAATATCTATAAACAATTACATTTTATTCTTCTCAGCATTATTTCACTTTATTTTTACAAATATTTCCCATCCAGACCTAGGAAGTTTTATAGAGAGAAGATGACATATAAACTGGTTGCACTGATTCAAGATGAGGGTCCAAGGTGAGTCCTCGAAAGCCTTTCTGAGTGTAACCATCATAAGTTGAATCTCCATTCAAAAATATGCTTCTTTTTGTCTACAGAGATATGTTTCAGTACATAGAACTGTTGGCGGCAGTGAGAACAGCACTGGGTATTATGCCTGTGAGGTCAAACCAGACCTTGATTCAGCAACCTCAGTACTTGAGTTCTGGCTAGGAAAGAACTCAGGGCCAAGACTCAAGCCATAAGGGAAAGTTTATTCAGAAAGTCACAGAGGTAAGACAAGTTAGTGGTAGAAGAAATGGGCTCGGGAACAAGTTACAGAAGCAAAAGAAGGGTTCCCTGGAGCTTAGGAGAGAGGAAAATAATGGCAATGTGCCTGGGGACAAGAGGAGAGGAAGGGAAAATGCTCCAGCATGCTCCGGGAAGGGAGAAGGTGCTGGGCCCTCCTTCCTAAGGGCCTTTAAGGGTGGAAATTTTAGGGAGGTAATCTGCATAGAATATTCATCAGCTTTCTGGGTGTGTTCTTTTCAGGTTGTTGTTTTCAGGGCAGGGGGTCATTAGTCAATGCAGCTGGTCCTGAGGTCAGCCATGACATCGATTGTCTAGTTTAGCTGTTTTTCTGGGCCTGGACCTGAGACACAACTGAAGTCTGGATGTATTTGCGGTGGGTAAGAGCCTCACTGTCCTGGGGCTTAATGCTTAAGGGCTAGTTTCCAGTCTCCTTGTTTGTTCCCCCTCCAAGAGCATCTAACCTGCATGACTAGCAACAAGCCAGAGGGAGGAAAGGTTAGGGGCAGGTGGGAACCACATGACCAGCAATATGCTAGAGGAGGAAAGGTTACCCTGGGGGTGAGGTCCTTGTTTGCCCAGTTTTTGCCCATTGCTAAGTACCCAGGTCTTTCTTCTCTGGTGACCTTCTATACAAGGTCCTTGGTCCTTGTTTTGCTTATGTCTGTCTAACGGCTTACCACAGAACTACTGACCTACGACTCCAATTTCTTTTAAGTAGACACAAACCCAAGAAAATTGTCTTTGGAACCTGGGAACACACAGAATACACTGTATCATTCCACTTGAAGTAAACTTAATTCATCTTTTCATAAATAGATGTATTTTCTTCTTATACAAGATTGTTATAATGTAGGCAGAGATGTAAAAAAGCATTTAGAGAGTTTTGAATAAATACCGATTGAAATGGAAGTTGAAAAAATAATTTTCATGTTAAAAGTGGCACTTGTGATCAATAATTAATATTCAATAAAAGTTATTTATATAACCTGTCAAATAATTTAATATTGTGTGTATACTAATGTATTACAATGACCATACTCTGATTTTGGATAAAATATTAAAGAATGTTAATCATGTCTTGTCTAATGATTTAGGGCAATTACTTGAACAAAATGAAATTAAAACATTTGCCACCTGGTGGCCAAGCAAAATATTGCCTTTTAATTTTATTACCTATATTAGGAAAATGGAGGGGTAAGTATGTATTTATCACTCCTCCTCTCTTTTCCAAATAAGGTGAAGGAATACACAAACTGTCAAAGAAAATTTACATCCTGAAGGAGTTAAACAGACAAGGAACATTTCGTTCAAAAGTTTTTCAGTAGTGGTAAAGACTCTTGTCACAGGGAGAGATATTTGAACTCTGCAGAAACAAAACAGGAGAATTTTTGAGCACTGTGAGACAAGAGAAAATCATCTCAGGACCAAGTTAGGGCATAAGTTGGCCAATGTGATTAGGCTTTGTTTGCAACTGGCTCTTGTGGCACTTAGGCTCTTAGTTACCTTACTGATTACAAGGCACCACCTTCCTTGATGATAACATTTCGAAGGGATGACTCTGGGGTTCTTGAGAAAGATATTCCTGAGTTCCTGGCAAGATGTTGGAAGAACGTTTACACCTCAAAGGGGTAGAGGAAAAAATTTACAATACTACATTTTCTAAAGTAAATGCTCTAAGGAATGAGAAATCAGAGGACTATATTCAGGAAGAAGTCTGTCTACAGTTTAGTCAAGTCGATGAGAAATTTAATGCTACTTTGGTCAGCACACACTCTCCATCCCCTTTGCACTGTTTTTTTGTTTGTTTGTGTTCTAACATGGCAAATAATTTTGTTTTTATAAACTCATTTATTTGCCAAGACAAATATCCAATGTGGTTCAGTTTTGTTACTGTTTATTTATTTTTGATTTTTTTTTCTTCTCAGTATTAATTGATCACCAGTCACCAGAGGAAACAGTACAAAATATGTAAAAGAAAAATCTTCTGGAAATTAAGATAGGTATTTGGAAACCAAGATGTGAATTTAGGAATAATTAAAGCAGAGCTGAGTTTTATTTTTTTCATTAATTTTGTTATATCAGTTTCTACCTACTCACAATTTGTGACAATCTGATCATATAATACTGGTATCTTGCCCACATTTTATCTTCCTAACATACTGTGGATTATCACAAAGTCAGTGGATCATATAATGATGTAGGAATTCTGAATCTGAGAATTAAATTTACTTGTTGGATTGTGACCTTAGTTTATAATTTCAATTTTATATTTTCCTAGCTTTTTGACATCATAGTTTGACATATGAAATTGTTATTGGTGGGTTGCCCTCTATGTCCCCATCTATTACCAGTAGAAATGGAGATCTTGGGATGTCACAAAGAAAGGAATTACTGAGAATTGCGCTGCAGGATGAGTGATCTTTTTTAAAAAAAAATATATCTTTATTAATTTCAGAGAGAGGAAGGGAGAGAGAGAGAGAGAGAGATAAAAACATCAATGATGAGAGTCATTGACCGACTGCCTCCTGCACCCCCCCCCCCCCCCCCCCCAGGGATGGATCCTGCAACCCAAGCATGTGTCCTGACCAAGAATCGAACCACTATCTCCTGGATCATAGGTCTGTGCTCAACTGCTGAGCCACACCAGCTGGGAAGAGTGATCTTTATTTCCATGGAATTAAAGCCCTGGGTGTCCAATGTCCCATTTCCCTCCATCCCTCCATGGAAAAAGTCCAATTTTATCTTCAGCAGGGCTAGAATTCAGACCACTGCCCAGAATTTTTGCTCCATATTGAAGTGCAGCCCTGTCCAGCATCTGACTAGCTTAGCTTGTGTTTCCTGCTTAAGTCCATCCCATGTGGAGTCAGCATGACCATAGGCCATGAAGCTGCTTAAGGCCACATGGCGGGCAAGTGCACGCCATAGAGCAGGCAAGAGCAAGAAGCAGCAAGGACAACAAGAGAGAGAGAAAACTCTTTGTCTGGGGCTTAAGTATTCACAAATTTTCACGGGCTTGCATCGGGTCCCACTCTCCTAGTCAATGATTTTTTCCCAGGTTAGACAGACATGCAAGTACCTTCCCTATGTCTCACTGACTTCAATGTGCATGTGTCCATCTCCTTTGCTCGATCCCTTCCCCCAGTGATCTGCAGGGAATGGGCCAGTGGTTCCCCAGGGAGTGTGAAATTGCAGCTTCCTGGTGAAGCTGCCCAGATGACCATGCTTTAATGTCTGTCCTCTCCTTTACCCTTTTCCTATTATTAATATTAATAACTGATTACAAAGATAACAAAATTAATGAAAACATCATCATGAAGGTAAATAATAAAAATAATTTTAAAGGAAAATATTTATTTGATGAAAAATTATTAATAATCCAACAACACTTAAAATCATTTCAAAGTAATGAGTTTATTTCTTTTATCTGATCAATTTCCTCATTATTTGAGATGACTAATTATTTTATTATTATTATCATTTAAAAACATATCTTTATTGATTTCAGAGAGAGAAAGGGGTAGGGAGAGAGAGAGATAGAAACATCAATGATGAGAGAGTTGTCGTTGATTGACTACCCCTTGCACGCCCCCGACTGGGGATAGAGCCTGCAACCTGGGCATGTGCCCTGACGAAGAATTGAAAGTTGATCTCCTAGATCCTAGGCTGATGCTCAACCACTGAGCCACACCCAGCAGGGCAAAATGACTAATTCTTTTAATCTCACATACTATAAAAACCATCCAAGCTATAGTGTAGTTACCTCTAACATCATAAATTTTGAACCATTACTGTTTCAGTGGCACTATTTATGCACATTATATCATATACACCATGGATTGAAATGACAGAAGAATATACATGTTTTGTCTTTTATTCTTCTATGAAGGAAGAGTGTAATGTACTGGAGAGGAATAAATTAAAGAAGAAATCTTCACATATAAAATGTCACTATTAATTTAATCAGTTATCAGAAGTCTGCATTATTTTTACTTTGTGCAGATATTTTTCAGAGTGAATCTTATAGCCTGGAATTAATTTTTTATCTGTTAAAATTAAATATATATTTTAAGTGGTTAATTTACCAACATTTGGCAAATTATTCCAAACACACAGTAAATTTGGAGGAAGGGAACTCACCTGATTTACTCAATCATTTCCTATATGAAGGTTTTTGGGGATGGGTGCGATTAGAATTTCGCTAAATTCTACTTCCTCTCTGGAAATTAAATTGAGCCTTAGAATAAATACCTTGTCGCTAAAGAAACTTTGATGAGCCTAGTGAAATATTGTAATGTATCTGAAATAAATACATTTCTGTGTTTTCTTCTTATTTCTTTTACTTTATTCTAAAATCTTCAATTGGATAAATTTAAGAAATATGCTTTCTTCATTTTTGAGAAAATTGTGGTTCTTTATACTAGCATTACTAGGAAAGTATATGGCTCCTTAAAGCTCCTTTTATGTGATATTTTCTACACTTTACAGGTGACAATGAAACAAGAAGTTTAGATAGGAGGGTAAGTATTTAATTTGTTTCTATTAATTTTTCCTGGTAGAAGCCTGTAAAGATTTAGAAGCCTTTGAAAATTCATTTCAATATAATAACATTCCAATATATGTAGAAATTCCAGTGCAACTATTTACCATTTGTGGGGGTGAAAATAAACACATGAAATTATTTCATGTTACAAAAGATATAAATGCAACAAGTACAACCATATCCTTTACTTACCTATTATATTTTCTGATCTGGGGGATGTGTAGCACATTGCTAACCCTTGTCTTTTTAAATCAAGGAGCAGCCATAACGTCATTTTATACTGTTCAACAAATGTGACATGCCCTTCCACAAATCTTTTCAGATGTTCCCCTGATACCTCCCATACTCGTAAAAGTCATTTCACGTCACCTACATTTCAAGGCCTTTATCAAACCCTTGATTAAAAAGATCACTCCCTGCTCTGTGTTCCTGCTATGATCAGTGCCAGCCCCTGCTACAATATCTATGCGTTTATAAATTATTTTCTCAAATTCAGGAAGTTTCTTGAAATAAAAAACTGTTTAATTATCCTCTCATTCTCAGGATTAAAAAAAGAGCCTTGGTAAACGTAATTATGTAATTATAATAGACATCATGAAGGCAAATTTTTCTCCTGTTTCTCTACTGATTTAAAAAGCAATTGTATAAAACAGCATATATATCAATATTATTTACCAATAAAAGTAATAAAGGACTAATGCATGCTAAAACATGGAGGAACCTTGAAACATTAGTTTCTATATTTTCTATTTTATATTCCATTAAAATTTTTGCAAAGCTGAGTTACTTAATCTCTTAAACAATCTCTTACTGATTTTCATTCTTTTTCTCTATTTGAAGGGTTAAATTTAAGTTAATTATTTGATGAGTCAAATAATCTGAGACAATGAATATCTAACAAAATTCTGAATTCTACAGAAAATCCCTGCTTGTCTTCCTAAGGTTTAAGAAAATTCTCAGTTACAAGTTTTACTCCATTTCTACATATGAGATTTAAATTCAGCTTCTGTAGATCTACCTTTTACTTTGTGATCTAGCAATTTTACAGTGTGATTGTTCGTTTCCTGAGAAAGCCTAAACTCAGGGTATCTAATTTAGAAGGTCAGAGAAAGGAGCAAAAGGAATAAAATACTATAAATATGTTGGGCAGACGTGTCTGATTGGAAAGAGAGGAAGATGCAGGGAGGGTAAGTTTCAGTCTTTCAAGGCTCCAATCTTGGGTTTAGAATTTTATTTCTGAGCCGCTACATTGTAGTCAAAGAAGCTGATTATTTACTATCTCATATTTTGTTTCTTTTTTCCTTTGAGCTCCTCTAAAGCACATTAACTTTTAGCTCTTGACATGTAAAAAGTTTCCCATAATCACCACTGTTATTTGAATTCGATGTTTTGCCTTTTATAAAAATAAGTGCAACTTTTTATAGGAAGAAGTAATTCTAGACGGAGACTGCAGATTTGGCACAGACTTTTTTACAAAAAAAAAAAAAAAGAGCCCATGATAGTTGGTTATCAGTGGCTTACAGCATCTTGGGTTTCCCTGCCAGAGGCTAGAAAATGTCTGTATAAATAACAACCTGACACCCCTGACCCCCTGGACGCTGCACAAACTCACTGTCAGAAGCTGTGTCGTGAAGGTTCTCTGGGGCGCCCAAGGCGGAGTTTGAAAACGCCTCTGTTCTCACAAAGACCGCTGGTCGAACAGAACACCAGCCATTAGTTTCCAGAGCCAGTTTCACTTCCAACTTTCTATATTATTACACGCTAAAATCATCATTTTTATATAAAAAAATATATACCTGGACTTAGAAAATAACCCAATCTTAGGATCTCTGGTTTTAAATTGCAGACGTTAGTCTCTTTGTGTAAACTTTGATCAGTAATGAATTCAGATTTATTCCGTCTTTTCGATTCCTATTTTCTTTGCTTATTTTTCTTCTGCCTTGATTTTTCATGCGTTTATTTAGTTTTAAGGTTTCTAGTATTTCACTACCTTATTTGAAAGGTACCCATTTTAGTGTCACTCTGTTCATCATTATCATTTTGTGATAAACATATATATTCATTTCACATTTCTAAGAAAGAACTTTAACTTCCTGCTAATTCACAGCTCCTCAGCTCCCATGTTTTCAACTTTAGAATGTTATTTCCATCCTGTTTTTAAGGCAGTAAATCATTATTATTTCCATAATTGTGACAAATATATATAACTTTTTGACTAATTTCTGTGCTCACTCTGGATGATTGCACTTCTCTTTCTTTTCTGTTTCAATCTTAGTCCATGTATCATTCTTATTGGTATTTAAGCTTCAGTAATAGTGGGTCTGTGAGCTGTAAAAATCATTAGTAATGTACATCTAGCAGGCTTTTATTTCACTCCTACTCATTAAGGAAATATAACTTGTTGCAAGATTCTAGGTTCACCTCTTTTGTTGGGTATTTTAAAGACATCATCCATGACTATTCTGGCCAGATAAAAAATCCGAGTCACTCTTTTTTGCCATTCTATTGTAGCTAACCCCACTTTTCACTCTAATTGCTTTTTTGTCCTTAATTATTTCCGGGGTTCCTTTTTTAAAAAATCCTCACCCAAAGGATATGTTCATTCATCTTTAGAGAGAAGGAAGGAGAGAGAGAGAGAGAGGGAGAGAGAGAGAGAAACACCAATCTGCTGCCTCCCACTAGGGCCAGAATCGAACTACAACCTAGGTGTGCACCTGACCAAGAATTAAACCTGTGACCTTTAATGCACAGATGATGCTCCAACCAACCCAGCCACACTGGCTAAGTCCAAGGTTTAGTCTTAATAAACAAATAAATAGATAGACAGACAGATAGACAGATAGATAAAGTGTATACATGCCTTAGAATGCATTCTTCTTAGTAAACATTCAGATTTCCACTGAGTATTAATGTCTTTCTTTAATTCCAAATAATTGTCTGTTATTTTAACTTTCATTTTCTATTCACACTTTTGAGAACATCACTAACGCAGGTTTTACTTCCAAGCTCTCTACCTCTTAAATTTTGCATACAGGTAGCTTATATTTTCTACCCCTCTATCTCTCCTGGTGCATTTTTAGAGTTCTTCAGTTCTACTGTCTAGTTTACCAATTCTAACATTGGCTGTGCACAGTCAATTTTAAAGAGTTGCGATTATTTTTTCCAGTCACAGTACTTTTATTAAAATGATTTCCATTTATATGCATCTGTTTTTATCTCATGGATATAATTTTCCAACTGGCTTAAACTATGAGTATTTTTAAAAATACTTTTACGTCTTCTAAAGAATTTATTTCAGCCTGGCCAGGTGTGGCTCAACAGCTGAGCGTTCACCTAGGATCCAGGAGATCGGGGTTCGATTCCCGGTCAGGGCACATGCCCAAGTTGTGGGCACAATCAATGACTCTCTCATCATTGATGTTTCTATCTCTCTCCTTCTTCTTTCCTCTCTCTGAAATCAATAAAGATATATTTAAAAAAAAAAAGAATTTATTTCAGAATGTACTATTAACCTAATTAAATAAAATAAAGTTGCCCATTTATTGAGCCCTTTACTGATCATATCAGTGTTCGTATCACAGGGATGGGTTTTCTCTTGCAATTCAAAATATTTTTGTGAATTCATCTTGAATACTGTTACTCCTCTGAGCAGACTAGGCTTAGGGGCTGGTGGCTGTCCCCCTCTCATCTAAGGCGTGGTTGCTTTGGGTCTCTAGCTGTACAGATAGTGTATACTGTTTACAACGTTACAGTCCAGTTCCCAGTCAAGCATATGCCCTGATGTTTTCCCCTTTGGAGGAAGAGAAAAGGAGGAGAGAGAACAGAAGAAGGAATAAAAAGTTGCAATTCAAAATGAGAAGTTGTTTTCTTCTTTAACATCAACCTACGTAACTGTCTCTAAGGTATAAATTACAATTTATGTCAACTTTTATCCATCTCTCCCTTATATGTAGCTCAGAGACTGACATAAAGCAGATCCTCAAAAAGTGCGTATTATTTTATTTTGTTGATCATGGCATTTCTGGGAAAAATTGTGGAACGGCAGTCACTTCTGCAATAACTGCTTAAGGCTTATAGTCAATATAGACAAAGATTAGCAGAAGGTCTCTTGCCCTCATCTCTTCAAATTCCATGTTCCTGGAAAGGAAAATCTGGCATTCTCTCTTCTAGGAATGATGAAGAAAATGCATTCCCATGTGGATACTTGTGTGTGGATGTAGTTGCCTAGATTATTAATTAGAAAGGTTTGGACCCTGATTCCCGGCTCAGCAAATGCTGTTGCTTTTTGAGGGCGGCATGGCTACCCCCAGTTGCAGGGTATGAGTAAATGCCTGCGTGCACACCCCTCAATGCCAGGGCTTTTCTTGTGGGAAGGAATTCTGATCGCAAAGGACTCTTTGGTATCAGGGGCCCTTCATTTCTGTATCCCCCTTAGTAGTGGGTGTAGCACCTTTCACACTGTCAACACTAAGTAGATGTTTGTTTACTGTCTTCTGCACGGCATTTATACTCATCCCATCTCTCATCTCAAATAACAATCTGGAATCGAAGCAGAAAGAAGCACTCATCAGATCCAGTCATCATTATTCCCACAGTGAAACACCCTCACTGTGTCAGTTTAATTTAGTTCTTCTGCCTCAAATCCCAGCACTCCCACCTTTAAGCTCTTTCATCTTCATTTTCCCCTCATTACCCAGTTCTGAATAACCTTCACGAAATCTGCTGGGACTACCTTTGAAGAACTATTGTTCTAAAAAGTAGGTTGGAGTTCTTGTCTATAAAATTTTCTTCTCTCACGTAGTTCGAGTAATATAATCAAATTATAAGAACACAGATCAAAACCTGTGTCGGTCAGTGAAATAATAATAAAAATTACTCATGACATTTGCTCCATAGAAAATTACTCTTTTCAAATAATTCTTTCTTATGTGGCCACAAAAGTTTAGTTACTGACAAAGCAAACTAAGCCTAATTATAAAGTTATCTCACAGTTCATTGCTCCTTACGCTAGCATTAGAGAAAAGCTTGAGCTTATATTGATTCAGAAAGTATCAGTTCACCAAAGTATTATTTATTAACCATTTTTTTGAGTACGAATGTCCTTAGTACACAAACAAGAAGAAGCAATAAAATCAAGTTATTGTACTTTGTTCTGTAAATTACAGCTTGTCAAGAGTATAGATTATTGGTGAATGCAAATGTAAGATATGCAAACTCAATAATAAATGATTACTGATTGATTAATAAATAATAAGTACAATATATATTGCATACAGAGGTCAGTATTTTTCATGACAAATCTCCCTCTCATATAATAAAACTATAAAGTAATTAAGAAATCTTCCAGCACTACCAATCACTTTCAGCTTTTTCTATATGGGTTAATTTTTCCATTCAGTATAGGAATTAGGTGACTCAGCTAAGGAATCTAAAAAAATTGTGTTTACTAGCAAAGAAAAAGGCAATAGGCAGGCATTCATAATCCAGTTATTGTTTGACTTAGACATTCTAGCTGCCAACTACAAGAAAAAGTTGGGGAGAACAAGCAGAAATAGGCTTAAAATTCATTTGTGGATTTGGTGGGAAAACACACTATAGTCTCACTGTATTAGTTGCTTTTCATTTTTTTCTTTCATTCTACAATTTTTTTTTAGTGTTGAAGATTTGGAAATACTGTCTTGGTACAGTTACAATTTAAACCATGTAGCCATTTACTATTTCCCTTTAGGAGAAACAAATTCCACTGGAAATAGAAGTGATACAAGTTCCTGCAGCATCTCATTTTTTTATCAGTCAAAGGAAACAGTTGCTTCTACCAGAAAATACAGAGATACTTCCCAACTAAGAAGGGTGATCAGAGAATCAGAGAGTAAAGGCTTCATCTAATAAACCTCCCTTTGCAAGAAAACCTTGAAAAGGAGGCAAAAGGTGCATAATTTCTCATAATTCTGAGAATATTAAGGCTGCATTTTAACATTTAGAGTTGTACACTGTACAGAATACGAACAGCCCCAACATCACATCTTGTAAAGGCTGTTTCTCTATATTCTTAAAATGCAATGGCTCAACCTCCCACTGATCCTATATGGTAACTGCAAGCAAAGTGCTTAAAAAGTGTTTTTCCATTAATTTTTATGGAGGTTGAAAGCATAGGACATATTCACTATGAGAGTGAGCACCTCTATTTTGCAAAAGATCCAAATGTTCACAGTGCATTTAAAACCAAACAAATAAAAACAAATACCTTTAAAAGCTGCCTTAATGTCTCATTGTAATGAGGTCTCTAACTTACTAATGCAAACACCGGTTAGTCATCCCCATTTTAGAAATTGGAGTTTTTTTGTGGTTGCTGGGGTGGGCTGAAAAAGAAATGTAATTTTACAAAATATGTTCTAAAAGGCACAGATGTCCCTTAAGACTTTCATGTAATCCTAGCATTATGGTCAAAACTATCATTTTTTAAAAAATTACCAGTTCATTTTGTAATACGTTCTTTGTATGGCTTGCTTTAGGATGAGAGTGTTTGTTAAAAATACAGATATTATCTCATACCAACTGAATCTGTATTTGGTGTGGACTAGAAGTCAGAGTTTGAGCAGTCCCCCAAGTGAATCTTGTCCACACTAAAATTTGAAAACTTTTCTTCAGTTATTTCATACACATACTTTCTTTACCTGTCAAATCACCAGATAACTAGAAATGACTAGCCAAATATGACAAATAATTTGTTAGTATTCAAGATAAAAACATTTTTAATGCTAAAAAAATCTTCATTTAAGAATTTTTACTAGGGAATGACAAGGACTCAGCATCCATTGTCAAACCTGCTCTAAGACTTCAGGTTAAGTTATTTCACCATTTTAAGTACCAGTCTTATTACAATATATTAAGTAGTTAATCCATGCCAGGCTCTTTCCTATATGCTTTATACGTATCAACTCATGTAAACCTCACAGCAAAATGATGAGATCAATTGTTTTGTATCTGTGTCTTATAGATGAGCACTTATACTTAGTATAAGGTAGAAAACGTAGAGACAGTGTAAATGCCAAACCCGGTAACCATCGCAGCCAGTGGGCAAGGAAGCTGGGTAATGTCAGAGCAAATGTTGAGTCATTAGTTGAGGGATGCTCCTGTCAATTTTAATTCCTGGGTCAGTCGCACACAATTCATGAAGAAGGAATTAGAAAGTCCAGGTACACGAATGCAGATGCTGGCCACAGCAGACAAACGGGGTGCAGAGAGTTCTCAGGAATATAGGTTGGACATTAAAATCCTTTGTTGCAGGGGCCCAGGCAGAATTTCTTTCTCTGCCTCAACTGCATAAAGTCATATCTAGTACAGTCATTGCTTCCCTATATTTTAATAAAATCCTGGCACAAATGCAGTTCTAATAATTTTACTATATTTCATGTGTCTTAATGGTTTTTTCTATTGTTGTCCATCTTTGTCTTTGATAGGGCAAACTTGTTTCTTTATGTATTTGCTTTATTAACATATTTATTACTAGGGGCTAAATACGTGACAATGCATAATAAATAGGCCCTAAGCTCAAGGAGTATGTATTTTACTAAGAGTGTTAGGAAAGTTCACAGGTATGGCATGCACACCTAACTGAGGTAAGTTAATGAATTTTGTATAGCATTAGCACACGCAGTGTTCTTTAGTTGTGGTTTTAAGTCAGAACTTAATGCACCCAGGCTACATGTAATTATCAAATGCCTTCTAAGCTGTATCCATTCTAAGCACTGGGGATGAAATTAAAAATTATGATGATAATAAGGCTTGTATTGTATAGTAAAGGACAGAAATAAGTAAACATGCAAATATATAAAAGATAATTTCATAGAGGATTAAGTTATATAAAAAAATACAAAGATAGACAAACTAAATGGAAAATAATTGTGCACAAGTGGTTACTTCAGCTTTGCTGGTTAAGAAAAGCCCTCAGAACTATTAAATGGAAAGAAAAATGATGGGAAGTAAGCAGCCTTGCAAAACTCTAGGGGAATCTGTAGCTCAGGAGAATAACCAAGAGAGAAATAGAGAGTAATGAAAACCTAAATTTAAGTCAGGAAAGAAGGAAATAATAAAATTTAAAAAGCTCCAATGTATTGAGAAACTACTATATGTCAGGACACATAGATCATTTGTTAATTTCTCCATTGTTTTGCAAGGTGATAAGCTTTATAAATTTGCAAATTGAGTGATAAAATACAAATGATAAAATTAAATTGAACTGCCCAGCTGGTGTGGCCAAGTGGTTGAGCTTCGATCCAGGAACCAGGAGGTCACCGGTTCAATTCCCGGTCAGGGCACCTGCCTGGTTGCAGGCTCAGTCCCCAGTGGGGGGGCGTGCAGGAGGCAGCCGATCCATGATGTTTCTTTCTCATCAACGTTTGTATCTGTCTATCCCTCTCCCTATCTCTCTAAAAATCAATAAAAAGATATTTTAAAATTAAAAAAAAAATTAAAGTGAACTAAGATCATATACAAACGATGGTGGCAAATCTGAACCCAGATCTGTCTAACTTCAACATCTTTTACTTATTCAGCAGTCCTTAACTCTGAATGCAACTAGAAATCATTTCTGAATACCCTGGCTTAACCCTGGAAGGGTCTGAATTAATTGACCTAGGTCAGTCGTAGGCATCAGATTATATACCACAAAAATACTAATATAAAACAAGGCAGTGGTCCTACATCTTGCTTCAAACAAACTAGAAGAGAATATAGACTGGCCTTCTAGTAGGCATGTTGTATATGTCGTCTCATTTATTTCTCAAGTTAATTCTACAAAGTATTATTATATTTCTTTTAAAAAGGACAGACAGTGAGGCTCAGAAAGTTTAAGCATACTGCTAGGAAGTGGCGGAGCCTGGTTTCTGACAATCTACTTAAATGAAAGTCATATTCACAAGCCTTTTGATATTTATCTTTATTAAAGAACATTGACCACATTCTAAAATTTGTAGACAGACATCTAGAAGGACTCATGAACTTCACAAAACACAGTTAAGGCCTTACTTGGACAAATCAGTATGACAACCACATCTTACTTATTCAATAAGAATAAAAAGTGCATAATTTACAAATAGATTTTAACTCATCAAGAGAAGGGGATTGACATCTATTTTATTACCCAAGAGGTTTTATTATAATTTTTTACACATAGAAAACCACATTTGCTGGCCTAGGAAACATATCACTCAGTTTCTCCTCTTAGAATCTAGAAGAGATTTCCACTTTGGGTAATACTGGACTAAGTGTTTTGGATGACTCCCCCATTGAGACAGACTGGGTAAATGTGGAGAAAAACCTCTCTGTTTGTAGAGTGCCAGTAAGGCAATGGAGAATATGTAGGTCAAGATTTCAGAGATAAAGGACAGCAAGAGAGAGGACCAAACACTTGGGGACTTAGGGTTTTTTGCTTTTTTGTGAGAGTCAACTACCAATTCCAGAGTCAAGCAGACTTTTTCTGGAAGGAATAAATAGTAAATGTTTTAAGCTTCTTGGCTTTAAGGTCTCTGCATAACCTTTTAACTCTGCTGTATTTAGTGAGGAGCCAGGCAAATGATTGGGCTTGTCTGTGTTTCAGTAAAATTTTATTTGCAAAAACAAACAGCATGCCAGATTTGTCTCCTACTCTATTTAAAAGAAAGCATAGTTTTCCAACTCCTGATCCAGGTAGATGAAAGAGGGTTTCAGAACCCACTCAAGGTTGGGGTGGAGAACAGGGTTAGCTGGTAAACACTTAGAGTTTAGGTTGAAACTTTTAAATATACAATCTAAGACAATGGATGAAGTGGAAATTGCCTGACCCTCACAGGTTCTAAAAACCAGATTAAAATTATTATAGTTCTAAATAATATTGTTAAATTGTCAGTGATGTGGCTGAAGTACCATGCCTTATGTACATAGCCTTCCAAGTAAAGTTAATATACATCTCCTTCTTAGGAAGGTATAAATATCAAAGTAAGTTATATAGTTATTTTTCATACATGATGTCAGACTGCCAATAAAAAATAACCAGGAACATTGGAGGCAGTTTATATGATCAAAAATAGGATAGTGTATCTGTACAATGGAGTTGCTAAAAGCAGACTGTAAAATAACTATACTTAAAATGTTGAAGAAAGAAAAAGGATACCTTGAGGATTTTAGTAGAAAAGTAGAAATTTAAAGGACAAAAAATGATTTTATAAATGGAAAACAGTAAAATTCCATGACTGTGTTTAATAGCAGATTATATCTATCTATACATAGAAGAAATAGAAAAATATGGATCAGAATAAAAAATACAGACTATTCCCCAAAGATAAAAGAGATTAGGAATGTGATAAAGAGAGTTGGGCACATGGAGACTAATGTGAGATTTCTCGTACATGTCAGTGAAGTTTCAGAAGAGAAAAAATATAAAGTAGACATGTACAAATGTATTTGACAAAATAAGGGCTAAAGACTTAAAAAAAATTGATGAAAGACACAAAACTAGAGATTTCTGAAGCTCAGCGAGCTTGAAAGATTTATATACCGAAAACTGCAAAGCATTATTAAAAGAGATTGAAAAAGACACAATGAAATAGAAAGATATTCTGTGTTCACAGTTTGGAAGAATCAACATCGTTAAAATGTCCATATTACCCAAAGCAATATAGAAATTTAAGGCAATCCTCATCAAATCTCAATCACATTTTTTTAAAGAAATAGAACAAAAAATCATCAGATTTGTATGGAACCACGAAAGACCCCAAATAGCCAAAGCAATCCTGATAAAAAAAAAGAACATCAAATTACAGTAGAAAGCAACAATAATTAAAACAGCATGATATTGGCAGGAAAACAGACACACAGACCAATTAATGGAACAGAACTGAGAGGCCAGAAATAAGCCCAAATGTATATGAGCAAGTAATTTTCAACAAAGGAACCGAAAACATACAGTGGAGAAAAGAAATCCTTTTCAATAAAATGGTGCTGGAAAAATTGGAAAGCCACATGCAAAAGAATGAAACTGGACCGCTATTTATCTTCATATACCAAAATTAACTCAAAATGGATCAAAGGCCTAAATATGATACATGAAACAACAAATTACATAGAAGAAAACATAGGTACTAAATTTATGAACCTTAGTCTTAAAGGGAATTTTATGAATTTGATCCCAAAGCCAAGAGAAGTAAAGGCAAAACTAAATGAGTGGGACTATATCAAACTAAAAAGCTTCTGCACAGCAAAAGAAACCACCAACAAAACAAAAAAGCAACCAACCTAATGGGAGAAGATATTTGCAAGCAACAGCTCCAACAAGGGCTTAATATCTAAAAATATATAAATAACTCATACAACTCAACACCAAACAAACAAACCGATTAAAAAATGGGCAGAGGACCTAAACAGACACTTGTCTCAAGAAAACATACAAACAGCAAACAGATAAATGAAAATATGCTCAACTCCACTATTAGGGAAAGGCACATCAAAACTACCACCTCACATATGTTAGAATGACTACTGTCAACAAGGCAAGTATTAATAAGTGTTGGACAGGTTGTGGAGATAAAGAAACAGTTATCTACTGCTGGTGGGAATATAAACTGGTACAGATAGTGTGGGAAACAGTATGGAGGTTCCTCGAAAAATTAAGAATAGTTACCATATGGCCCAGTAATCTCCCTTCTGGGTGTTTAACCCCCAATTATTTTTTAAAATTGAATTTATTGGGGTGACTAGTTAATAAAATTGATTTCATATGTACAATTCTATAATCCATCATCTGTATACTTTATTGTGTCCACCCCCACAAATCATGTATCCTTCCATGACCTACCCGAAAATTTTGAAACTATTTGCAAAGATATATGCACCCCTAAGTTCATTCAGCATTATTTATGGTGGCTAAGACATGGAAACAACTTAAGCGTTCTTTGATAAGATGATTGGGTAAATAAGGTGTGGTACATACATACAATGGAATACTACTTAGTGATAAGAAAAGATGAAATGCTGTAATTTGCGACAACATGGATAGACCTTGAGAATATTATGCTAAGTGAAATAAATCAGACAGAAAAAGCTAAGAACCATATGATTTCACTCACATGTGGCATATAAAACTCAAAGCAACAAATGAACAAACAAGAAAAATGAACAAAAACTCACAGACACCCACAACAGTGTGGTTACCAGAGGGAAGGGAGGTGGGGAATAGTAAAGAGTAGAAGGGAGTCAAATATGTGGTGACGGAAGATGATCTGACTTTGGGTGGTGGATGCATAATGCAATATGAAGATCATATATCATAGAAATGTACACTTAGAACCTATATAATCTTATTAACCAATGTCACCCCAGTCAATTTAATAAAAAACTTTAAAAAAGTGAAATCATACCAAAGCACATTATAATCAAACTGCCAACACCAGGGCCAAGGGATATCTCAAAAAGATGTGAAAGATGGGGCAGAAGTGGGGATGGCATGTTACTTTCAAAGGGGCGACATGGGAGACAGGCAGCTGACATCTCAAAAGAAATAGCGAATGCCAGGAGACAAAATAATAGCATTTCCAAAGCCCTGAAAGAAATAACTGCCAGCTTAACTTTCTATTCACAGGAAATAACCATGGAAAAAAGTGAGGTAAAGATAGTCTAAGCAAACACACATTATCAGGAGTTTGCTACCCAAGTTCTGCTCCAAAAAACACTACTACTACTAACGAAGGGGCACAAAGGCTTCAAGGTGAAAACACACTAACAAAAACACACGAGCCAATACTCACTCACATTTTCAGAATACATACGTTTCTCAAATACTCATGGCACATCTACAAAAACTGACCAAAAGCTGAACCTTAAAATAAATCTCAGCATATTAAAAAAAAATTAAAATCATACAGTTTTCTTCCCTGAGTAACACTGAGTCTGAATTAAATAAATTGATAAAGACAAACTATCCAAGCATTTGCAAAGTAAGAAATGCACTTTTAAACAACCCTTGGATAGGAGAAATAACAATCAACATTTGAAAATATTAAAATAATTAATAATGAGAACACTGCATGTTGAAATCGTTAATATGTACCTGAACCACTATGTACCTAAGAAACAGTATAACTTTCAACACAAATATTAGAAATCAATAACAGCAAAAAAAAAATCAGCATCTATGTATACATTATAGGAATTTAGAAAAGGAAGAGAATATTGGATAAACTATGGATTAATATGAATGATAAACATAGAAGAAATGTATGAAGTAGAATGAAACAGCAAGGATAAACAAAGCCAAAAGCGGATTCTTTTAGTAGGTCCCTGCAGTTGGCAGTTCTCGGATTGATAACATAGAAAAACAACAGAGAAGGCCCTGTGATGCAGTGTCAGGAAGGAAGAAAGAACATCACTGCAGAGCTCAGAGGCATTAAAAAGACGAGAATGCGGTTTTTGCCCTACCGGTTGCTCACTGGTTAGAGCGTCAGCTGGGCACTGGGGGCTCTGGTTCAACTCCAGTCAAGGGCATGTGCCTCGGTTGCAGGCTCCGTCCCTGGACAGTCCCAGAGGCAGCCAATGGAGTGTCTCTCTCACATCGTTGCTTCGGTTACTCTCTCCCCCTCCACCCACCCGCCCTCCTCCATGCCTCTGACATTCCTCAGTCTCATCTATGCTTCCATGTCCTTGAATCTATTCTGTTCATCAGTTTATTAAGTTCTTTAGATTCCACGTATAAGTGAGATCATGTGATGTTTGTCTTTCTCTGCCTGGCTTATTTCACTTAGCATAGTATTCTCCAGGTCCATCCATACTGTCCCAAAGGGTACGGGATTCTTCTTCTTTACAGCTGCATAGTATTCCATGGTATAAATGTCCCACAGCTTTTTTATCCTGAAAAACATATTTTAAAAAGCTATTCTACATGATACTTAATCATGACATATGGTAGATGAAAAATGACTTTTTTCCTTCCTCCCCCTTAACACTTTATGTAATAGACTAAAATAATAATGGCAATAATAATAATATCTAATGCTTACTGAATGCTCATAAATGAATCTGTATTTTACATACATTGTTTAATTTAATCACTTTCACCCTCAGTAGCTAAAGTTTCCGAAGTATTTGCATCAGATAAATATGAAATAATTGTAGCATTACAGTAATAAAAGATTTAAAATGTTTACATTCTCATTTCTCTTCCCTTAGAATATTTCAACACCTAACCAACTAAGAAAATAAGAATTAAGAGTAGGCAAAATAAAAAGCAGGGAAAACAAAAGACAACAACACACCGTATATGTCACTGACTTGCAAGCAATTTGGAGCAGCTCAGATTTCACATTTTGCCAATGGAGGTGGTCATCACAAGAACAAATTTTAGCTTATTCTTTGGCCAAATTTTATGAAAATGCTTGTTTTTCTGATGAACAGTAAACATTCCAAGAACATTGCAAAGCCATTTTCAGCTAAAACTATTCAGCTCTGAAGGTTTGGCTGGGCAACGCTTCAAGAAGGCTTTGCTATAGCTCTTATCTTTATTTGCTTTGACTCTAAATTAATCTCTGTCATTGTATAGCTTGGTTTGATTTACCATCATTATGAAGGGCTGAAATAAGGCAAATGTTTGCTTTGGGACGTTATTGCTTCACTTTAAACTGGATTGATTCCTAACAAGTATTCTTCATTGCATAAAATACTCTAATCACATAGTTTCCAGTATAAGAGCTTTAAAATACGAACATTTTTGCTTCTTTGTCCTAAGTAAGGGTTTGTAAGCCGTGCTTTAGCCCTGTTTGTTTTGTATTTCTTCTTATCTTAGGGTACTTTGGGCAGCTTTACCTGGTGGTTGCTTATTTCAAAATATATATGCTTTCCTGGTTTTATTTTATTATTGTGCATTTTTGTCTAAAACATAGCTAACATTCTATCCATTTTTATTGTATTAAATTCCTTTGTTACAATATGTGAAATTACAAATGAAAATGCCATTACATATAAAAGATGCTAAAATTACATACCTAAATTTCTGGTAGAGAATGAATGCTGTGTGATGTCTAACAAACAAACAAGCATATTATTCAATCAACTGATTTTTGAGACCAGTCTTTTTTTCAGTACACCAAAACTAATAATTTCTTCAACAAATCCCTCTTTTTTAGTTTTGGTGGTAATTGGTAAAAAAACATAAATACAGACAACTCCTAAGTATCATTTTTCTGTATGGTAAATTATTTATACTTTTTTATTATTTTCCACATACTGTTTTGCTTATCTCCACAGAGTTCTTTTCTATTTCTTCCATTCAGCAGGTAGTAGAAGCAGAAAGAAATAAACCTTGGATTTAGTAATTTGAGACTTCACTGAAGCTTCCATTAGCCACATTCACTGAACAAATTGGACACTGACAGACTACTTTAGTAAATAAGTTTCTTTGATTTGCTTGTAGAATATCTACTATTCCAGCATTTATGGTACATTACATTAACTAATTTTTTCTAACAGTATATATTTTAATTTATAAAAACTGTGCTAGGATCTCCAGATGCCCAGTTCCTGTTAAGGATGGAGTTCTTGCAGATAATTTAACAGAGCGGATAATTGAAATTGATGATTTATGGGGAAGATAACTACATGAATATTTTGTGTGGGTAGCAGTAAAATGTAGATCACAATGAAACGAAAATCACGTTGGTCAACCTAGCTTCAGGCAAATAGTGGTGCTGCCCAACTCGATTTCTGTGTGATTTCTTTTCGGCCGATTCAGTAGGCTCTCCAAAGAGGGTTCTGCTGTTCAAGACCCCATCGTGGACCTACCCTCTGGACCTTGACAGCCTTTCAGGTAATGCAGTTTGCTGACCCATCCAATCAAACGCTCTTGGAAGGATTTGGTGGATATGCTCAGTACTCTACATAGGTGTCCTCAGATAACTTTTAATATTTTCGAGTGGTTATTCTTAGGGTGTCTACATCTTTTGGTTCCAACAGCTGCAGCTGTCTACACTACAGAGGATTAAACTTAGATTCACTTTGCCTGGGTAGCAGTGCCTGGGGGTTTATGCCACCCTGCCCCTGGCTTGCTCTGGTCGAGTTAGCCAAGATTCATTGCTAGGAAGGATGAACCCCAGTTACCTTATGTTCATGCTGGACCAGCACTGAGGCTTAATTTATATTTTACAGCTTCACTAAAGGATTAGGCTGGTGCTGGATATGGCCTGAAATTGCATTGCTGTTTGGCTTCTCCCTCTTCTCCTTCACTGAGCTCTTCCACTGCTTATCACACTCCCTGGGAGCATTTCTATAGTAAGCTACTTGCACAGGAAACCTGGTCTCACGATCTAGTGCTCAGGAACTAGATTTAAAGTAGGCCATAAAGATGGTTCGTAGCCATGGCCATGGAAGTCCCAACAGAGTGACTGAATTTTGCAAAGTCAAATAGAGACAGGATGGTGGATCCAAAAATGGAGCCCAGTTGTTCTCATTTTAAATACAGCATATTTTCGAGCACATGAACTGCCACACATATATAGATTATACATTCAAATAATCACGCCTGGGGGAAATCTTTCTATCATCAGGGTCTCCTCAGAATGAATGCCTTGATCTAAATTAGAGGAAAGGTCAGAGGTGATGTCTGGAGGTGGGGGCCCTTTAGAGCCTATAGTCTAGCAGGCAGAGGTGACAGATAAATAAAATTAAACATTATAAGTTAGTATGGGTAACATTATAAGTGTCATTAGAAAAAAATAAAGAAAAAAACAAAACAGTTTAAAGGCGATGAGGGGTGCTATAATTAATAAGGATATAAAAATAAATCACCTTGAGGAGCTGAATCTTAAAGATCTGAAGGAGGTGGTTGGGAATATGTGGGGAAAGAGCATTCAGTAAGGAAATAGTGCAAAACACTAATGCCTGGTGTCATCTAACGCTGTGGCTGCAGGAGAGTTAGTGTTGAAGAAAGAAGTTCAGAAAGAGAAGGTCATCAGGGTCATGCAGAACCTCTTAATTCATCAGTGAAAGAGATTGTTGCTGATCTTCAAGCATGTGCTTATTAATTTTTCTATTGTATCATCCTAAAGCTGAATGTTGTGAGGGATTCCTAGACAGAAAGCAGTTTAAGACCTAGGTGAACAAACAGAAACAACTGCTTCTTAGACATTTGACTAACATTTGCCTGGTAATTAAACTTGTAACCTTTGCTGGCTTTGACTCAACTCTATTATATGGACCTAACATAGTGGACGTGATGAATAAGCACGGATCCTAAGAAGCCACAAACTCTGTGTACAGCACTTGACCAGCACGGAGTTCCACAACCAATCCTGATTTGAAAAAGAAAGGATTTTGTTTGAATGATCTATTTATTATACATTTTCCTTGTGAAACACTCACAGTGGCTTTTTCTGTTTAAAGTTCTACTCTTGTCTTTGGTTGGGGAGAGGGTCTTCATAGGGGCTGCTCTTCCTCATATATACCACTAGAAAAGCGAATCCACAGTGCGTGAAACTTATTGTCTCTAAATTATTTCTATAGTTAATCTGAAGGCCCTGACTCATAGAGCCCAAATCCTCTACATTGGATCACATTTTTTTCCTTTCCTGGCAGACATACTGTTTAACAAAATCAGTGTCTTACAATTTTTCTTTTCTCTTTTTTCTTTTATCATTGTGGAAAGAACTTTGCCCTCTGTTAGGAGATGAAAATAATTCACAAGTTTAAGTGGAGGAAAAGCATGATCCAATCCATAGTTTAAAAATGTTATCCTTGCTGCTGTGTAAGAATTGACATTACAGGGGCAAGGATAGGAGCAGAGAGACCTGTTAGGTTATTGAAGTAAGCAGAGGATGCAGTTGATGGTGCTCTGATCCACCTCATGTACCAAGATTGTTGGAAACTAATGGCTCTCATGGCTACCCTTTCTGACTATCCTGTCCATAAATTGCCCTAGCACTAAACAGTTCAAGGAAATGCACCCTTCCTATAAGCAACTAATACTGATTGAATGTTCAGTAGTGCATGGCGGAGGGGATCTTTGAAGGACAATTCCAACTCCAAAGCCCTCTGTGATACTGGATGAGGCCAGCATTGCAACTACATTGCAGTTCACCTCCTTCCTTGCACAATTCTGCTTCCCACGTATTCATTCCTCCACAGGTGTTGCCCTGTTATAGGAACACTGAATAGAATCTCCATTTCTGAGTGGGTTTCCTAGAGAATGCTGCCTATTGAGATTTGCAAAAAGGATGCAAACTTTGGAGAAAGATGAGTTAAAAATTCAGTCTCAGCAAATAACAATTGAATTGCTACCGTGGAAGATGGAGTAGATGGTGGGTTTTTGACAAATATGTTATATTTAAGATATGTATTAAACACTTAAGTGGAAGGACCAAGTAGGCAGTGGGTTATATAAATCTGGATTAAAAAATCATTAGGATGAAAAAATAAAATTTGCAACAAGCAGCATATTGATAGTTTTAAAGTTATTAATATATTTTGCATAGGAGAGAATATTATCTGTAAGATCTTACATCAAAGAAGGATGTCTGTATTGACTTTAGGAATTTATTGAAAGCCTCTTCATCCAATATTCTTCTAAATTTGTGGTAAGTAGTTGAAAGTTGAATGGTTTTTTTGTTGAATGTGGACTTCTATATGTACAGTACATATTTATTAATACTATTATTTGTTATATACACACATATACATATAAATACATGCATATGTATATGTATTTTACACATATACGTTTATGTGTAATTAATACAATTTCTATGCATAGCATATATATGCATTGTTTGTAATTAATAATATATATTTAAATATATCTTTATTGATTTCAGAGGGAAGAAGGGAGAGGGAGAGAGAGATATAGAAACATCAATGGAGAGAGAGTCATTGATGAGCTGCCTCCTGCACTCCCCCTACTGGGGATCAAGCCCCCAACCAGGGCATGTGCCCTGACAGGGAACTGAGCTTCGATCTCCTGGATCATAGGTTGATGCTCAACCGCTGAGCCACACTGGTCAGGCATGTAATTAATAATATTTTATAGTTAGTAACACTGCTTATTTTAATTCAACATGACCTATTTGTTTCTGAGAGAGGTTTGTTAAAGGCTCTGTGGATTTTTCTATTTCTCTCAGTAGCTTTCTCAGTTGTACCTTTATATATTTTGCAAATGCATTCTAAGATATATATTTTATAATTATTAAATGTTTCTGCACTCTTATTTATTTTACCAGTGCATATATCTTCTTTGTCTTCTTAGGACATTGTATGTCTTAAATTCTATTTTGACAAAAGTAGTACACAACTTTTAATTAACATTTGTCTAATGATTTTTTACCCATCATTCATCTTTTGAATTTCTGTGTCTCTTTATTAAGTGTATCTCCTAAAAATTTTAAATTTAATTTAAAAACTTTTGAATTTTAATAGTTTAGTTTAAACAGTTTTCATCTTTAATTACTGCTAAAACTTAAGATTGATTTCACCCAACTCTCTTTATTCTTTCCATTTTCAGTATTTTGCTTTTCTTTTCTGATTTCCAATGTTAAGATATTTGTTGTGGTATATAATCTACTTTCATTCTTATAGCAGTTATCTTTTAAAAAATATGTTTTTATTGATTTTTAGAGAGAGAGAGAGGAAGGGAGAGAGAGAGAAACATGATGAGAGAGAAACATCAATGGGCTGCCTCCTGCACATCCCCTACTGGGGATCGAGCCCAGAACTCAGGCATGTGCCCTGACCTGGGATCAAACCTGAGGCCCCTTAGTACATGGGATGATCCTCAACCAACTGAGCCACACTGGCCAGGCAGCAGTTATCTTAAGATGCATATTCATGTTTATCTTTAAAAAGAGTTTTCAATTCATCTTTTCTTCAAAAAATCTCATCCTATGTCATGCTTATATAACCTTTTGCTCTCCCTCCTGCTTTGGTCACCTGTCATGTTGATATTGTTTAGGATTTTAGTTCTGGCACCTTCTTCTCCTCCTCCTTCATTTTACTCTTCACTAGGATTACATTAGACAATGATATGTGTCCCCTTCACATCTATTGCATCCAATTTCCTGGATTTATTTCTCTTCTCACTGAGTACCTCCTCCAAGAATGTCTGACCATGGGTCTTTATGTGATAAACCCTTAGGGACCATGGATATGTGTGAATATTTTTATTACATTCACAGCTTTGAATTGCAATTTGGTTAGATATAAAATTCTAACTTCACAGTTCTGTTTCTTCAAATCATTTAACCATTACTCTATTTCCTTCTTGCATCCAGTGTTAAAGTCTGATGTCAATCTGCGCCTTGGTTTCTAATGATTCTGCGACATTTACGTCTCAGACACTGTACTAGATGCTTTCAAAAATATTCTTCACAATTCATTCTTCACAATTCAGGGTCCCATCAACTTCATGTTTCAGATGAAGAAACTGAGGCTCAGAGAAAAAAGAGACAAACTCCAAATCACTCAGAGTAAATATGAACTTCATGTATCAGGTGAAAAAATTGTGAGTCAGAGAGAATAAGGATATTAAGATCACACAAGAATATGTAGAGTGGTGAGAGTTGTAATTACACAAATTATCCCATTTCTCTGTTGGATAGGAAACTGGAGAACTTTGAATCAGTATAATAGAATATAATGATTAATTTTTTTTTGTTACTGGAAACAATTGAAACATGATGAAAATAATGGCTGAAAAGTATTAGTAGGATAATGACATTTAAGAGAGTAAAAGTACTTACCACTTTGTCAAGCCCTGACTAAGCATATTATATGCAATATAATAATTTGATTGAGGTGGTATTGTTCTCTCCTTACAGATAAAGCCAAGTGTTTACAGAGATTATGTAAATTTGTCAAAACAACATATTTAGTAGGTAGTAGAAAGTACAGGCCTATCTTGACCTGCATATTTTAGCACCAAAAAGAAAACACATTTTAACGCTATTTCATAGGAATGCAATGAATGGTGAGTTTCCCTGAAAAAATACTTTGAAGGACTTTGAGGCTGAATTTAGGAGATTAATGAGACAGATGAGTCACATGGAGCTAAAACTATTCTGAACCTAATCTGGTCTTTGATGATTCAGGAGGCATTTTGGGAGCTTCATTATCAACAGAAATTATCATTATACTAGTGATTAAAAAATGCAGAATAGAATATTCAAAAGCTTGCATAACATGGAGTGATTCAGTTTATGAGTAGCTAATTTTATTAGTTTACTTTGTTGTATCCAACTTCAAAATATCCTTATAGAAAGAATAAAAATTTTCATCCTACTTTGAAAGGGGATGAAAATTGATTAAGAGTCTTGTTCAAGGTGGCATGAAAAGAACCAAAATTAAAATCCAGTAAAAGCAGTAAAACTGAGCTCAGTTTTATTCATTAATTACCAAAATATAGTGACCAAAGTAGATCGTCCTCAAGGGTGATTATTTAATTCAAACACATAAGAATTTGGGGAGAGGAATCTCTTATAGGTGGCTTGGTTTTAATTTTACACATGACTAAGTTATTGGAAACAAAACTGAGTATAATATTCAGGATTATCAACAAATCTAATTAAAATTCCACTAAGACTTCTGATGACCACTTGGTGTGACATATATGTACATATGTAGATAAATCAAATTTCTACAAAGTTTAAAATGAGCAATTAGATATCAGAATATTATTTTGTTTTGTAAGTATTTTAGTTTCAGTTGATAAGAGTCTGAAAAGTAACATAATTTTTCTCTATAATCTTCTCAATATCTCTGATATTTTGTTTAACACTTATTGAATGAGGGTGTTTATCCAAATCAATACAACTTAAGCTCCATGGTTTACTCATATTCCTGCTGTTTAATAAGAATAATTTACATATCCATCACTAAAATAGATATATTAATAATCTTGGGGAAAACTCCAAATTATTTTCCTTCATTGTGGTTTAACTGCATGTGAATTTATGCTACTTAAGTTACTCAAAAAAGTAGTGAAATTACTGGGCTATTTTTAGTGATTAGAACATATTAATATTAAAAATCTTCTATTACAAGTTTCCCTTTCCTGGCAACATATTAGACAGAAAATATGAGGACTTATGAAAGAACAAGTGCCAAATATTGTTGAATAAATTGTATCAAACAAATTTAGGTATATAGCTGAGTTCTCAGTCAGGTACAGGATTCCCCAAAGGACGCAGAGAATGGGAAACTTACATCCAGACTGGTGCCTGTCCCAGACAATTTAGTTGTTGGGAGTAAAAGACAAAGGGAATTACTGTGGTTGAGAGTTGGATTTAAATGTCACTCTGGCTCACGAGAAAAAGCCTTCAATCCAAACAAATCAGACTGTAAAACTGCACAATCAGTGGCTCAAGAGAGTGTTACAATGTTAGTGAAAGAGTTACCAGAAAAAATCTAGAAAACAAAATAAGTTAAAATGAATCTTATCTATCTTTATCTGGATTCTGGATGAAATTTTAAAACCCCCACGCAGTTATCCTGAAGATCTGTTATCACAGAACTGCTCTCAGATTTGCAGTGGGAATCGAAACCGTCTTCCTGGACCCGCCAAACTCATAGAATAACATAACAAGCTCATCAGGTAGTACCTTTGGTAAGAATGGGGTTCAAATATTCACATTTTTAAAGTATTTCAAGATTTCTAAGAAAAAATTAAGATATTAAGCTAAAACTAAATGAAGTGATTGAATTTAACATATGTATAGATAAGAGGAATCTACATTGGAAATATGTCAATTGTCACAAATTAAGTTATAAATATTATGCAATAAGTTGCAATCAAAGTAGTTTTCATAGTTGACTTTGATGAACCAATTTTCAAATATAAGTGAAGGGACAAAAAATTAAATATGGAATAGGTTTTTAAGGAAAATAACAAGATGAGAGGACCTGCATTTTGATATATTAGTTCTAATAATCAAATCCTGGTAGTGGATCCAGTGGAGATAAATCTATTAATAAAATAGAGTAGAAAGTGCAGAAATTGATCCATGTTTGTATGGAAATTTGATATAATGTAGAGATGTCACTGCAAATTTGTGGTGAAAGTCATGATTCCTCAATACTTTACAATGAGAAGTCACCTGGTTATGAATTGAGCAGGGGCGAAATAGACCCTTATAATATACCAAACACAACAATAGTCTTCTTGTAATTTAAAGAACCAAATGTAGAAAAAATATACATGCAACTATCTATGTGTCATTAATATAAGAAATCATTTTTATATAATAAAAAATAATAAGGAAATACTGCTTTAATTTACATAATATATATTTATTCTATGTATCCAAATATATCATACAAAAATTGAAATGCAGCCCAGCCAGCATGGCTCAGGGGTTGCACATTGGCCTATGATCCAGGAGATATCAGTTAGATTCTCGGTCGGGGCACATGTCCTGGTTGGGGGCGTGCAGGAGGCAGCCGATCAATGACTCCCGTCATTGATGTTTCTATCTCTCTCTCTCCCTCTCCTTTCCTCTCTCTGACATCAATAAAGGCATTTAAAAAAAAACTGAAATACAAATCACAGATTGAAATAAGATATTTTCAGCAATAAAACTAAGAAAGATGAGTAGCTGGAATATATAAAGAGGTTTTTAAAATAACAATTTAAAAAATCCATTTTTTTAAAATAATGAAAGGTGCAGTTTAGAGAGGAAGAAATCTGAATGGCCAATGAAAATAAGAAAAGTGTTAAAGACTAATAGAAATGGGAAAATTAGTCCCGCAGTGAAGAACATTTGCAAACACATTCGAGTGGCAAATTTTAAAAATTATGACTATACCAATTATTGATGATGATATGGGCCAAAGAGCAGTCTCATAAATTTGTTAAGAGTGAAAGCTGTTACACCCAGTTGGAAGAGCAATTCTGTAATATCTGGTATATTTGCAGAAGTACATTTTCATACGTATGAGAAGTAAATTTGGAGAGCCCTTGAGGTTGGTTTGTTTTCTCCCTTGTTAGCTGAGAGGAGAGCCAGTTCAGCTGGAACTGCTCAGCCTGCACAGAGACACAAAGCCTGTGTGTGGGTAATGCCAGCACCCCTGGCAGCTGAGGCCCTTTCTCTGGATGATGACCTCGTGCTCTATAGTCTAGTTCCTGTGCCTGAAAATCCCTTGAAGTATCCTGTTTCCCAATTAAAATAGCTGTTTGCTCCCTCCATTAGGATAATCCAATGACTTTGCTGTTGAGACAGAAATCTTGAATGTTGGTAGGGTTGATCTCATCATCATTGGCCCACTTGTTTCTCACCAGGGCATCTAGAGATTTGCCATTTTCTGCTTGCTAGGTATAATTAATATGGTACTATAGTTATACTAGCCAGCATAAAGCTTTCTGGGATGTCTGGGCAACTAAAGCCATTTTACTAGACTGTGGTAGAAAACAGGAGAGATAACATAGCCTTTAGGCAAGAAAATTAGTAGGTCCTGTTGCCTTGCTGAGGAATAAAAAGAATGCAGTTGACATATTAATAGCCACACATCAGGTGCCAGGGTCTGTATTAATCTCTTCTAGAAATCACACTACTTTCTGGACAGCAGTTATGATTGAGTTTCCTGCTGGATTAAGTTTACAATAATCAATAATCATCAGCTTATGAGAGGCATCCACCTCAGGACTGATCACTGCAGGGTCTCCAGATATCAGGAGGCTACTCAATAAAAGGGAAGGATGTTACTTTTATCAGCCCTAACGTTTACATAAATACACAGATTTAAGGTTCTTAAGCACATCCTACCAAAAGTCCCCATATCCAGATTCCCTCAGTTTTCCCCATTGAGGCACTGATCTTGCCATTCTTATGGCCACATATGAGCCTGTTTTCAGCAGCCTTCCATCCAGGCATAGAAGACAATGTCCTCTTTAAATGCCGAGACGGAGGCTTTTCGGCTTTCACAGTAAGGTCAGAGTTGATGTTGGGTGATCTATACCTATCCTGCCATTTTTCAAGGCTTCTAAGAAAGTGGCCACAAAGCTAGCCAACTCCAGAGTCTTTGTAATTGCCATTGCCTGTGTACTTCAAGCGCTAGAGATATTGCATAAGCCAGTGCCCTCAAGCCAGCTGTGCCACATCCCACTACCTTACAGGTGAGTCTAAGTAATTGTGAAATTGCAGCATTTGAACAGTTATCAAATTCATTTTTTCACAGCAGTGAGTTACATGTTACCCCCTGATAGTCAAGCAATCATATTCTAGAAACCCATTTTGAGGATCTGCCTTCTAGAACACTTCTGGAAACAGTTTGGGTTACCCCCTCTAAAGCAAAACCTAAAACAAAGATTTGGGTGCATGTATTTTAGTGGGGAAATTACCCAGGAAGTAAAGTGAAGTGAACAGGGGTAGATTTTGACAGGTAAAGGAGCAAAGCTGATATAGGTGTATCTGTGATTGGGTGACCCCTGTAGGTAAATGATTTCAATTATTTTAGGGACCCTCTGAGAAACTAAAGAACATTCCCCCAAATTGCTGATGATACTCGGTGACAGTCACCTGCCCTCACTCCAGCCTTTGGATGGGCAGGGGAGGGGGCTTCTACATTCGGAGAAATGTTCTCACACAGATAGCAGTCAACAGATGAGCCCCAAGAAGGATGGGTAATATGGTCAGGACACTAATAGTACAGTACCCCCCCCCCCCCAGCACTGGTTTTGCTTTGCATGGTTTCAGTTACCTGTGGTCCACCACAGATCAAAATATTAAGTGGAAAATTCCAGAAATAAACAATTTATAAGTTTTTTAATTGTGTGATGCTCTCAGTAATGTGATGAAACCTTATGTTATCCTGCTCCGTTCCCCATGGGATGTGGATTATCTATTTGTCCAGTGAATCCACATTGTATACACTTCCTGACCACTAGTCCGTCACTTAGTAGCCATCTCAGTTATCAGATCGACTGTGGAGGTGCTTGTGTTCAAGTAACCCTTATTTTACTCAATGGCCCCAAAGGACAAGAGTAGTGATGCTGGCAATTTGCATGTCAAAGAAGAGTTGTAAAGTGCTTTCTTTAAGTGAAAGAAAGTATGTATGTATAGGGAAAATAAAACATGTATGTAGGGGGGTTTGGTACCAGCTGCAATTTCAGGCATCCACTGGGGGTCTTAAAATGTATTCCCCATGGGTCAGGTTTTTGTTCAGTGCAGTTTTTGTTTAATGCAGTTTTCAGGAGAGACCAATGGAGGTCCCTATCTCTGAATCATTAAAATGAAAAATTATTTATTATGTACAAAAGCAATTTACTGAATTTTATATTAGATTATTATTTCAAGGGAGTTACTGGACTAAAATGGTTTATACAGTAAACACAAATTAGATACCCAGGAACCCTGGAGATGTGGAGATATTATGAGTTTTAAAGTAATCAATTACTTAACAGTTGACCCCCTAATAGTCTTGCAATATCTTTAAAACTATTGGATACTGATAATAATTATCAAGTCTACCCTGGTAGATACCAGATTTTTGGGTTCCATATATTTAAGCAAAATGACTATGCTTGCATTTGTTAAAATTTGATAACCCCACAAACATTTTGATCTTGTTCTAAGGATTTAAACTTAGAAATAATATTTCTTCTGCTTAATCACATCAACTATTGTAGATTCTGGATATACAACGGTATACCAAATAATTATATTTTAGTGAAACAATTAAGAAGAAAATACCTTATGAATACCTATTATGTAAAAAGGTTTTACACAATAGTAAAAAAGGTTTTACATAATACTGAAAAGAATAAACTATTCAGACACAAAATATATATTCTATATTCATGAATAATTTTAGGAGCTAATTCCATAAGAAAATAACAAGTAATATAAATCAAAATTTAAAAACACACACGCATGAACAATTTTGATATAATAGTTTTACCACTTGCCAATATTAGCAACATAAAGTGAATTATACCACTTATGAATTGCAATTACTCAATACATTTATCTTAAAAATGTTAAAAGATTTTCTCATATATCACCTAATTTGAACACTCTAGAATTTCAAAGTATAAGATCATATATACAAAGTAATAATGTATTTACTGAATGTTCTTATGTGCTCAGCATAACTCTATTGTAGTTAAATACATGTATTTTAAATTTTACGTTTTGATGGTACCTGAAATTAAATATATATAATCTCATGAGTGTGTGTGTGTGTCTATGTTTAGAGAAGATTTGGCCTCAATGTGATTTTTTTTTTTTTTCCTATAAGTTAAAATATTTCACTTAACATCTTAACATCTACTTTTACAATCTAATACAAATATGATTCATAGTAGTGTCTGACTTCTCAGGGAAATATATTTATTATGTTCTTACACTTTGCTAATGCAGGAAATTTATCTTGGGTTTGGGAAGTATTCCCAAAAAGTAGCTGGCAAAAAAAAATTTAGCATATGGAGAAACGTTTATCATCCTGATTGACACTTGTTGAATTCCCGCTAACTGGAGAGTTTATAAAATGCAATGCTTAATACAACAAACAAATCTCACAGACACATTTTAAAAAATTCAATATTTGTGAACTACTTTTATATTTATGGCACCAATAAGCATAGAAAAATATTTTATAAATAATTTAAATGCAATACATGCGTATATTTTAAAAAAACTTTAAATTACCATTACCTTGTTTCTTCATAATGAATTACAGAAGTCATATGCATTATAAACTATTTAGTCATATTTTCTCATTGGTAAATATTTTTCAAGTATGAAGATTAGTGTATCAGTGCCCTCACCATGCCATGAGTCTTATTTCTGCCTTGTAAAGATCTCATTCTGTGAGGATTTGACTGATGAAGTTTTGGTGCTGAGACAATGACGACTTCCTCGGAGCAGAGACTGCCAATTCAACCATATTGTACTGAACTGTGAGAACTGTGCCAAATTGTGTGTGTCTACTTCAGAAACAAGCTGTTCATTAAAAAGAAAAAGAAAAAAAAAGGTAAGCAGCAAAAATACATTTAAAACAGGAACTGTGAGGTCCTGGCACACTCTAAAGATTTGGTTTCTTTTTCCACACTATCAAAACAGTCAATGTAACAGTTTCTTTCTGAGGATGAAAATGATTAATAAACAAACTTCAGTGTCAACTTTATTATCAACCTACATGTACAAAAAAGAACATTTTCAAAGACATATTGCAGTTTGCATTCATGCCTTAATGTTCAAACTCCTTCATTTATTCCAAAATACAATATTTATTCTTGCGCAGCATTATGCCAGCACTGTGCTTGTACCTACCCTATTTATCATTTTTGTTTAAAAAAAAATTTGTTATTTTACACAAAGTTTCTCCACATTAAAACTAATAAATTATGAGTCAGCCTCCTGCAACGTTTTATGTTAAAATATTGGTCACCCTTAGAGCCACTTATCTTTTGTTCCACCATCATGTTCTCCATTTTTCTTACTATTTTACATTTATTATATTACTTATAAATTATATTTTAATGTTTGATAATATTTTTATTGACAACTAATGTAAGTTTAAGAACCACTTCTTATCCATCTGGGTCTCCCCTGCTTCTAATACAGTTGCCAACAGAGAGCATGATTAAAATCTATGTTCATTGCAAAAGAATACAGTCAATTAAAATATAATAAGATGGGGTACATATATACAATAGAATACTACTCAGCCATAAGAAAAGACGAAATACGGCCGTTTTCAGAATATGGATGAATCTGGAGAATGCCATACTAATTGAAATAAGTCAGACTAAAAAAGTCAAGAACCATATATGATTGTACTCATATGTGGGATATAAAACTGAAAGCCACAAAACAAACAAACAATGAAAAACTCATAGACACAGCCAACAGTGGGTGGTAACCAGAGGAAAGGGTGTTGGGGTAGTAAGAGTAAAAGGGGTCAAATATATGGTGATGGAAAAAGACTTGACTTTGGGTGGTGACACACAATGCAATATACTGACGATGTATCAGAGAATTGTACACTTGAAACCTATAAAATTTTATTAACCAATTTCACTCTAAAAATTTAATAAAATTAAAAAAATTAAAATTATACATAAATTAAGAAGGTAGGGAGAATTCAACTATCAAATATTTATACAGAGTCCTGCTAAAGTTCTATAGATTATATATACACACATACAATTTATGTTCATTAATTTATTCATTCATTTATTTATTATTTATTTTTAATGTTGAAGGTATTACAGATGTTCCCCAATTTCCCCCACTTTGCTCCCTCCGCCTGGCTCCCACTCCACCCCAGGACTTCGCCACACTGATGTCTGTGTCCATGGGCTATGCATATATGCATATAAATTCTTTGGTTAATCTCTTCTGGCCTCTCCACCTTTCCCTCTGAGAACTGTCAGCCTGCTGTATGCTTCCATGTCTTTGAACCTATTCGTTCATCATTTTATTTTGTTCATTAGATTCCGCATATAAGTTGATCATGTGATATTTGTCTTTCTCTGCCTGGCTTATTTCGTTTAGCATAATAATCTCCAGGTCCATCCATTCTGTCTCAAAGGAGAGGAGATTCTTCTTCTTTACAGCTGCGTAATATTCCATGGTGTAAATGTCCCACAGCTTTTTTATCCACTCATCTACTGATGGGCACTTGGGCTGTTCCCAGATCTTAGCTATTGTAAATAACACTGCTATGAACATAGGGGTGCATATATTCTTTCTGACTGGTGTTTTGGGATTCTTAGGTTATATTCCCAAAAGTGGGATCACTGGATCAAAAGCCAGTTCCATTTTTAATTTTTTGAGGAACCTCCATACTGTTTTCCACAGTGGCTGCCCCAGTCTGCATCCCCACCAGCAGTGCACTAGGGCTCCCCTTTCTCCACACCCTCGCCAGCACTTGTTTGTTGATGGCAGCCATTCTGGTAGGTGTGTGGTGATACCTCATTGTAGTTTTAATTTGCCTCTTTCTGATTAGTAATGTTGGGCATTTTTTCATATGTCTCTTGGCCATCTCTGTGTCCTCTTTGGAGAAGTGTCTATTCAAGTCTTTTGCCTATTTTTTAATTGGATTGTTTGTCTTCCTTTTGTTGAGTTGTATGAGTTCCTTATATATTTTGGAAATTAACTCTTTATCAGATGTGTCATTAGCAAATATGTTCTCCTATATAGTGGGCTCCCTTTCATTTTCAAGATTTTTTTTTTTTTTTTGCTGTGCAGAAGCTTTTTAGTTTGATGTCAACTCATTTGTTTATTTTTTCCTTTGTTTCTTTTGCCCCAGGAGATGTATCAGAAAAATTCTGCTATGTGAGATGTCTGAGATTTTACTGCCCATTTTTCTTCAAGTATTTTTATGGATTTGTGACTTAAATTTATGTGTTTTATCTATTTTGAGTTTATTCTTGTGTATTGTGTAAGTTGGTGGTCTAGTTTCTTTTTTTTTCATAAACCTGTCCAATTTTCCCAACACCAATTATTGAAGAGACTGTCTTCACACCATTTTATGCTCTTGCCTCCTTTGTCAAACATCATTTATTTTTATTTATTTATTTATTTTTTAAATATATCTTTACTGATTTCAGAGAGAGGAAGGGAGAGGGAGAGAGAAACATCAGTGATGGGTCATTGATTTGTTGCCTCCTGCATGCCTCCTACTGGGGATCCAGCCCACAACCCAGGCATGTGCCCTGACTGGCAATAGAACCATGACCTCCTGGTTCATAGGTCGATGCTCAACCACTGAGCCAAGCCAACTGGGCAAATATCATTTATTTTGAATTTATATAAGGCTATGGGAGTTATACTATTATTCTTCATTTTTCAAATTTCCTTTTATTTCATTTATGTTCTTTAATCATTTAATAAGTTAATAAGTGCATAATTAAGAATTGTATTCCTGTCTTGGCTGGTGTGACTCAGTGCTCAGAGGTACAGCACACACACTGAAGGGATCAAGGACATGTACCCTGGTTGTAGGTTTGATTCCCAGCCCTGGACAGAGTGCATGCAGGAGGCAATAAGCGATGTCTCTCTCTCTCTCCCCCTCCCTCCCTTTTTTCCAATCTGTAAAAATCAATGGAAAAAAATATATTCAGGTGAGGATTAACAGAAAAAATAATATAATTGTATTTCTTCTATCATGATAGATACAAGAGAAACTGTTCTCAATTTCTGAAATAAGCAGATCAAATTGGGCAAAGAAATCATACCACACCCAAATTTTTATCAATTCAATATAATTTTAAAGCAAGGCTTTCCTTACTTATATATTGCAATATGTGCTTATTAAGGCTATTGCCAAAGAACTTGATTAATATTAATATTCTGTTATTACCATTAATATCACTACTATCAGAATGAAGTACATATTTTCATCTATCTGACCTTCTGTTTATTTTCCCTTTATTAACAAGTTCAAGATCACATTCTTGTTTGGTTAATTTTTAGGGTTAAGCTCTTATGGCACCACAAGGATTTTCCCCAAAACAGCTACTATGTGACTCTGGAGATTGTTTACTGCTTTGGCCAAATACTTCTGATTTCAGAAACTACTGTTAGTTAATTCAAATAAAGTCTTTCTCCTACCTCACCTTTTGACATTATCTTTCTAAATCAATGAATGTCAGTGTTAGATTTTAACACTTACTTGCTACCAATGTCGAATGTTTTTGTTTCCCGAGAAGCAATAAGCCAGGGCTTTCATCCATGCAGAATGTAAGAGGAATTCCTCAGCTATTGACATGTAGACAAATGAGACTTTTATTTAATGTAGCTCAGTTCTAGGGCTTTGGGTATTTTCTGTGAGTATTAGGCAAGGTGTCAATAAATATGAGGACGGTGGCAATTAGCAGAGAAATGACTTAGATACTGTGCTTTTCACATGACCATTTTGCCTAGAAGTATGAACAAATAAAATTATATATCATTTTCCATTTCTGAAACACAGATCAGGAATATCCTGTCATATTATCCTCCAAAGGTATATTGTGTTCTCAGGCTATTTTTACATATTCATCCATTTGACAAACATTTACCACATATCCGCTTTATGCCAGGGAATGAAAAGTGCAGACAGATAGGTTCCTTCCCCTAGAGGAACTTAATGTAGTCAGGGAGGGGAGGAAACCCACGTGAGCCAATATTCATATGTAAGATAATTGCAGATGAAAAGGAAAACTGTGGAGGAAATAAAAATAGAAGCTGTAATGGAGACATGAGGGGGCTTTAACCAGGGTGATCAAGGGGCTCTCTGTGGGCTTCAGGAATGAGCAGCTGGCCTCGTGGGAACTGGGTTGGGAGGTGGAAGGAGTCAGCTCATTTGGGGAGGTGTAGATCATAGCAGGGGGTTTGAGTAAACATAATTTTAGGAACTATATGGAAGAATTTTGAGCCATCATGTTTAAAATTCTGGTTTGAATTTTGAACAAATCACTCTTGCTAGAAGCTACTGTGTAGAGAAAGCACTGGGTTGAGAGTGTTAGAGAGGAGATAGAAGCAGTGAGACCACTTAGTTGTTTACTAATGGGAGCACACGAGAAAAGTAACAGGTTTAAAAGCAGTTTTTATTATGTAACTCAACGCATTTTCCCTGAGAGTATGTAGGAACGTAGCTTTTTATTAGTACATCAGGCAAACATGTCCCACATAAATAGCAATTTAAATAATTATCTTTGTCAGAAATTGATTAATATTGTTTCTATTTATTACCTTATTTTTTCTGTTTTCTTTTTCCTAATTTGTTTCTTCTTTATTTTCTTTTAAAATGCAGGCATAATTTTAGAATGACAAGCAAACAGAACCTGATTTTCCTTTTGAACAAATGCATCAATTATACTTATGATTATACTAGAAATCAATAGATTCAAAGGAAGACAAGTCGTTGGGGGACGTCAAATGTTCTTTTAACTATTGTTAGGCTTTTTCTACTTTAAGTAAAAATATCTTTAAACATTTCTTATAAAGACACACAAATTAATTACCCAAAGAAAATCAATACAACTTAATGTGGCACCTGAGCTTCTAGAATCTGCCAATTTCTAATGTTTTGGAAAACACAACTTATTAAAATGAAGGCAACTCTTCTTGCCATATTTCTCATGTTTAAACCACAAAAGTGCTCTTTTTTTTCTTTTATCTTCTTCTTGCTGAAAAGATACTGGATAAAGGTTTTTTTATTTTTGAAAAAGAGCCTGCAGTTCTGTAATGTGTAAATAGTAAATGTTAAGTCTGTGCTTAGATCTTTATTGCTGAAAATAAAGTATGCATCATAGAGCATTTCAGACTTTGCCTGAATAGATAATGATGATAGATAGATAGATGATAGATAGATAGATGATAGATGATAGATAGATGATAGATAGATAGATGATAGATAGATAGATAGATAGATAGATAGATAGATTAGATAGATAGATGATAGATAGATGATAGATGATAGATGATAAACAGATAGATAGATAGATGATAGATAGATGATAGATAGATAGATAGATAGATAGATAGATAGATAGATAGATGAATTACTTCTACATTTTCAAATTCCACTCTTGCACTCTTGCATTCTCCAGAATGATTTTTTTAAGGCATGAATTTGATATTCCTCCCTTGCTTTAATCCTTCAATAAATGACCATTGGAATGAGAATAAATTGCAAAGCCCATAGTCATTCCTACCTCTCCAATCTCATTTATCACCACTTTTCTCAATTAGGTATGGTCCAGGGTTATTGGTTTCCTTGAACACTTTCCACTCTGGTCCAGGTTCTGTGTTGACTGAGTTCTTTCACCCACAGACTACAAGTTGAAAAGTTCTACATTGACAGCTACCAGCAAGCAGCCTGGCCTTTGCAGAAAGTGGATCAAAGCTTAAGGTAAACCTGAGTGCCAGACTCTAGTATTAGACTACTCATCTAATGGCAAAAGCCTTGTGTATATGCATGTTCCTTATCTTGCTGATGTGTTAATCAGTGTCTGTTTGAAATGCATCTTCTTTTTTAAAAATATATCTTTATTGATTTCTGAGAGAGGAAGGGGGATGGAGAGAGAGAGAGAAACATAAATGATGAGAGAGTCATTGATGAGCTGCCTCCTGCAGGCCCCCTACTAGGGATCAATCCTGCAACCCTGGCATGTGCCCTGGCCCCGAATTAAACCTCAATCTCCTGGATCATAGGTTGATGCTCAACTGCTGAGCCACGTTGGCTGGGTTGAAATGCATCTTCTTAACCACCTTTTCCTAACCACCTAAGATAAAGCAAGCCCTGACCTCAATGTTCAACCTATCCTATGCCTTGTTTTATTTTCTTCACTACATTTATTAATATCAAAATTTATATTTTCCATTATGGTTGTCATAATCATAATCATAATCATAATCAGACTAAGGAGACTTTCCTTAGTCTCCTGGGGGGTAGGGAACAGAAAAGAGAACTTGAGTAAGAATGAATAGATATGAGAATTTATGAAGAACAGTGCATAAAGCAAACCATCTCTCCAGGAAAGCTGAACCAATCAATGCAGGCACTGTCTTGAACTTCAACAAAGGATATATTGCATCAAAAGCCTACTCAAGTTAAAATGCAAATCTCTCTTTCTGAATCTTCACATGTACACCCCAGTTGTGAACATATAAATAAAATAAATGGGAGAAAATCAATGAACAATCAGAATAACATTTTCATACAGTTGCAAAATTCTATTGCCAGTTTGTCTAGGTTCAAATCCTAGCTCCACCATTAACTATATATGTGTCTCTGAGCACACTTAACCATTTAATAAAATATGTAAATTATTAATAAGAGCATTTCCACCATATAGATTTGTTGGAAGGGTTATATTTGTAATATTTGCTACATGCTTAGGTAATAATGCCTGGCTCATAATATATACTACAATTTCTTGGTTAAATAAAATTTTATTGCAGATCTACTTTATTGTTTATCATCTCCTTTAGATAATAGAATTGTATGGCAGACGACACAGTGCTGCAATCATATTTTCTCATATTTTTGTAACATACGTATCTAATGGAGGTTGCAGAAGAATTAACCTCATATTGAATTCCAGTTAGTTCACGGTGTGAGATTATGTATTTGTTTTCAAATTATTAGAAAGCAAAGCAAAGCTCTGTCTTTCCATAAGCATAAATTTAAAAATAAAAATCTAATTTCACTTTCAAAATGATTTTACTTTAATACATCAAAATAGAAGAGCACCGAATGGTACTTATTGGTCGCAATTCCTCTTAACCATTTAAATCGCAAGAAAGCACACTAAAGAGATCTATAATATATTATCAAGAATGAACTTTTTTAATATGACAGATAGTAATATACTTCAAATGTTGTTTCCTCTTGCTTGTTGTTGTTTTACTATTGTTTTCTTTCTCTGTTTAAAAAAGTTGTGAAATAGTAGCAATGAGAGTTGACTCAGCAACAGAACTGTCTACATAGACTCACTTCCTGTAAGACCTTTGTAGATTAAATACCATCTACAGTCTGATGATATAATTTTTTTTTAATTCTCACCCAAGGAGTGAGGGTATTTTTTCCCATTGATTACTAGAGAGAGTGGAAGGGAGGGAGAGAGAGAGAGAGAGAAACATGGATGTGAGAGAGACACATCTATTGGCTTCCTCCCACACGCTCCCTGAGACCAGGATGGGGATTGAACTTGCAACCCAGGTACATGCCCCTGACGGGGAATAGAACCCGAGACCCTCTGGTGCACAGGCTGAGGCTCTAACCATCAAGTGACACCGGCCAGGGCAGAGCATGTAAAATTTTACCTCTACAACCCGACCCCCTACTTTCATATCTGGGTATCCAACTCCTGCTGGTTTTTTCTAGTCCTCTCAGTGCTACTCAATAGCAAGTATAATCTTTCAGTTTCTTGACACAAACACTTTGGAGGCCATGGTGGAGAAGCAGCAGACCCAGTGATTGAGAGCTTGACAGCAAAGCCAGGAACTGAAACCCAGGACCTTTCGCAGTGACTTTCTGATTTTGGTAAGTTATAGGCCCCCTTGGTATCTTAAATACCTCATTTACCATTGAAAAAAATAAGTTCTAATAGAAAATATTTTGAAAATAAAATTAAATTACATAATACAAGTAAAACACTTAAAACAATGACAGGTTCATCATAGGTGATCAATTAACTGTTAGCTAATATATCATCCATTGCTCATTTTCTTCCCTCACATCCCACATCAGCAGATTCTGTTGGAACTGCCTCCAGGATACAACAGAATTCAACAATTTCTTATAACCATCCCTGTTATCCTATTGTCAAGCAATAGCCTTTGACCCAACCTTCTTGAGTTCACCCTTAATCTGATCCGTCTCCTCTTCTTAAAAATTGCCAGTGGTTTCCAAACTAATTTCGAAGGTGATCTAGTCATAATGCTAATAGAAACTCCTGGACCTAGGATCCAATTACCTCTTGGATCACTTGACCTCGGGATATGCCAGCCGCCTCATTCTTTACACCTTCCTGGCAGTGGGATGCCTGGAGGCTTTGCACGTGCCCTTTCCTTCACCTTTAATTACAAGACTTTTTTTTTTTTCTTTCATCTCCTTAAGGTACTTATTCAAAGGTCTCTTCTCTGTGAGGTCTTCCTGACCCTTTTAGAAATTATACACCACACCCAAACACACATACACCTGCTCTGTCCAACTTGCTTCCTTACTCTCTGCTACACCATATATTTTACTTATTTGTGTGTCTCACTTCATTAGTATATAAGCACCATGAAGGCAGTGAGTTTTGGAGTGCCTTTGTTGTTTTCTCTTTCTGCTCTACCTACATTGCTTGTAATAAATTAGGTATTTAATAAATATATGACAAGTAAATGAATGAACAAATGCTTAATAGGCACTTTATAGGTTTATTTGACGTATATTCCCTAATCTTTTACCATATGCTAGGCCCTAGGTATGTAGAGTTTAGAATATGGGACTTCCTTTTATGCAGCTGGGTATGTTTTGGTGAGACAAAATAGTAGACTATGTGAACATATTTTTTAAGTGCTGTAATCGACTTTAGTAGTTATACTAGAATACATAGAAATGAACTTAAATATTTGATATTTTGTACATGCACACATATTTGCACCTATTTGTATATGCAGATCTTCTTTAGAAATGAGAGTATGTATACTTATGTGGTAACAACTGGTCTTTGGTTTTAAAGATTCTTCCTCCTCTCTTTATTTTTTTGTTTTGTTTTGTTTTTTCCATTTTTAAATAACTATTGACCTTTTTTTTCTGAACAGTTCTCTGGAACCAGTTAGGTAAATACCCATTTCTATCGTGTGGAGCCTCAGAGTGATGGGAAATCAAACATTTTGTTCACTTGGAGGTTACAGGTGGTGAAAGATAAGTCTGTTTCATTTTCATGTATTGTTCTATGTGAGTGGATAAATTTATGACTGATCAGAGATTGCTATAAGAAGATTGAAGTACATTGTTAGACACTAATTGTTACTCAGGGGTTTCAGGTAGAAAAATCTAAAATACTCCAACGCATTCCAGACTTCAGATTCATTGGGGTGACATAAGCAGCATCTGCTTCCTTGCTGCACAATGAGATTTCAACCTTGTTAAACAGCTGGAGTTCATGTCGTTCTCAGGAGATGTCTGAGATGTTCATTAAGGAATGTAAAACCATCAGAATAAAAGGAATAATCGTGATAAGGTAAAATGAAAAAGTGAATTAAGGCAGGAACTAAATTCTAATTAAAACTGCTAAAGAAAATATAACATGAGTAAATTCACATTCCAAAACTAGTAAGATTTTATATAGATGTAACGAAGCTCCTCAATGGCACAAGAGTGGGCCACCCATCTGACAGAAAAAAAGTGCCAACCTCAGAAATAAGATTATAAAGCACATTCCTTAGTTATGTATGGATTAAACTCTAAGGCCTTTATGGAGTGACCTAGGTAGTAACTTTTCTTTTTTAATTTAATTAATTAATTAATTTAGTTAGTTATTTCGTTCTTACCCAAGGATATTTTTTCATTGCTTTGCAGAGAGAGTAGAAGGGGGGGAGGAGAGAGAGAGAGACAGTGATGTGAGGGAAACACATCAATTGGTTGCCTCCCCTATAAGCCCTGACTGGGGGCCAGGAATTGAGCCTGCAACCGAGGTATGTGCTCTCGGCCAGACTTGAACCTGGGACCCTTCAGTCCAAAGGCCGACGCTCTAACCACTAAGCCAAATGGCCAGGGATAGGTAGTAACTTTTAGTGTATAGAAATTTAGATTACTACAGTTACCAAATGTAAGGTTTAAAAATGCAGATGTCTTGACACCCCTGATTATCAAATTATACACATGACTTTGTAATATCATTCATCTAAGGAAAAATATTTAAATAAAAATATTAAACTAGAATATATTTTTACCATTATTAAAAATAATGTTCACCCCTTTCCTTTACTCTTTCTTATACATATGAGACGTATTTTGAATATTTTAGTATATTTATATATTATATATTTAAATGTATATACATAAATTATGTATATGTATATACACAATATAGTAATATAAATGATATGCTAATAAATATATATGTATATATGAGTATAGATATTCACTATCATATCAGAGTTATTTCTTGGGTAAATTCCACATGGCCTTTTTATGGAGACAATGCCTCTATTAATAGTCAAGTAAATACTCATGGGAAAAGAAAAGCACAGTAGGATTCCAACTTCTATTTCCACCTCCACCTATGGACAGGAACTGATATTAACTGAGTAGCCACTACCTGCAGCTTCTGTCCCTCAAGAGTCCAGTCAAGAAAGCAAAAGAAACACAAGTTATTTTAAAAGACAGGTTATTATAAGAACATAATTCAACTAGCGCTGGAAAACTAGGAAGAAAACAACACTGAGATAACACAGTTAAAGTAACTTTGAGAAGCAAGTAACTCCTCCACAATTGGGAGAAGACAGGAAAGAGGTTGGGAATAGCAGAAGCCGGGAGCTGAGAAGAGGAGTCCTGTGGATCTGTGACTCAGAAGGGATGGCATTGTCTAGCTGCTGCTGACAATGCCAAGAAACCTAGAAATTTGAATTAATGAAAAGGTGGAGGGATATTGCCAAGGCAATGCTGACAGGTCTAACAAGCAAACAGGAGGGGCAAGTCTCCTTCCTCTCCCAGTCTTTCAATGTCCCTCTATTTCCCCTCCTGATAGAGCCCTGCAAGGAGCCAGGTGATAATTGAGAACTGTGGTTCCCGTTGTCCCAGGCCCAGCAACATGACAAGAAGTATAGGAGGCTGAATTCAAAGTGCAAAGCCATAGCTTAATAACTGGCGTATTGATTAAGTACGCAATTTTAACTTGCAGGTGTTTGAAGACTCAATTATGTTATTTCTCCAGTAATGGCTACCAGCGACGTTCTGTCAATATTCCACCTTTACCACTGGGCAGCTAACTTCCTTAATGGCCTATCCGGTTAATCCTATAAATCTAAGGTACTTACAGTAATTGAAACAGATACTCTTAGAGACTACAACTTTACTTTTTTGTTTTATATTTTCAATTTCACATTTTATTCAAAGCTGTCCCCTCTCAAATTCAGTCCCACACGAGTGCAACTTAAATTGATATTTGGAGAAGCCTGGAGTTTAATGGGGGCCAAAAATCTGCTCTTTCACCTGCTTCCTTCTATCCCAGTGCTTCCTGTTCAGGTTGTGAAGGGGAAGCTATTAAGGGAAAACAAATGTCACCTCCTTTTATGGCTCTCTGTAGTAAATTTGATGTCTGCTCCTTGGTTACTAGTACTTGCTTTTCTAGCTTATTTTCTATTTGTTCAGTTGAGGCTGGTGGTGGCATAGGAAGGCCCTGCTGAATTCTAAGTAGTCTGACTAGGTGATGCTGGCCCATTGGCAGTTCCAATAATTGTCTGGCAGTCCCACTGAAAGTGCCAAACTAAGCAAGTGCATCTCTGCCCTACGCTGGTTTTGTGCCCCATAGCTGCTCCTGCTTGTGACTTGTGACCCAGAACCCTATGGACAGAGATGGATCAATTATTTGTGACTCTTTGGCATTGAGTGTTGGTGGTAGGTACACTCGCCCTCTCTTCTCCCCATGATCCCACCTGCCAAGACTGGCCCATGATCTTCTCCATTTCTGGCAGCCCTGGGCAGGTCAGAAGATTCAGCGAATGAAGCAGACATTTAACCAGAAAATAAACACTGGACTCTGTGCAGCCACTCACCCACTCTACGAGATATTCTCTTGATGTTTCCTTTGTGGAAGGAAAGGCAAAGAGATGGCTTCCTTTTTTTATGAATGGTGTCCAAGCAAAAGGCTGTCACTGGCTCTCTTCCACCTTCACTTATATTCATCCAGGTGGTGGCAGAGGTGATGGGAGAACTGTTTCTGTTGTAATTGTACCTCTAAGATGATCTTTGAGGTTTATCCATCTCTAACAGCTTTGTTTCCTACACTTACATCATTGGACTCTTCACACATTTTGTTCTCAATCAGTTCCAGGAACCCCAGTCAACGCCACTCTGTGCACATGAATTCATTTAGTCATAACAACAACGCATGAGGTAATGTTGTTATTCTGTCCTAAAAATGAGAAAACTGGTAGTCTTGTAGCTAGTAAATGACAGATCCAGATTTAAGAGAAATTCAAGACTAACCAAGCCTAACTTCTTTTCACTTTATCTAGATATATCTGGGAACACTGGCTTGGCCTTCAGAACACTTAAAGGGCTCCTATTTGAACTGGCTGGCAAAGGATCTAAACGTGATTAGTCCTGAAGGGTGGAGTTCTTCTCCAGGGAGTAAGAAAAGGTGAGGGGGGCCGCTGGTCAACAGCCCCTGAATAAAATGAGGAAATTCTAGCATGGATTTCCATCTTGGCTTTTTTCTTTTATTAGGACTTGTATATTTGAGATGGGTAGTTAATCTTTTTTTGTGCGCTCAAGTCTTTCACTTGTAAATAGGAAAAACAACAGTTTCTATTTCATAGGATTATTGTGAGGAATGAATCTGTTATATGTAAAGTGCTTAGAATGCTGCTGGTGGCAGAATAAGCAATTTTGTTATTATTATGACCCTATTTGTACAAGAAACGTATACTATCTGGGTGTGCAGATGGAGGCCTGAGCATTCAAATACTTTGGTACCAACTCCAAAAATACCTCAAACGCTGAGAGCTCTGAAAAGCATTGTCTCTTTATGCGGATTAAGTGGGAGAACTTTAGGAGCCTGTTCTATCTATACTACTTCCCATCATGTTGGAAATTCATATATAATTTCTTTTGTTCTGTTTAAAAATGTGGGTCAGTTTTAGGAAAACTGCTTTTGTCCATTTTTGTTACCTTGCTTGGTATAAGTGTGGGTTGCTGTGCTCTCGTTTCCCACTACTATCTCCACAATTTTAGCCCTTGCTTTCAAAGAAATTTTTGCAAGACTGCCAGTTGGAATAAGTAATTAACATTTCAGCTCAGCTCTGAAAGGGAGAAACAACTGTGGCATACAAGCTCTTGCCAAAACCAGTTCTGTCACCCAGAAATGCCTGAAACACTCATCAGGGTACTTTCAGTTTCACTAAAAGAGAAAAGCAAAAGGCAAAAATAATTAAAATGGATGTTTACCTCCTTACCCCCATCAACCGTGGGACAAAGCTAAGGTGGAAAAAAATGAATGAACGGAAGTAGCAGGTATCAATACGGACATCTCGCTGATTTAGTGTGGAATGAAAAATCACTTGCAGAAGGATATAGGTTGTATAATAAAATTTATTTCAAAGGTTAAAGACAAACAAAACCATACTTGGTGTTGTTTTGTGATAGATATGTAATAAAATTTAAAAACACCTATGGAGCAAATCTATACCAAATTTCAGATGAGTTTGTTTGGTTTGTTGGCTGCATTATTGGAGGGAAAGGGGAGTAGGGAGAAGATGAGGGTAATGGGGTCCAACACATGGTGATGGAAGAGACTCCACTTGGGGTGGCGGGCCCACAATGTCGTATACAGAAGGTTTGTACACTGAATTGTACTCTGCAACTTATACAGTGTTATTAACCAATGTTACCCAAATAAATGTAATTTAAAAATTCAGATAATAATTGCCTTTTGTACAGTAGGGGCACAGGATGAGAGACAAGTCAGATTTTGGAGAGTACACAGGGGGCTTGAACTTAATCTTGACTTCTTGATCTGATAGTGAATTTATAAAGGAGCCTTCCTGTTTTGTTTTTCTTTGTCACAATTGTTTTAGTGACTCTGGAACTTTTTCATTTTTATTTAAGTTTTAGAATTAGTTTGGCATAATTCACTAAAAAAAGGCTGCTGAGATGTTTGGAATCACATTGAATCTGTACATCATTTTGGGGACACTTAAGAGGTTAATAATATTAAGTTTTTTCATCCATGTATGTGGTATATCTCTCATTTATTTAGGACTTTTAACAAGTTTGTCTCAGCCACTTTTTATAGTTCTTTTTTATGTAAAGATCCTGAGTAACTTTTTATAAAATATAATCCCAAGTATTTTATATCTTTGGATACTATTTTAAGTAGTATTCCTTGAATGTTAATTTTCCAAATTTTCACTGCTAGCATGTAGTTATATAATTGATGTTGTATTCTGCAACATTATTGAATTTACTTATTAGATCTAGCAGGTCTTTTTCCCCCAGCAATTTTAGGATTTTTTTGCCTTTTTATTTGTGCTTTCTGTGAATAATGCAATTTTTATATTTCTTTCCTTTAAATCATTATGCCTTTTATTTCTCTACTCTGTCTAGTAAATTTGAAAATTTAAATGACTCAAATATGACCCTTTTATCTTTATGGTGGTTCTCCCTGGGCAATCTTATCTGTCTTTAGGATTTCAAGTTCAATTTCTATCTCTAGTTTGACCCTTACCATCAACTTTATACACATATGTCTGACTGCTTATCACTAATCACCATCTGAATATTTCATAGCCATCTCTAATTCATTATCACAACTGAATTTACTTTCATCTCCCCAAGAACGAAATGCTTTTCTTCCCCTGAATTTAAATCAGTGTTACAACCAATAACTCCAAAATGAATTCTTGAAATGCATTTTAATTTCATGGTTTACTAACACCATGAGCCTTTACTCTCTCACTCAGACATAGACACAAAGTTCTTTAGCAAACACTTTTTTACTTACCCCTTGATAATTTTTTTAAAAGAGATAAGTGGATTCCCCAGCGTTATCTCTTGAACTGACTGTGTGCCTCACTTAGAGGTCCCTGTGATGCTTACCCCTATGTCACACTGGCCTTGGGGTACAACACTATCTCAGTGGTTGCACTTAAACTTTTCTTCAACTTTAAATAGTCTTTTGATTGAATGCTTTTCAGATTATTTAAATTGGGTCTATCATCTATTTCCTGTAATGATTATGACACATAAAAAGGTAAAAGAAAGACTTAAAGATGATTGTTTCCCTTTCTAACACAAATTAAAAAACTAGTTGGTCCCTATATAAAGACATGAAAAAATACTGTAGCTTCAGGTCTTGTTCATATCTTGTTCATTGCCAAAGTTATCTCACTTTCTTACTTCTACATCAGACTCCAACCATATCAGGCTAAATGTAGCCATACTTTTTGCATGCACAATATCTTACCCTCTCTCCTATTTCTTTTCCAAGTATTCTGTATAAAATCTGTTTAAATGACATTCTGGCAGCTAATGTTTCCCTTTAATCCATGACAAATTGAACACAACTCTTCTACCCCAATTTTCTATAAGTCAGCCATTCAAGTCAGCTTTTCAAACTAAATGAGACTTTCCATTTGGAAAAAAGGCAGCAAACATTATTTTGACTTTTGTATAACCAGTACTTAACATTTAACAAGCATTGAATAAAGGTTAATTTAATATTCATACAGATAAGTAAATATCTGAGTGCATGTAATACAATTTTAAAATATTTTGTAGGCCCTTGAATTATTAAGCTGGCTATTGATATTGAGCAACTTGACAAATCAATTCAGACATCTCTACCTGCTTGGTTTAATACAGGCAGCCTTAATGAAACAGAAATATAAAATTGGAAAAGTGCTAAACTTCCAAATTTGATAACAAAATAGAAAATAACTTTAGAGAACATTTAAGGGCAATATATTATATTGTTGATGAATCATAAGATAGTGTATTTCCATCAAAATTAGAAATGCATCAACACCCAAGAATGATACAAGGATTCAAAATGACGCAGGAGATAAGAATAAGGAGTGAAATCAGATTCCTGACTGATTGCGTTCATTGAAGCTCTCGTGTCACTCCATCCAGCGCCTGAGGGAGGTGCCAGTTTAGTGCATTTTATTCAGGATTCTTAGATTACTTCTAAAGTTTAGTCAAACCCTCTTGTGCTTGAATTGTTAGCTAACAAGTGAAGCAGTGCCTCGATCACTGCCTGTTTTTCCAATGAAGATAACAGAATAATGTAGATGAATTATAGAAAAATAATTGTGTATATGAGATTATGCTGAGATTATAGTACTCAGGGATGTAAGCTTTGTATTCATAATATAAAATCTTATGATTTAAAACCTACATGGATTTTTTGTTCTGATTTTATTGTTATTGCTATTGAATGCCTGCACATTTCAGGTGAGATAATGCAGGCAAAAAACTACATTTGAATAAACATCCTGCTTTTCATCACTGACCTACATAATTATAAATGATCAACATAAATATATAAATGTTAATATAGAAATATAAAATTGAAAAATAATATACACACTCCTTGAGATATAGAGATAAAATCCTTCACAAACTTTCGATAACAGTTATCATCACACTATGGTCAGATACACATAGATTCATGACTTTCAGAGTTGAAAATGATTGTAGATAGCACCTACATTATGATGCAAATTATCCTTCACTAATATATAAGAAGAGCAGGCACCTGAACTTAATTTCTAGTGACAGAAAAATTATTATTCCCTTTAAATCCAGCCAATCCTTATTATTTCAGCAACATTTGTCTTCCTCTAAATTATACCCCTTATTAATTGATTAACAAAAAATCTAATTTTTCAGACATGTAATAAACCTTCAAATGTTTAGAGATAGTAATGTCTTTTTAGTTCTCCAGTGAAAGAGTCTGAGTTGACACAAACATATATCGTGGTTTTGATATGTTTCACCACCCTAACCACCATCCTCAGGGCTTACCTAATTTGTCATTTGCCCTCTAAAAATTGGAGCCATGGAACTGATCGTTTCATGCTCAATGTTTCATGATTTGTCTAGTGTAAGAGATATGAAACAAAATTACTAGAAATTAAGCAGATTAACATTGTTAGTCTAGGTTTTGTAATCAATGTAATTATTCAATAATGTATCCATTAAGGTCCAATCCAGAGAGAGAAACCATAGTACTTGAACAGGGAAAGTTTTGTATTAAAAAATTATACACTAGAAACCCATATAATTTTTATAAGCTGTATCACCCCAATAAATTTAATGAAAAAAATGATTGATTATAACAAGGGACTGAAGTAAAGAGGTATTGGCTAGCAAGGAGTAGAAGTGAAAAGAACTCTAAAGAATATGGGAACACATATAGGATGCAGAAACTACCTTTAGGACTGGGCTGAAGCACTCACAGAAAAGTTTCTTCCATCCCCAGGACTTAGATCTGCACTGGCAGAACTTGCTGGAATTCTGCCCAGGAAAAGCCATTCATGGAAAGGTTTCTCATGGCTGGCACTTTACTATGAGACCACCCAAGGAGGATGACAGGGGAATATATTGGCCAGAATTCTGCAGACCAGTCTGTACTGCAGAACTTTGATATTCGAGTAGCCTCTGGCACTCAGGAGCCTTGTGCTACAGGAACCCATGTGCACCAAAGAAGCAGGCTCTGCACAATCTGTTCTGCAAGAACCAAGCACTGGAGAAGCCTTACATGCTGTGAGTTTTAAGCTTTGGACATGGCACCCACTCTGTCTAGAGCTGGAGAAGCTGCACATGTTTCAGGAGCCTACTGTTGAAGAAATGTGCATTGAAGGAGCCTGGAGCTGGAAAAGTCAATACAGTGCAGGAGCTGGGCACTGGAGAAGTGTGTTTGCTGAGTCTGCTGAGGAGACATCGGATGAAAAACAAAGAAAACTAAGCACCTGCTTTTATTTTTGCTATATTAAATATAACAAATGTATTACCTTCAAGATACAATTTTCTTGTTTCATATCTGTGTGTGTATTTAAAATACATTTATATTTTAAGTGTTGGTCTAAGAGGAAACTGATTACTTCTTTCTGAGAGATTCAAATTTACTGTTTAAAATACCATTCTCCAGGGATAAGAGAATTCATTCGTATATGATAAATCAAAATGATCTTTAGCATCTTTGCATTGTCAAATTGAACCCTTCCTCCACTGGGGATTTTAATACAAATTCCTATGCTGTCTCCACCTTTGGACATGACTTACAACGAACAACTGCCTTAGTCCATTAGGGCTGCTATACCATAGACTGGGTGGCTTATAAACAACAAAAATTTATTTCTCACAGTTGTGGAGGCTGAGTAGTCCAGATCCAAGTGCTGGCAATTTTGTTGTCTGTTTTTGACCTACTTTCTAGTCCATAGAAAGCCTTCTTTTCTCTGTGTTCTCAAATAGTGGAAGAAGAGAACCGTGTTTTCTTCAGCTCTTTATAAGGGCACTAATCCCATTTATGAGGGCTTCACCCTCATGACCTAATCCCCTGCCAAAGGCACCACCTCCAAACACAATCATTTTGGGGATTAGGTTGCAAATATCAATTGGGGGGTGGGAGACTAGTGTGTTTTACCTCATCTGTGTTTCACGCACATGCCCACACACACATAAATGCACAAATATATATTCACCCTTTAAAGGAAAAAAGTATAAAGCAGTTGTTTTTAGTCTTTTAATTATAATTAACATTATGTTGATAAATATTTATCTTGTACTATCTGTTTTTTACTTAAGTAAAAACTAGAACACAAATATTAATTTTATACTATTACATATAAGGAAAGCATGGCTACTAGCAGCTATAGCCAGTACGTTTTTCTGATAAAAAAAAACTTGAATTTATACAGATGTTATTCAGAATGATACAATAATACCTAAGATGTGTATGTGGTTATTTTATTATATTACATACTTTTTGCCTCTTAGTCACTACCCTAAAGTGATTATAATAGGAAGATTTTATGCTACTATGTAAGACAGAGAAAAATGTCCTTCCAGGAATGAATCCAAACTAATAAAAATGATTTCTCATATAATCATATTTTTAATATCTCAAAATGTGTCAGATTTTACCTCACTTTGAGTTCCAATTTTAGGTTTAATAATCCTATCTCAAATTGATTTTAACACTCACCTTACTCTATCCCTGTAAAAACATGACCAAATTATAATTATCCTGGTGGCATATTGGGCTCCTTTCATAAGATGTGTTCCTTAAACTACATGTTCTCCTTTTGAATGGAACCAGGAATAAATCAAAGATTTGCTTTGGGATCCCGTGGGAGGTCTGAGATCTGTTCACACTTAGTGTTTGAGTCCTGGATCTGACTACTGTACTTGCCTCACTTAAAGAACAGGCATGAACATTAAGGTAATGAAACATTCAACAGTGTCATCTGTTTAAGGCTTGAGGTTATTGGACAGTGAAAAATTAGAAATTGTAATAAAGTAATACCCAGAAAAATAGCTATTTTTTTCCTTTAAAAGGATTAACACTAAAGAATATTGGTCAGAGTTTCTGCTTCCTGGATATTTATGCTGAGTTGATGGATGGTGATATTTCCAGGAACTCTCACCTTGTAGCCATTCTTATGAGTCTTATCTAGACCATGATCATGTGAACAGGTAAAAGTATTCTAGCAATCACTCCATCTTTACTATTCCTAACAGTAATACATTCCATTATAGAATCTGGAAAAATATGGAAAATGTAAAGAAAATTGAATGCTCACTTATATTCATAATGTATGCATCTATTTATCATATTAATTTTTTAAATGTCATTGTCAAATATCCTTTTCTCCAATATTATCATGTTTCCCTTATGTCAGTAAATATTCTTTGAAATATGACATATGCCTGCTAGTCATTTATATAATTACTATATCATTTATTCAAACATTTTTTTACTTTTCAACATTTACGTTAGTTCTGTTTTTCTATTATGCTTAATTCTGGGAAGGACCTCAGCATGGTCCATTAAAATGTGAATAAAATTCTAATTTTCCCCTTATTCTCAATTCAGAGAATTTTAATGTTCTAAAGAAAAATAATAAATATTTTTCCATTTTTTAAAAAATAAAATGCCAGTTGATTTTCTGTAAAGATTATAACAACTTCCTTGTATGTTGTTTGAGAAAATTTTTTGCACTCTCAAAATATTCTATAATTTAGATCACTACAGTGGTCCTTCGGTTTTCAAATGTACTCCGTTCCGGAAGACCTTTCGGGTTCTGAAACATTTGAAAACCGAGGGATCCACAGCCAACAGCTGGGCCTCAGGACCTTGCCCTCAGCAGAAGCCGCGTAGCATGTTCGACTTCTGAGGCGTGTTTGAAAACCGAAGCATTTACTCCTGGGTTTACGGCGTTAGTAAACCGAAATATTTGACACAGGAGACTTTAAAAAACCGGGGTTCCACTGTACTTTACTTTGATTTCTTCTGTACACAAATTAATTATTTTCCCACTATCACTGGTGTATTCATTTTATTTTGTTTTTGAATGCACAGCTAAAAATGGTACATTAGTTTACACACAAAGATTTTTATAATTCCTTGGTCTGATGGTCAAAACTAATATTTATAGTTCACTTTGAATATTCTTACAAGAATTAAAACTTGTTAATAGTAAATTACTTAGCGATGATGGCTGTGGGAGCTATATGATAGTATACAACATATAATATTTTTAAAGACATTTACCATAATCCATGTTGACTTTGTGGCCTTTTCATATGGGTGACTCTTGAAATAAATCTTTTGCTGGACTGGCATCAGTCCCTTTTGTATTGATGAGACAAAATTATAATGACTGTCAGCAAATACAGGAAATTCTTTGGCTGTGGTTCATCTTAAGCTTGTCTCTAACATTACTTTCAGTCAGTTGAACTCCTGCTCTCTTGCATATCACAACTCTTCTGTGAACACAGTATCTGACAAATATCCCTGTAGGACAATGTATGCATAGTTCTAGCAAAATTAAATTTTGATGAGCTGATACATATTTGGTAGCATGAGTATGATGAATCTGCTCTACTCCTTGTGCAAAGGAACTATGATACACAATGCATGAGAAAAGGTAAATTGTTCAGTAAAAGAACTTTCCCAGGGAGAGAAAGAGCTCCCCTACTGGCCTCATCAAACTGTATTTAAGGCTTTTTGTCTCTAAACAGTCTTTGAAAATGACAATTGAATGGAAGCTCTTATGCAGAAAGAGTGCATATGATTATATTTTTATACATAAATGGGGCAGCTATTGGACAGAATACCATGACTTAAATGCTTACCTTTCTCCCTTTTTTTCCTCTTATTCTGTGTTGACAGGGGAAGAAAAAAGATGCAGGAGTGCAGTCCAAATCCAAATCTGCAGGCAGAGGAATGTTGAACTTTGTCTAAAGCAAAGACACTGGGGATTTGGGGCACAGGTCACGGCTGGTGAATAATCACTGACTGTTGAAGAAAATACTTATCAGTAGTAGCTTTAGCTTTTTAATACAATGTTTTCAGAAGATCTAATACTAACATTGAGGCCTATGGATAGAAACATATCATCTGTACATTCAAGCAACTCATTAAAAAAGTGAAAAAAACAATGTAACCCCTACAATTAACAATATAGTTTGGTTAGTACTAAGAAAAAGCATATTTACCCAAAACACAGAGAACTCAGACTTTATCCTAATGGTAGGCCTGGAAAGTTTTTTATATTTTTATGACATGGCCAATCCTTTAAATATTCTATCTATCATACAAATCCACCTACCCGTAGAAAGGGAAATGTTGAAATTTTAATCATCTAGTCTTTTGAGAAAAATTATAAAATAGTACCATTACATCTTTCATGTATCACAAATGGGAGGCAGTGAATGTGGGAAATGAGTTTCTGAAATCCTATAGAACCTAATTCAAATCTTTGTCAAGTATCTGAAGCTCTCTGAATTTCAAAATTGTTCTCATAAATTGTAGATTATATTTCTGAACCATGGTTATTATAAGAATTATGCCAAATGTCTGTGAAATTTTTTCATAAGCTATAAAAATTTATAATCTTATAAATTATAAATGTACACAAGATTGATGATGATGATGATGACGATGACAGGAGATGAGAATAAATAACACATTTACATGACTATACAAGTCATTAATTCCTGCTCAAAAATTACATCAAATGAGGCTAACCTTGGATATGGTTTAATTTTATCTTGTCTGCATCACTCTTGAATGGCTGGAGAATTTATATCAGTGCTGTTTATAGTGCAGTTTGAATATCATATAAAAATTTGTTGATTGCTATCCTCTAGTGTCAGCTTTATATAGAAGAATATTGAAATGAGTAGGGTTTTTTTTAAAGATTTTTTTTTCAATCCTCACCCAAAGACATGCTTGGGAAGAGAGAGAGAGAGAGAGAGAGAGAGAAACATTGATGTGAGAAAGAAGCATTGATTTGCCTTCCTTACACTTCCCACTCCCTGCTCCTTGACTGGGGATCAAACCCACAGTCCAGGCATGTGCTTTGACCTGGAAATGGAACTGCCAGCCTTTCAGTGCTCGGGATGAAACCCAACCAACTAAGCCACACCGACCAGGAGAAATGAGTGTTTTGAAGGGAAAGGGCTCAAAGGAATAATTTTGGAACATGGACATTTGGAAAAAAATTGTGGACTTCACACCCAGCTGACCTGGGGTTAAAACTCCACTCTGCCACTTCATGGGTTTTGTTTTTTTTTTCCTAGGGCTGACTACTTAAATTCTTTCATCCTAAAATTCAGTTTCCTTATCTGCTGTGAAATAGTTTTCAAAAGGGAGGATTTTAATATCTCATAAAGTTGGTATAAGCATGTTGTAGAAAAATATCTCATATTTATCCTTTTATTTAACAAATATTTTTTGAGCCCCCATCATATCCAAGACACTGGTTCTCAAATAATATTGATATGAAGTTCAAGATATTGATTTCATGCCTTTCTGGTGCTATTATACATTTATAACAAACATACATAAGCCAGAATTCTCTTTATCACAACAACGTAGCTATAATTTTAATTTTAATTTGAATGATGCTACAGATTTCAGAATATTTGCCCAAGCGGGAGTATATAGATCAATAAGGTTCATGGTAATTTGGGTGTTATTATTACCCTTGCTTAGCAAAGAGTAATGTATGAATGTACGATCTCGTTTATCCAAGAAGAGTGCATTTTGAACTTGTATTGAACTTGTTCATGTAACCCTCAAGAATCTTAAGTGAACAGTAGGAGAAGAGGTTTTCATGTTTGGCTTCTAGAGAATTGTTTTTCTTTTCTTTATACCCTAGGGGCCCCAGGGCAGCCTGGCCCAAGATATGACACAGTGTCATACTGGTTATTCTGAATTAAAGTTAGTTAAGCAACTACCTGTTCAAGAAGAAAACCTTGACCTCTCTGTCCCCTAAAGGTAAGAGATAAATCTCCCATGGGAGAGGTGTCCTCCCTGCTCCATGGGGATGAAAGACAACCTTATCATGAAGTAAAAAAAATCAAGAGTCCTGCCTGGCCGGGTGTGGCTCAGCGGTTGAGCGTCGACCTAGGATCCAGGCGATAGGGGTTCGATTCCAGATCAGGGCACATGCCCAGTTGCGGGCTCGATCAATGACTCTCTCATCATTGATGTTTCTATCTCTCTCCCTCTCCTTTCCTCTCTGAAATCAATAAAGATATATTTAAAAAATAAAAATAAAAAGTAAAAAAAAATCAAGAGTCCCTATTTAATTTTATTAACTAATGTCACCCCAATACATTTAATTTAAAAACTCAAGAGTCAAAAGCTGGTATAAACAAGCTTTGTTACACCTTTACTAATTTCCTACACAAGCACAACCTTTGTTTAGAATCCTCATTAACTAACCATACCCAAACTTTGCTTAGATTCCTTTCTAATGAGTGCTAACTTCCTTTGTCCTGTCAATTTCTCTCAAATTTCTTGTTTCTTTGTCTAAAAAAGTATAAAAAGATGTCCGGTTCCATTATTTCTTTGAGCTTCAGTTTATGATCTGAGTATCATGACATGATTCTTCTGTGTACACATATTAAATGAGCTGTTCTCCTGTTAATCTAGTCTTGTGTCAATTTTATTATTTTTCTTTATTAGTCCAGCTGTAAGAAGTGGAACTTCTTATTTACAAGTTAAAATTGCAAGTTAAATATTGTTGTGGAGGGGGAGGCAACAATATTTAACTTGCAATTTTAACTTGTAAATAAGAAGTTCCACTTCTGGGGCCTGTCCCAAAATTTCAGGTGCACTTTCAGCAATTTGATTGAAGGAAGCTGTTGGAATGGAATTTTTTAAAAAATGGAAGAATTTTTTTTTTTTTTTATGTTGATAATAACACGTCTTAGGATCAAACGTGTTTTAATTCATGGGCTTCTTCTTAAAATGCTAATCACTCCATCAGGATTTGACACTTTGGATTTATTTTTTCTAAGCATCTAGTTACAACAAGAATGCGTTGTCTTTCTCCAAACAGATCTCATACAGATGGTTAGTTTTCTACTTAAATTATTGCCCCATTCCAGCCCTGCTTCCTGAGATGATCACAGGCCACTTTGATGAGGGACTTAGGAATTGCAAAACTTTTCAGTAATACATTTAAAGATAATTTCAGTTACTCCCAACAGATGGCTAATTACATCTATTGTGTGGTGATTTAGTTCTCAGAGGCAATCTTATTACTCAGTTCTTATTTGGAGAGAGGGCAACTCATGATTTACATGATGTTTCACTAAATTTGGAAGGAGAGCTAGAGATAATCTCCAGCCCCGAATGTTCTGATAAAGTAAGTGGGTAAATCACTCGTGAGAAGACTATAACAGACTTAAATTGTGCAACTACGCAGGCAAAGCAATGGCCTGCATGTGTTTACAAGGAGGCAGTAGTGTAACTTTACATTTCTTAGATTGAGGTTAAAGAAACAGTCAAAACAAGGTAAAATAAATACATACCACCCATACCGTGAGGATTAATGAAAAGAAAACTCATTAATATTGGAGTTGGGAGGCCTGTAGAGAGCTCTCATGACCTATCTTCACCACAGAGCTCAAAAGGAAGAGCTCTGTATGTAGCAGCTCCCCAACTTCCTCTCATCTTCTAGAAAATAATTTCCTTTCCTTTGTTTCTCAGGATTTTCAACGGTTTGCCATTAGACTAAATAAACGTCCTGAATTGCCGTTCTTTGTTATTCCAGGTAGGAAAAAACAGAACAAAAACGATTTTGCTGGAGAGATATCTGTCTGTTTGTTTAAGGTCAATGACACAATGATAGAAACGAAAAAAGACCGTTTGAATTTTAGAGATATTTATTCCCATGTTGGGAAAATCTGGGGCACTGGCCAAAGAAGTAACATTTGATCTGGACATTGAAGAGCAGGTAAGAGTCTGATAAGCAAAGGTTAGGAGGATGTGGTATATATTAGGAAAAAATCGTGTTAGCCAAGACATCCAGAGCTTTTATAAGGAAATGGCAAAGAGTGCCGAGTCAAGGGTACTTAGAGATATGGTACTAAAAACTAGTGGAGCTGGAGGACATCAAGGTCCATGCTAAAGACTTTGGGTTTTATTCTAGAGGAAGTTGGAGGTCACTGAAAATATTATTGGAAGTAAAGAAGTAACATAATCACAGTTTTAGCTTAGAAAGATAATTCAGCTGCAGAATCAGTCAGTACACACATACGAAGAATGGTGTGGATATTCTCAGGCTAGAGTCTAAAGCAGGCTACTGCCAATGGGAAATAGCTTTGAAAATATATGTTTGCCATGAAATGTCTCCTGATATTTCACCATATATATCACATAACTGTGATAAATAATACTTAAATAATTTTTCAAAATGTTTTGCTTACTCAAAGTTGGTTAAAATCACCTACCTTCCTCTCATATTTCAAGTAGATGCACATATTTATATTCTGACTTTAACAAATGAATCTTTGGTTAAAACACTTCAGACTTCTTAGCTAAGGTTTATAATAAGAGCTAAAGTCATATTAAAAATGTGAATAATAATGATATTAATACTAATAATAATAAACTATTATCAGAGATATCAGTCATTAGCACTTAGTGTATTTATAAGTCAGTATAGATATGTGCTTTACATGCAGGATTTAAATTATCCCTCACAACAGCTGTTTAATAGAAATATTATACTGTCTTCCTTTTAAAGATGAGTTTACTAGGGCTTGGAGACTAGTAGAATATCTCAAGGTCACAGAGATGCTAAAAATGTATCTGGGAATTAAGACAATTTATTTTTATTCTGATTGTAATGGAAGCACCAATTTAGAAAATTATCAAAATAAAGAAAAATTAAAAGAAAGATAATCATCAAACCAAATCCTCTTGCCAAGAGATGATCATTTATATTTTTGGAGCATAATTTGTTTGCATACATACTCACAAGCAAAAAGAAATTTGAAATTATATTCTATATACAAATCTATCTTATTTATAATTTAAAAAATATTACCCTTACTTTTTCTCCAACAAAATTTAAAATTTTGTTTACTTTTTGGGGTGAAGAATGTTAAAATAACTTTATTTATCAAAATTATTATTTACTTTCCTTTTAAACTCAGTGAGGCACTTAACAGCATAGGATTCTTGTGAGCAAGTTTTACTCTTAGATTTTAAGTCTGCCATCTACAAAACATGATTATAATCTGATAGGAAAGAGAAAGGTTGATGGTATGCAAAGCCACCTGCCTCCTGAAACAGGGATCTTTAAGACACCTTCTGAGGACACAGCAAGCAGTTTAGACGGATAAGTTGCAGAATAAGCAACCTCCACTGTGCCTAGACCCTATGCTCATACTTTATATATTCCACATGATGCCGTATGCAAAAGGAAATTCCTGGTGTTTCAAACATTTCTACCTCCCTCATTCTTAAGAAGTAATCAATCACTAAATTAGGTTAATTTACCTTCTAAATATTTCTGAAATCTACTTACTTTTTTCCATATTCACAACAAATTATCTCACATCTGAGCTAATTCAGTAGCTTCCTAAATAAGATACCTACAATTCTCTTATTAAAACTCTACCAGCATTTTGTTTTGCTTTAATTCATGAAAATTATTTCTTCTTTATTTTTGTAAAATATATCTTTTATTGATTTCAGAGAGAGGAAGGGAGAGGGAGAGAGAGATAGAAACATCAATGATGAGAGTCATTGATCGGCTGCCTCCTTCATGCCCAGGACTGGGGATCGAGCCTGCAACCTGGGCACGTGCCCTGACCGGGAATCGAACCTCGATCTCATGGATCCTAGGTTGATGTTCAACCACTGAGCCACACCCAGACGGGCTGCATGGAAATTACTTCTATCAACACTACAGCAATTGAGAAAGATAAAAATGAGAAAGGAAGAGAGAAAGGGAGAAGGAGGGTGAAGGGGTAAGGCAAGAGGGAAAGGGGTCAGTGAGTGACAACGAAGGGGAAAGATGGAGTGAAAGAGAAGCATCAGTTATATCTATAAGATTATATTAATTTTAATAGACATCTGAAAGAAAACAGAAAAAAAATCTCTTTAATCTCAGTGGTTTATAGGCATCTGAAATATTATTTTGTGATTTTCCCATATGTTTTACGTTTTTTTCCAAATTGAAAGATTGTTGATGATTTTCTAATAAAAGGAGCAATTCACAAACACAGATTACCAGTTCCTGCATGATCTTCTCTGGCTCTCTAGGCTCCAGCGGCTACCACACTGTCTAACTGGCTGAACTGTAGTCCTTCCCAATGTTGAGAGGTAAATCAGAAGTTCAGTTTTGGGTTACTAAATTTGAAATGTCTGTTCACTATTCAAACACCTATACCAAAAAAGCAGTTGAAATATATAAATCAGAAGTTCAGGAAAGAGGTCAGAATCTAGAGATAGAACAGGGGAGTCATTGGCATATAGATGATATTTAATGTCATGAAACCAGATGAAATCACCAAGGGAGAAAGTGCAAATAAAGAAGAGGGCCAAGGATTAAACTGTGTGGTTTCTGAATGCAGAGATGTTGCAGAGAAGAGAGGGAGCCAGCAGAGGAGACTAAGAGGATTAGGGAGCCAGGAGTGAAACCAAGTGAGGCAGTGTCTGTATGTTCAGTGAAGAAGCTGTATCAGGGAGGAGGAAAGAGCCATTGTGGCAGATCAGATGGTACTAAAGAGTCATAAGTAAAATGAAGACTGGGAATAGATCGCAGGAGTTAACTATGAAGAGGAGGAATTCACTGGTAAGCTTGACAAGAAGTGGAATGTTGGGGCAAAAATGTGACTGGAATGTTTTTAAAGAAATAGTGTATTGAAACAATGAGAAATGAGTAGAGACCATAGTCTAAGACCTTAAACTGTTGTTGAATATTTGGTTTCATTGAAATTCATTTCTATTAAAATAACAAAAATAACAGAACTACTTTTAATTTTTTTTTTTGCATTTGCCTGATTATTTCCTAGATATGCTTATTTCCGGGAAGCAAAATTACTGAATAAAAGATTAAAAATATTTTTAAAAATAATTCTTGTTTTATATTGTGATGCTGCTTAAAAATTAATTGTTGCCTTTTCAATTGTCAGAATTACTATTCCTATTTTCTGTATTATATGAACAGAACTTATAAAAATGTTTTATTAATAATGGTGAAAAGAGTCATCCTTCTATCTATAGGAGTGTGTCACTTGCTTTACTATTAGATGTGACACTGGCTGCCTGGTTGTTGTATTTTTATTATTAAATCAATAACATATGTTCATCATAGAAAATATGACAATTCTAAAAAGTATAGCAAAAATAGGAGTTCCCATTTACTGAGATATTTTTATATCTTTTGAGAAACTGTTACAAATTCATCGTAATGATTCCCAGAGAGTTCTTTTGAAGAACATTCCTCCTCAATTTGTGCTATTTTGTTGTCTTGTGTTTTGTTGCTGCTTTTGTGGATGGCCCCGAGGATGGGGAAGTGATTACTTGATTTTCATTTTGTTACTGATACTTCTAGGTTTCCTGCCTCAAGGAGAAGGGTGGCTCAGCCTCAGGGCAAGACTGAGGTGTCAGTAAATTCTTTGCAAATATCTGTTGAATAATTGACTAAATAAACATTATTTAACTTGTCTTTTATCATTTGTCAAAGATTTCTTCAACCCCATTTAATCATAAAACTTCCTTGTTGTTCTTTGAAGTACAACTTTATGTTTATTCAAAATGCTTTTTTTTAACCTCTACATTTAGTCAGAAGTCTTATCAACTTTAAGCAAGGATTGACAAAGTGCATTGGAATTTCAACTTATCATTCAATTTTATAAAGCAGGTCATATGGAACTCATTCAATTATGTATTGTCTATGGCTGCTTTTGCACAATACTGCAGAACTAATTGGCAACAGATTTTACCGCCCCCCAAAACTATAATACATACTATTTGTCCCTTTATAGAAGAAGTGTTTCCCAATCCTTGATCAAATTCTCAAATTTCTCTCAAAATAATTGAAGATACCAAAACACTTTTGTGTATATGGGCATGACTACTTATATTTATTATATTAAAAATCAAACCTGAAAAATTTTAAATAATTTATTTAAAATAAAAATAATAAGCATATGTTAACGTAAGTTATATTTTCTGTAAAAAATAACTGTATTTTTCAAACAAATAATATAATGAGGTGAGCATGCTTTATATTTTTGCAAATCTTCTTAATATCTGGCTAAATAGAAGAAAATATTCTCATAGTTACTTCTGCATTTGCTTTACTGTGATTTTAAATTGTGTGTTTTAAAAAGATGAAAAATCCAGCTTTACACACATTTGTATTTGGAAAAGAAAAGAGTATTTATATATATTAGTCTTTCAGATGACTGAGTATACACAAGTTGTAGTTTCTTTATTAAAGGTTAGCTGCACTGAAGAATTTGAAATCATGTCAGTCAACTTTTCATTATGCTGTTACTTTCAAATCCATTGATCTACTTTGTACTTTGAATGGATTATGTATTCTCATATAATTTTGTAAGATCTTTTCAATATGCTACTTCAAAAATCCATAGTTGTTAAAACCACTAACCTCATTAGAAAGCCTTTTAGGATTGGAAAGCTGGTTAACTTACAGTAGAGAATATAAAATTTCTGGTATTCTAAGCTTTGCTTGAAAGCTCAAAATTTATCATTTGTCAGCTAATATTGTCAGATGGTTTCTTTAGTAATGGACTCACTTCACTCATTTTGGAGACACTGTCTCCTAAGTACCCAATTTATAATAACCATCATTGTTCTTTCAAGTAAAAATGTTGCTCCATTTAAAAAGCAGCTAGTTCAGCCCGGCCAGCATGGCTAAATGGTAGAGCATTGATCTATGATCCAGGACATCGAGGTTCGATTGCCAGTCTACAACATTATTTCAACAAAGACATGCAAAGAGCAACGTTACAGTGTTTGTTATGAATCCATATGTATGTTTAGAAAAATTTCACTTAGAAGTGATAGAAAACCAATGCTGGAAACCCACGAAGAAACAAAGAAAAAGAAAATAAATGACTGGGTCACATATTATTAGTTTGACTTGGGGGAAACTGTACCTAAGGAGACAAGCAGCATTTTTAGAATTTTATATTCCATCTCTTGGCAAGGATCTCTCCATGAGACAGGTGGTGGTGGTGGTGGGGGGGGGGGGGCAGGGAGGGACAGCATCCTAGGATTACAAACTCTCCAATTTATAAACTATCATTAAAAAAAAGAAAGAGATCACATTTTCCCAAAACTTAAGCCAAAATAAAAATTTCAAGAATTTCCATGACTAGTCAATCTTAAGATCTTAGGTCACATCCTACCCATAAACAAATTACAGAGGTAAGTATATAGAACACTCTGCTTGGCTAACATGAGTCTAGTTCAGTGGTGTGTTGGTAAAATTTACCATCTAATTTTTTAGGGGTAGGAGTGAAGCCTGAACTCTGATTTATGGCATTTGTAAGTATCCATAGTGTAAGTACTAGTACCATTTTCAATTCCAAACTACTAATATAAAGTCATGAATGCAGAAATGGGAAGAGCTGCACAGTTGCTTGAAGCTTACACTCATTATAGTCAGATATATAATAAACTTTGCCTAAACATGGATCCAATGCAATGATGTGCTGCTTAAGTTTAAAAGGCAGCTCTTTATATCTGTGTACAAAAACAACTTATCTACCAAAAAACCATGAATTTGTATTCAGTGCTTTTATATTTTCACCACAAATTTTTTGCTTACCTAATTTTATTACCTAGAATGTCTAAATTAATATTAAATTAATGAGAGTGGTTATACTTATGATGTTTCTTATATTAATAAGAATTATTCTAATGTTTTCTTATTAATAATCCATAAGTTGAAACCCTAACCCCAATGTGATGAAATTGGAGGTGAGATCTTTGATTAGGTCATGGGGGCAGAGCCTTTATCAATGGGATTAATGCTCTTATAAAAAAGACTCAAGAAGGCTTCCTCTTCCCTTCTCCCATGTGAAGACACAGAGAGCAGAGAGATACCTATGAACCTGGAGTGAGTTCTTGACAGACGCCAAGTCTACCAGAATCCTGATCTTGGACTTGCCAGCCTCTAGAACTGATATAAATAATTTTCTGTTGTTTACAAACCACTTAGTCGATGGCAGTGATTTTCAACCAGTGTGTTGCAAAAATTTTAAAACCTGTACTACCTGACTAGTCAGAGGCACTGACCTTTTTTCTCTTAAATTATTAAATAAAAAAATGACAACATCCAACACAACAGTAGCCATCTAGTATGAATGAATCAAAATTATACTTATTTTCTGTCAGATCAGCAAAAAATATAACATATTTTGGTGTACCACAGAATTTTGGTAATTAGTTTATGTGTGCTATGAGAAAAAGGTTGAAAATTGCTGATCTGTGGAATTGTCATAGTAGCCTGAATTGACTAAGTCATGGGTTCTTTATATATTGAATTATAAATATATAGTAGGCTACAAATAATGAGAGTGTACTTTTGTCAGAAAATATGATACAATAAGATTTTAAAATAAATTATTTAATTTAATTATTATATGTTTTATAAAATGTTATAACTATTTTTATATTACATATAATGAATAAATATTCATTATATTTACTATATATTAAAATATAAAATTAAGTAAGGTACTTTATATTTAATTTATAATATATCTTTATCTTATGACTATTCTTGATCTATTATAACTATTGTAGATGAGGAAACAGAAACTCTGAAATTTTAAATAATTTGCTCTCTTAGCCAATATTCATACTGTTTAAACCAAATTATATCTTAACTTTTTAAATTATGATTTTGTGAAGCTTTGGTTAAGTAACTCATTACTAAAGGTTTTTTTCACTGAAGGTTTATTTGTATGTAAAAAGTGTACATATATGTTGATAAGAAACTGTTAGAAAAAAAGGAATTATGGCTAGATGTAGTCTGTGTCTATCATCACTTTTTAAAAATCCTGACACTAAATGAAAACTGTAAATTAGAGATCCACTATCCAGAGAAATCACATTCATATCTACAAAGTTATCTATTTTAACTGCTATATGTTATATTGAATTAGATATAACCTCTTGATTTTCAATTTAAAGAATTTCAAAGAAAATAATGCAAGAAATACACATTTCTGCTAATAATGTACTCAAAATGTTACATCAGAAGTGGAAAAACTGATTATCAGTAATAACATTTTGTAGTATTGATGTCTAAGAAACATCTGAACTGATATAGATACACACACACACACACACATACACACACACACACATATATATATATAACTAAACATATGGCTTATTTTTTCTTTTTTAAAAAAATTATCTTTATTGTTGAAATAATTAGAGATGTCCCCCTTTTTCCCCATTGACCCCTTCTACCAGCATCCCCCCTCACCCCAGGCCTTCACCACACTATTGTCTGTGTCTTTTGAAAGACGTGTTAGTGAGAATGCCTTTAGTAAATCTGATAGAAAAATCTCACTGATAGACTGAGGAAATACACCTAAATGGGAACCTTATGATGGAAGGAGAGACCGATGGGAGAAAAGATAGAGGGTGCTAATGCTAAGCCATTTCCCATCCTGCCTCCCTAGTTAAACTCTACTCTGCTCTTTACCGATTTAACTCCTACTTTGGTTTCAGAACTAAGCTCAGTTGTTTCTTCTTTAGGAAAGTCTTTTCTCTTGACTCCTTGTTCAAATACCTTTACATTAGCATTGGAATACTCACTGGTCCTTCAAACACTTTTTGCAGTTATAATTTTACATGGATTTTTGTAGTTATTTAATTAATGTTTGTCTCAGTAGATGGTGAAATTCAGGAGGAAAAAGACATTGCGTTTTTATTGCTGTTGTTGATTCTTTAATATTGTTCTAGTCCAAGATAGTTCCTGACAATGTGTGCAATAAATGACTAGTAAATGACTGACAAGACCTACTTTCTAAGACAGAAATGTACTTATGAAAGATTATTCTTTTCAAGCCAAAACAACACAAAATTTTCTGTTAATTGAGCAGGGAGATTGGATGGATTGGAATGAGGAGTGGAGAGAAAAATAAAAATAATTGAGACTGAAGTTCTATTTACCACATATTAGGAATTCTATGCTTCAAATATCTCCTTTCCTTTTTTGATTTTGAATGTTTATAGGCAGCTATGGAATGAATAGCCTTTTTCATCTTGGAATTCTCCCACAATTCTAAACATAAAAGAGCCCTGAACATTTTCAAAAACCATAGTGACATTTGAAAAAAGTCAGTTGGCATAAGAATTAACCATTGAACATATGTTGTTGTGGTAAGTAGTGGTAGAATTAAGTTTTTGATTGAATGTACATTTTTCAAACATCCTATAAGATTGTTAAAGCCTTTTTGGTTTGTGTGCTTTAAATTATCAAACCTGCCAGAAAGTTTTACTTAGAAGTCATGCTTAGAAAATGGTTTAAATATTTAAAAAATTTGGAACATAATATGTATTTTCAACACATTTAGAAATCACACACACACATATGCACACAAATATGACTTGCATATATTGATTAGCATTAACATATTTCAAACCTGGATTGTTAATAACCTTTTCAGTAATATAAGAGATTGGCTTGTATAGAATACACTGAAATAGAGAAAGAGTAACCAAAATGATATATCAAGTAAGTCATTAATTATGCCTATACATATATATCTACACATACATAAATGTACACATATATATTTATGTATATATATAAATCATACTAAAACTTTCACATCTGGGTCACTCTTTTTTTAATATATGTTTTTATTGATTTTAGAGAGGGGGGGAGAGGGATAGAGAGATAGAAACATAGATGAAAGAGAGACATGGGATGCCTTCTGCACTCCCCCTACTGGGGATCAGGCACACAACCCGGGCATGTGCCCTGACCAGGAATCGAATTGGGCACCTCTTGGTTCATGGGTCGATGCTCAGCCACTGAGCCACACCGACTGGGCACATCTGGATCACTCTTGCTGAAAATTCAAAACGCAGGAAATGAAGCATAGAGAATACATGCTAGAAGAAAATTCTTTCAACAGAAAAAAGGTTTAATTGATAAAAGACAATAAAAAAAATAGGATCAGGAGCTGCTACCTTACATGAGTTCATGTGATATTTATGGCTGGATATTCAGCCTGTAGATTTCCATAAAAATTTTAAATATGCATTGAAAATGAGGGATCATTTTCAATATGAACTCTATCCATCAGTAAATTACAATCCATTTTATGCTTATTCATATTTAAGTATGGCTGTGGAAATTTTAAATATAGCCAGTGTTTCTCATTATACTTAGAAGTTTTAGGTTTTTTTCACTACCTATTTGTGTGTGTGGATGTCTATAAGTCTTTCTGTGAAGTTGGGGGTGGGTTTCCAGAACTATCATTCATCAACATGCAATAAGTGGAGTGGATTCATGATGACAGGGCAGCTTTAACATTGCTGATTTCCTTATTGATGTTGTTTTTTTTTTGTTTAGTTATGTAACATTTTTCTCCAAAAGCTTGGTTTCATTTGTTAATATTAAAATATCAGATGTTAATTTAACTATGATTAATCAGAACAACTACAAACACTAAAGAAATACTACCATGGGGTGAGGATCTCTTCCAAGATATCAACTTATTTTCAATATTAATGCAAATAAACCTTCAAATCCTACAGCATGTTATGGCTTTCAAATATGTTTTTCTGTATTCCACCTTAGTCCACCTATAAAACAGAGGACAGTACATCATGGAACATGGGAAGATCAAAGGATGGTGCTTCATCTCAGTAACTACCAATGCTGTCACATTTGATTAGTCCAATTTTGTCTTCTGTTTTGTGGCTACTTCATTTGAAAAATGAGGGTGATGGTTTACCTGATTATAAAATCTCCACTAACTCTGAAATTAAGTCTCTGAGGAACACTAACAAAGCTCTTAGAAAATAAATGGTCTACAAAATAAATTAAAAAGTCATAGAACCTGGAATACACCTCAGTTATCTGACTTATTTTCTAATAAACATTTTGATAGTAAAAATTACCAGACCATATGTAATGACAATGGAAAGATGAAAGAATATTTCATTTTCATGTTAGCATTTCTTTAATATAAATAAGATGTTATCATTGCCTAAATTAGATGCAAATTACACTGAATCTAATTTTTTTGTTAAAGTGCCAGAGAAAAGAAACAATAACAATGTCTAATATTTGTATTACATATTTATAGTTTACAAAATGCTTTTTCTATTTATAAAATACTTTGCCTAAAATACCATGCTTATGAATACAAGATTTCGATGATAACTACATGCAGTAAAAGAATCTTCTTTCTCATAGATGTTCTGATTAGATCAGTGCATAAGGGTGGTTTGAATTTGCTCTTAGAGCTTTAAAATGTGCATTTATGCAATTATGCTAACTTTTTCACATATTATAACTTTCATTATTTACAGTCTTGGTTATAGTGCATTCAATTAAAAACATATATATATTTTAGAGAGAGAGTAAGGGAGAGAGACAGAGAAGCATCAATCAATTCTAGAGAGAAACATGGATTGGCTGCCTCCTGTACACACCCCAACCAGGAACTGAACCCACAACCCAGGCTCGTGCCCTGAAGGGAATCAAACTGGTGAATTTTAGGTGCACAAGGTGACACTGAACCAAGTGAGTCACACCGGCTAGTTCAATTTTTATCTGTGACAAGAAGACACAGGAAATAACACAGACATATAATAATTTATATAACTCACAAACTTGATTTTAGACAAAAGATTCTCAATCATAAAATACACTAAAAGGAATTTAACAAATAAAAATGTTTTTATTTCTATCTAAAGATATCTAGAATCAGTGGGCAAATTAATAGACAAGTACATGCCACATGTTTTAAAAGAGGATATGGTCTGGCATAACAAATAAAACTTAAGAAGTTATTCTAATGATAAATAAGGAAGCAAGAAGATGATGATGTGAAGATAACATTCAATAAGACAGAAAAAGAGGTTGGTAAGATAGCAATGTTTCAATAAAAATATAATACAAGTAAGTTTTAAAGCCATATTGAAAATAGTACAGAACAGAATTTATCTTTTGTTCCATTACCTAACCATGTTGTAATATCATTGTTTTTAATCTTTACCTGAAGATATACTTTTATTGATTTTTAGAGAGAGTGAGAGAGAGAGAGAGAGAAAGAAAGAAACATCTGTGTGAGAGAGAAACACCCATTGGTTGCCTCCTGCATGCACCCTGACCTTGATATTGAATCAAAACCTCAGTGTGTGCCCTGACTGGTAATTGAACCCTCAACCTCCTGCTGTATGGGACAATGCTCCAACCAACTGAGCCACTTAACCAGGGCTGTAAAATCATTTTTTTAAAATGTTTTCTTGATATGGTTTTGAGGCCCTCACTAGAGTCTAATCAATTCCTCTTCTTGGGAAATTAAGTCCACACCTCAACCACTTCCCATATTGAGCTTTCACACTCTGGGCCACTATGCATTCATCCTAATTGCCCCCGTGCCAGGTACCAGAAAATAAGAACAGCCCTTATATTCCAGAGCCTGCAAAATTATCAAATTATCCAATCCAAAGGAGCCATCAAAACCAAGCCAACCTCACCCGCTTGCCGTGTGTAAGCTGACCCTAAGCTCCAGCTGGCTGTTATGTCGTCCCATCGTATAACATCATTTGAAGCTATATGAAACAAGAAATTCTATTTTTCATCAATCCAACTGTCATGTGTCATATTCTTCCATCAAAAGAGCTTTTAAATCTTATAAAACACATGGGAAGGCCCAACTTTCTTAGAATGGAAATATAAAAAACACAATTTAAAGCTATGAGAAAACATATTTTGGATCTGTGCCACAGAGAATGCATTCCCAATACTGAAATAGTAGGTGTTCCTTAAGAAGAAGTGAAAGAACAATTGAAAATTAAATTATCAGCTATTATAGAAAGAAATTTTCTTGACAAAAGAATGTAGACAAAGAATGGGGACCTTAATTCTAGGAAACATGACTGTGTTTTGGGGGGGGAGGGGTGGATTCTTACTCTACCCTTCTTAAGTTCTTATGACTGAACTAAAATAAAACTGACACAACACAAATTAACAGGAGATAAGAACAATATAATACATGCAATGGGAGAACCATAAATGATACTTTTAGAAATGATGAACCAGCCAGTTCTTTATACTTTGGAAAAAAAGGAACAATACATTTATAAAGAATTGACAGGACAAAAATAAAGTTAGTGCTTATTGGATAGTAGTCTAAGCAAGATTTGGGTTTTCATATGTAAGGAATCTTAATAAAGTACTTGGTAGTAAATTCAAAGAGTCATAAAAATTGTTTATACAGGCTCTTTTGATCTGGATTCCTTAATTCTAGTGATAAAGGTGACTCCATGTGCAGGGTGGGCACCTTTAATGTGGGAGATTTATCTCCTTCTTTTAGTGAGAGAGAGAGAAGGAGAGGGAGAGGGAGATCAGAGTGCTATTGAATTGACAGTTTTTATGTGACTTTAATCCAAAATAATCAACATGCTATTGTGGGATATTTTGGGGCAGCCTGCCTTCGACCCCAATAATTGAAAACTAGACTTATACCTAGATATATCACAGCAAATTCTTGAACTTGCAAAATTAAAGAAATAAAAAATCCCACAAAGGAAGTCAAATTTACTGAGAAGAAGGAAATCAAATGGCTTCTGCACACTAAATATTATTTCTATGGAGTTGACAAGGTATAGCACACAATATCTTCACATTTAGTCAACAGTTTATTAAGTGGCAGAAATCAGACAACCTAATTCAAACTTTGTAACATTTTATATATATGTGTGTTCGACATAGTATTCATTGTAGCTTTGCAAGTGTTTCTTTTCTGCTTTTCTTAGGAAAAAGAATTTCTGTACTAAACCCAGTAAAAAATAAAACAAAATAAAAGATATGGAATGGGCCATTATTATATTAAAATTATAAGAAACTAAGTTTTAAGTATAGAAATAAAATTAATTAAAACTAAATAATTGCCTTAAAAAGTACACAAAACTCAATTGAAGAGAATTTTATTTTTTTGGAATAGAAACTAAAAAATAATAAAATAATGATCTAATAATATCAGTCTAAAGTCTTTCACTTTATTTTAAAGTGTGAACAAGTGGTAACATTTAAATTTAGTGGGCACCGAAAATATCACTTTATGATTTTAAATTTTAAAATATAAATAACACATATTTTAAAGTATGAAAAACAAACTATCTCCAATAAAACTAAGCTGTTCAATTGCTTAATATTGCTGAAAGCAAAAGTTAATAAAGTATATACACCAAAGTTCTATTTAAGACTTAGCAAAGATTAAAACAAATCTAATTATATTGAAGCAAGAGAAAATAATGGAAATAATAGCACATTGGATAAAAACTTTAAAATAAGAAAGTGATTTAAAATCAAAAGACAACTCTAAAATAAGATTGCAAAACAATAAAACGACTTTGGGTGATATAAAGCTGGGTAAAAAGTACACAAAGTCAAGAAGAGAGATATTTACACAGATACAGGGAACATTAAACTGTTTTGCTTTTAAAAGCCTTTTGCAGGTATGTACTTACCAAACTCCTTTTGTCATTATGCCAAACGTCTATTTTGAGAGATTTTATAAGGCAAAAATCAAAAATTTGCCAATGTTTTTATTTTAAGGGTTCTGTGAAGTATATTTTCTTTTATATTACAAAGTACCATGTATATGAAAAACCATCTAGAAAATAAAACCTGTGCTGTTGAGAAATTCATATGTGTTATTAGACACTGAACATTTGCTTATGGATGGTAATTCTCATTTTACTTTGCCTTCTAGGAATCTGAGAATCAGATATTTTACTCACCTCGAGAAATGGTACTTGTTTTCACATCTTTTAGTTTGTGCTTTGACACTACAACTGTCCTTCCGTATTTCCCTGCCCTGATATTCCATTATTTCCTCAGTTAAAAAAATATTTAAAATATCTCATTATATGATATGCTTCAGTCTAAGGCACAGCAAAAATTTTCAGGATGTCAAAATAACGAACTAGACATAAAACAATCAATTATCATTAGAGTGTGAGCAGCAACTAGATAAGAAAAAAAGTTATAACTCCCCAGTTAGATGTCATTTTTGTAGTTTTATTTCCTATTATATGAAACAAAGAGTCTGATTTAATCTATTTAATATTTCAACTGTTTTTCTGCTCTGGTTTAAGATTATTCCCCTCCTCTACTTTTTTTTTTTTTTTTTGCAATATACACCAAATTAAAATTAGGGGCACTTTAAAAATCCTTACACATTTTATGACCTGTATGTATTCCTTACATTGGCGTTCTTGTTTATAATATAGATAGAGGTGTTTTAAAATTCCAAGTCTGTGGGCCTCAGGGTGCAGTGTGAAAAGTCCTAGGCTGAAAGGATGTTTAACCAGGACACCTGAATGGGTTGGTGGGTTGGGAAGAGCTTTGTAAAACTGACATTTATAAAGAGGAAAGAGCACTGATGGCCCAAAGAATAGTGAGGAAGAGCCCAGAGGGGGGAGAGCAAAGAAAGGAGCTTACCGTTCACTGTGGCTTCACCTTCGAGGAGCAAGAGCAAACAGATGGAGAGGTAAGATGGGGACACATGAGGACGAAACAGGTCAACTGAAATTAGAGGCGTGAATTAGATCTTTAAGGAACTGAGGTTTTATCCATAGAATTCACGCAGGGACATGAGTTGAAGCGCACTTCAGAAAGGTTCTTTCTGCTCCTTGGGCTGCCTCTCAGGAGTGCGAGAGAAAAACTCCAGCCGGCTGCTTCAGTTTCTAAGGGAAATGTAATGTCATCAATAAAATATCCTCGTAAAACTTATTTGCCACGGTCTACTTATCCTTCATGGAGAAATGACCTGCAAATACCAAGTTTTGAACCAAAGCTGACTAAATATGTGTCAATATTTAACACAACTCTTTGAATTGCATGTAATTTTCTATAATTAGTATGTCAATACTTGGTGGTAATGGTTAAAACATGTAAATATAATCACGTATGTAAGAAACAAAACAAAACGTTATTTTCCACCTGAATTAGAAATCTCCAATGTTTCCCACAAAATTTTTTAAAATTGATAATATAAGAACAATTTGTAGGTGATTTTTTTTCTAAATTTACCCAAACTAAGTGTTCATTTAATGAACATTTAATTCTATCATCTATAGTGTAGATTCAAAGGGTTTTAAACTGTGGAAGATGAGAGAAGTGTCTGGTGCCTGTAAGACAAATGTTTGTATAGTCTCAAAATTTAGAACAAATATCACCTGTGTAGCCCAAATGACATCTGCTGATCAAATCTACAAAATGACAGTAAGATTATGCAAAACACAGGTTTTTACAAGGAAATTAAACAATGACTAGAATTTTAAGTGGCATTTAGTTTAACAAAATCTCAGTGTCATAAGTTAGTATTCACAAATTCTGTCTTTTGTGTTTTCCACTTGGAATTTTATGGGAGACATTTTAATTATCCAATATCTTCTTTGAATTGTTTTTGTATTAAAGCATCAAATTAAAAATTAGAGATTTTATAGTAAATGCCATTGTATGGCTTTGAATTTAGAATGGAATACATTGAATTTATATTAAAATTATGTATAATTTATTCATATGAATTGGAATGAGTAAGAATCTGAAGAAATAAGCTCAAAAAGCTTAATTTTCTTCTGCTTGTATCTTTCAATATAGAGATATTCTTGATGAAAATAGAAGTACAGATTTAAAATCAATGTTAAAGACACAAAATAAGGTTATAAACTCTCTGAACTATTTTCACTTTCAGGAAGAAAATTATGAGATTAATGTACCTGTATTTCTGAGACAGCAAATATTAGCAGAATAATTTAGCAAACTGTATCTGGTCCACACAAGGAGCAGAATAATTTTCGTTGATATTAACAGATTATTGAACACATGTACATTCATTGTCTCTAGAATCTGATCAAGTTCCAGTTCTATAAATGGTCCTTAGGGTGCTACGTGAGTACAGGATTTTTTAAAACTGCTGATCTGAAAATATCTTTGTAGTAAAGATTATTTCCCACCAGGAAGATCCACCACAGCTAGAGTAATTTCTGGCCTGCTTCGGAAACTTGATCATGTATTTTATGTGAAAATGAAAATAGAAGGATTGGATACTAATTTTTGTGCCCTGTGCCATCTTATATGCCTCTGGAATCTGATCAGCAAGATAAGAATGCCCTAATCACAAGCAATTGAACAGAAAAAGCTGGCGTGCATTTGTAGGATAGCTGCTTGTATTCAATGATAGTTCTAAATTATTGAGGAAATGCTGGTGGAGCTGCAATATAATCAAGACTCTGAGCAATTAGTTACGTATTTAGAAAACCTGAGACAATGTCACCATAATTTTTGTGATACATATATGTAAATATAGGGTGATTCAAACATCTAGTTTTAAATGTATACGTATAATGCATATGTGTATGTAACTTCAGATATTTGTGTTTTTGGCATTAGCACTAAGCCTTTCATTTACATGGCTTTTCTACTAATCAGTGAGCTTCTCAAAGAAAGACTGTGTCTTGTTCACCTTTATGTTCAGTGGACTTAGTCTTTCATACAGAGGGTAATAGGGTGATTTTTTTTAAAAAACTGCATCTTTACAAAACATGAATTTTATTTTTAAAATGTTTCTGAATGCAGATTTTCTGACACCCCACAGAAGTTAGGTAATAGTTGAATGAAAATGTGACTCATTCAAATAAAATTAGAGGTGCGTTCTATGATATCTTCTCTACTTCGCCACATTAATCTTTCTTTTGCTGAGAAATGTTTACTGAATCATTTACTTTTTGTTGCTAACATACTTGTAGTGAATGGGGAAAGAGTTTTCAATGCACAAGACAGCTCTTGCTCATGTTGTGTTTAGTATTTGCTAACCTGTTGTAATATGTTTGTATGTTTTATTTCTAAAAATAGAAAATTTTGCCCAGCCAGGGTGGCTCAGTGGTTGAGCATTGACCTAGGACCCAGGCGATTGGGGTTCAATTCCCGGTCAGGGCACATGCCTGGGTTGTGGGCTCGATCCCCAGTAGGGGGCATGGAGGAGGCAGCTAATCAATGACTCTCTCATCATTGATGTTTCTGTCTCTGTCTCCCTTCATCTCTCTAAAATCAACAAAGACATATTTTAAAAATTAAAATTAAAAAAATAAAAATAGAAAAAAATTTGCAGTGTTTTATTGATCTTTGCCCCCCATAGTTCCTCCTATTTGATTCATATTAAAAATTCCTCAACTTAGTAAATCAATGAATATGTGAATAAAACCTTGAAAATAGTGACAAGCCATTCATGCTTGTAAAGCTAACATGCATCTGTGAGTTCCTTGTTTCCGTTTAACGATAACGTACCCTTCTTGTGAAAATATTGTACACATATGTTATGATCAATACTCTTAGTAAGCAGTTATGGATGCAGAAAATCACAGGAAATGTCTTCCACGTCACTGTGACTTTCAGGCAGTAAACTTTTGTGTCAGTCAAATGTAGAGAGAGACACAAGGCTTTCAGAGATGGGAGGAATCTGGCCGGGCATTTGTCACATCTTCACAAGGATTGGAGTGGGCTCAATTTAATTTTCTAGCACTGAATAAAAATGTTACAAGATTTGGATTATTATTTTAAAATATTTTCACTATTGCTATTAAGTGAAAACATATTCTTAATCATTTTAATTAAAAATACCATGATTTTGAGTTTGTTTTTATCATGTTGTCAAAATTTAAAACTGAATTTTCTGTAATAATTCATAATTACTTCATCTTTTCACTCCATCTGGAAGGTAATCAATATATAAGCATATGAACCAGCTGCTGCCCCAGTCATGGGGCAGCTGCCAAGAGTGACCTGGGCTCTTGTCCAATAGTAGAATCCCCAGAAAACCCTGGAGCTACCAGGAAATTTGTACAAACAAGTGCAAATACGGCTTCCCTTTTTGCCCAGAATTTTCATGAATTATGGTCTAAGTATCTTTGGGTCTCTTGCTTCTCTGTTGACACCCATGATTTTACAACCAAACAACTATTTATTAAGTTCCTAATTTATATGACAATAATACATATAATTAGTTAGAGGGTATAAATGTACTGACTGTATGCAGAACTTTTTCTCGGCTTTCCGAGGCATACCTAGCCATACCAAAACTCTGACATGAATACAATATAGAAGGGAAGTAAAACTACATCTACCATGGAAAATCCAGTTCTAAAAGGCACGTGGCTTTGTCGGAGTCCGAAACAAAACCTTGGGGGAGAATAGCTAAAATGAAGTCTAATAGAACATAAATTAACTAAAAAATCATGATCTTTCAACCTACTTTTGTAGTTAGCCAGACACAAAAAGAGATGATAGATTAGCTTCTATGACTTTACTGTCTTTGTTATAAAATTGGCAAGCAGACACTTGATATTGCTCAGTTAAAAGGTAAAAAGCTAACACAAAATGTTGAGCTTATACTGTCAAGCACTTTACATGCATCATTTCAGCTACTCTTTTTAACAACTGTGTAAGCAGGATTTTATTATTTCCATTTTATAAAGCAGGAGATTAACATGCACCAAATTAGGTAACTCATTAGTTCTGCAACCTGTTAATCTCATGTTTTTCCACTAAAGACTACTAAATTCCATTTCAGGTTTCAAAAATAATACTGGCATCATCGCTCTTTTTAATCCCTTAATGCCATATTTCAGTGCCAACCTTCCAAATAGAATTGCTTGGAATAAAACAAAACCCACACAGTTATTGATCTCTTCAAGGAGTAGTTTGGAAAAGACGGGTTGTAAAATCTTATCACTTCTAAGGTGGGAATTTGAGTGTTAATCTAAAATTAAGTAGCTGAAATGTGAGGCAACAAACATTTATTTGGAATCAAAGAATTGCAATCCTAGAAGCACGATTCAGGCAGAAACCCCGAAAGTGTCCTGATTACAGGGTGAAGGCAAGGATTTTTTTTTTTTTTTTTTTAACAAAAGGAAAGGAATAATTACATGAAAAGAAGAAAAAACATTCTAATTGGTGCTGAGTTACTCTTTAGCTATACATGATTGGTTACTGATACTATCTTCAGATGGAGCATCCATAATCGGTTCTTGTGGTCAGGATGTCCTCAGTCCTGCTGGCTTTACAAACAATTGTTTGTAAGACAATCTTGGTTTGGCCCAGTCCAAAGGTCTGGCACAATTAAAGAGTCCAAACGATCAAAGAGCAACACATACAAGGCCTGCCCTTCCATTCTTTTCCTTACCTGTTTTTTTTTTTTTTGTTAATTAGTTGCTTGTTTCTTTAAAGTATTTCCAGGACTTAAAGTTATTTTTTATATTCCGACTTTAAATTTATTGCTATTTCCCTTGAATAATTTGCTTCTTGGTGAAAACAGTAAAGAAGAAAATGCTAGAATGATTCAGAAAAGGGCTAGCTTCTTCCAAAACTTCTGTTTTTCCTTTAAAGAATGATGAAATGTTTTTCATTTCATCTGTTATTTTCAATTCCAGTTCCAATAGCTACTGCACGAAAACTAGGCATTTCAAGGGAATATTTACTTTAATTTTCAAAATTTGCCATATGTTCTATGAGCTAGAATTCTATCATCAGAATAAATTAACTTGGCTTTCTTTACTCACTGTCCTTCAAAATCCTTCCTTGAAAAGCATATAAATGTTATTTAGAAAGATTTTAGTTTAAATTCTCCTTGGTCAAATTATGTTAAGTGGTGTTGCATAAATTCAAGAATTCACAAGCAGAATATTCCTTAAGTTGGTAGTAATAATAATTTAGATTTAAAAAATTAAATTCCTATTTAAAATTAATATTTATTAAGATTATACTAGTTTTAACTGTTGCCTGGTTTACTCTGAATAATTTTTAATGTTTAGTGCATTAAGATTCTGTACTTGGTCCTTACTTGACTAAGTAAAACTTTTTCTTTCTAATTTTATAATAGTATATCATTTTGTATCTCTTCCTACCTTTCTACTCTTTCTTCTCCAAAATTTTCTCTGGATTTATGTACCTACTCCTTTGTATTAGTCTTTAGATTTAATGCACAATACATCACAAAAAAGCTCTCCCTTGATAAATGTTTCATATTTCTGTCTAGCCCCACTCTCATCTCTACACCAGTCTTACATTTCTAAATGTTTTCTGGGGTCTAAATTGGATATTATTCAGAATGTTTAAATTCAGAATGTTCTGATTCAAACTTACCTTCTCTTCATGCCTTCCTTAAATAACTTTTTCCCCCTATTAACACATTATTTTTACTAATGGTGCTATTGTGATTGGTTGAACTGTGTCCCTCAAAAAGAAATGTTAAAATCCTTCCGCTCAGAACCACAGATTGTGACCTGTTTGAAAACAGAGTCATTGCAGATATAATTAGTTAAAATGAAGTCATTCTGGAGTAGGGTGGGTGCTTAATCCAATATGACTGGTATCTTAAAAAAAGAGAAAAGATTGGACACAGACGCACAAAGGGAAGCTCATGTGAAGAAAACACATACACAGAGAGAAGACAGTCCTGGGACAACAGGGACAAAGATTTGAAAGACACTTCTACAAACCAAGGAATGCCAAGGATTGCCAGCAAACACCAGAAACCTGAAGAGGCATGGACAGATTTTCTCCTGCAGGTTTCAGAAGGTGTATGGCCTTGCCGACCCTGATTCTGAATTTCTAACCTCCAGAACCGAGAGTACAAATTGCTTTTGTATAAGGCACCCAGTCTGTGGTCCTTTGTTAGGGTAGCTATAGGAAACTAATATAATCACCCCCCATAACTGAAATCTCAAAGATGTCTTTTACTTAACAGTCATCCTGACCCCTTACAACAACAACAAATCCCAAATCTTCTCAATTCTGTTTTGATTATAATGGTTACGGCCTTCTCAAATACCCTTTGCCTATCTTACAGTTTTTATCATATATTACTTAAAAACTGAGAAGATTGTGATACATTGATTGCATTAGCAGAAGCAATTTTTTTTTAAATAATCCTCACCCAAGGATATGTTGATTGATTTTGGAGAGGTGGGAAGAGAGAGAAACATCCACTGGTTGTTTCTCTTCCTGCCCCGATCGAGGCTGGAACCCGCAACCTGTGTGTGCACCCTGACTGGGGATGGAGCCTGCAACCATGTTGGTGCTAAAGACGTCACCCCAACCACTGGAGCCACCCTCCGGGGCAGCAGAGCCAATCCTTTACTAGTCCTTGGTTCCAAACTGTTATTTAACTGATGGGGTTCCCTTCCATCCTGCCTTTGGGCTTCGCCATGAGGTGTGTTTAGGGTCCATGGAATACTGGGGACTATAGTTCAAACAGTCTGGAATGAGCTTGAATTTGGGGATTTGCTTTTGTACCTCTGCTTGCACCCTCCCCGTGAAACATACCCAGTTAGCCTGTTGGGGATAAAAAACACATGGCTCGTCACGTCCCAACTGCATTAGGCAGCCCACCGTCTACCGCGGCACAAGTTCAGTCGAGGCCAGAAAAGCGACTCAGTTAAACCAGCCTGGGTTGCCGACTTGCAAACTCTGAAGTTCAACACTTATTGCTTTGGTCACTGAGTTTTATGCTTTATGCACACACACACACACACACACACACACACACACACACACACACACACTGTATTTACTATGTCTTTAGATGAACTAATGCAAGGATCTACACATCATGCTTAAGGGAATCATAACTTAGCCTCTCCTTCCCTTCCGAGGTTAGTATCTGTTCCCTTTCTCCATTGCCATATCTTCCTGCAACCTTAATGGTTACTGGGAATCTGGGTTATGGGCTGGTGTATGATTAATAACACAAACCGCTTATAATAACCATAAAGAGCTGTGAAATGGGATTTTCTTAATAGATGCAACAAAACCCCTGATTTTATGAAATCCCAGAGGAAAAACTCAAACATAAGAGAAACTTATTTTTCATAAATTATGAATTAGAAATATATGTATTTGTATTACTTTAGAGATCTCTTCTTAAATATAGTGATGTACTTAGGACAATGATTTATCAACAAAATTATTATCTTATAAATAAGTCAGGATATTATAAAAAAGCATCCTTTTCTGGGAATCAAAGTAGAAAATCTAACATCAAGTGATAGTGCCAAGAAATACATTTATATTCCATATTGTGCAAACAACTGTATCTATAAGACTAGAAAAACTAAATTATTTATGAAAGTGTCCATTTTTGTATACTGAAATACCAATCTGGATTACAAATTCATGAGTATATAACATCTTATTGCAGAGTAAGCAGACACTTTAGTGATTAAGAATTCCCAAAGTAACTGTATTTTATACTTATATCTTAACAGATAATAGCCCTTAAAGAATTATATGCCATCAGTTATTGTATTGCCTTCTCAATTTGATAGATTACATGTTCAGAAAATAAAAATTCCAGGAGAAATTTCTATTTTTATCACTATATGTATTAAATTACTGAGAGCTATTTATATAATTTAACTTAAAATTGTATATATGTAATTATATATGTATATACATAATTCTTGACTAAACATTGGATTTTTAGCAACGAATGGCACATAATAACTTTTTACATTTAATTAACTTTCTGTGCTTAGGATTTTATCGTTTGTATTTGAAACAGTCATTAGTTTGGTTTTGTAGTCACGTTAATACGGTATGTTTCTGAAATGCGTTAGCCTTGGAAACTGTCTTAGAATTTGTCATATTTGGAGAATAAAACACACACATTTCCCTTGTCCTAGTGTGGTTAGCATTACCACTTATGCTGCTTTAATACAGTTACTCCTTCATTACAGACACTTATTCATTCACTATTTATTGAACATATTCTACCTACTATACCTGTTATTCTTATATATGTTTAATTTATATATATAAACACATATGTGTAGTATATATTTTACATATAATTGTATTTATATCATAATAAGAATGATTGATTGATTCAACTTTAATATAACTAATTCTAAGTAAATCACAAAAATAATTTGCAACTGTATTTTACTATATCTACTAGTAATGTGAATTGAACTACATAAAGTTGTGCTCAGATAACCCCAATAATATAAGAAAGAAATGCCCCTAACTGTTTGTTTTGTTGAGTTTTCAAAAGTTAATAATATGAGCATTCTCCTCTGAGAAAGCAGCAAATATAAATGAAAGAGAGAGAAGAAAATAGAGGATGCACAGTTATATTAATAATCAGTTCCAATAAAAATGAAAGAGAAAAAACAGAGGATGCATAATTACATTAATAATCACTTTAGGTTTATATTCTACTAAATTATTTTAACTAGTTTTTTAATTAGCCCAAAACATTTAGTTTTTCTCTAGTTATGCAAACAGAAGCCCTGATATGCATAAAATGTTATTTAATCTATTGGAAATTTATGTTTATTTTTGCACCATACAAAGCTAGTGGTAGAATAACTTATGGATGTTCTTGTGAGAAAAATTGGATGTGTTACTTTATTCTCATTTTATTTATATTCAACACAGTGCAAAGTCTCTTGAAAACATATATTTTTGTAGTTTCAACAAATAGCAATTACTCTATTATATCATTTAAAATATATTGTATCATTCCTTTAGTCTCTCATTTACTTTTGAAAGCATACTTCGATAATATTTCAACTAAGAGTGCACAGATTCAAATTTGGTGCTGATTTCTTTGATTTTTATTTTCTGTTTAATGAAAATTTAACATCTTTTTAAAAATAATATATAATCTTATCCTGAATCTTTTTAGATCTTAATATCATTGCAATGGAGGTATTTAGTTTATACATCTTCGTTAGGCAATGCAATGAAGATATTTAATGGAGTTTATGATGTATTTGACTCTATAATCACGCTTGCCAAACCACAAGTCAGTAGAATGCAAAGATCCGAAGGACTTTAGACCCAGAAAACTTAGAATTTGAATTGTGATGCAGTACATTCAACAGAGATGAACCTCTGTTTCCTTGTATTAAAAAAAAAAATAGACCAAAAATACCTACCCACATGGATTTATTATTAAGTTTAAGTGAGCTAATACACATGAAAATATCAGTTTAATGTTTGCTTTGTGATCCACATTTTAGTTCCCTCTGACACTTCACATGAAAAAAAGAGGTATTTACCAAAGCCATTCTGGATTCTCTCAAGAGGAGGCTGTAAGCTACCTAGATTCTATAGAACTATAGAGCAACATAGCTCTCAGATGTTTGGGACACAAAGCCATGATACAGAAAGACCATCTTACTCTCTTTTTATTGTATACAATCCTAAATTCTCAAATACCACATTTCTCTATAATCTTTTCACCTTAGGTATCTCTTTTATTTAGGTTTACTTTACATAGTTGTATGTACTAATTTATTGCAATAAAATTGCAACAGTTCTATCTCCAAATGTAATTTTAAAAACAGGGATATAAATTTTATCTACAAACAATGCTGAACCTCATACTAAAAGGGTTTTGCATTTATCTTAGCAAAATTCCTGAAATATAGATTAAATTTTTAAAGATTTTGAGAAAAATGAGTGATATTATTGAGAAAAATGAGTGATATTATTAATGTACTCATTCAGATATGATGCAAATCATGACTTGTTTTCAGTCATGGTTTTGCCTGAAAAATCCTCACATTAATCCTTTAATAAAATAGCATTAGGTCACCTGTTTTATAAATACCTTCTAAATACAAATAATTCAAATCAAGCCACACAAAATCCAAACTTATCAGGATGTGTTGAAATGGGGCTAGGAATTCATCCTATAATTTTAACACATACAATTACTCTATCTTTGTCTGAATTGAATAATAATACTTGATTTCTTGAGAAATTTTTTTTTTTTAGTAATAACCATCAAGTTAAGTTGTATGTATGTCCTCAGAGTATGCTTGAAATGCAAATCAGTGTTTGTGTACAGAAATTGGTCAAAGAAGCAATTTATCTGTCCTCATGAAGTTGACAAAAATTGACAAATGCGTTATTATATATATCTATGTCTACACAGTATATCCTAGTTATTTTATTGTTATATGTATTCCTAAAGAACACTATTTAGAGTTAGGTTCCAAATATTACAAAGCATGACAGTGAGAAATGTGTGAGTTATTTGTAATCAGTCTACAACACTTCTACATAAGTGATGATAATATTAGCAGAGTGTGCACTTGAAATTGTTTTCCCAGAATTGGGAATGTGTTTTTGCTGATACATCTATATTTTATCAGCCTGTCTCTCTCATTAAAGGATACATTAGTGGTAGCTTCTGTAATGGAGCAAAAGCCCTGGTCTGTTCAAGGTTAAAAATCACAGTTGCGGTTTCATTAACATCAGAATTTTATCATGCGAGCTAACTCAGTTGAGGGCAATGTTATCAGGTGAGACACTAAGAATAACAGAGAAGAGGAGACTAGATGTCCACTAATGTGGAGATTGATTTGTTGAGAATATAAAATTTAGAATTGGAATAAATATCAAAGGTCATCTATTTAATCAGTTAATTTTAACAGATTAGGAAACAGATTCTCCCCTATCCAAGAAAATATGTATCCTCTTTAAGGTGTATATCCCATAGAAATTAAAGACATAGGCAGGAGAAATTACAACTCAATTGTTTTAATTAGTATTTTATTTTCTGTTCTAGCACAATTTACTTTCAAAGAACATAGAATAAAAATAAGATGATTTATCCTATAATAGACTTGCTTAAGCAACTCAGATTTTCTAGTTTTAGCTTCATTTCTTAGGTATTAAAGCAAAAAACAACAACAAAGGAAAGGAGTATGTTAGAGAGGAAGGAATTATTGATTATAAACCTGAAATAGGCAAAGAGATGAAGGATCAGAAAGATGACCGAGGGAAAGGACATCACTCTCTCTGTGCCAGGCATGCTTACACGTTACCTTTCATGATCTTCTCTGCATCATAAAAGGTAGGAGTTATTTTCCAATTTTTAGAGTTGAGAAAATGACAGCTTTTGGAGTGTCTGAAAAGTCATACTTGCATATATTAAACCCAAATTTTATGTCAGCTCCAAAAGAGAAGTTCAATAGCTTGCCTAAAGTTGTCAGAGAAAGTAAGCAAGAGATCCTGAAATTAAACTTTGAAGAGCCTAACATCTGTGGTTCTTGTTTCTAGATCACACCTGAGTTGCATTGTTATTTGACACTTTCCTGCTCCCAACATAAATTTCTTTGAATGGTGGCAAAGCTATTCCTATCTGAGAGCTGTTGTATGAATAATTCAGAAAACACATGTAAAAATGGGTTTTGAAAAAAATAATATTAATATATTTCCCCTGGGTTTCCATGAAATTGAAATATATAAGAAAAGAGGCTCTGTTGAAGTTGTGGTATGTGTTGTAGCCTCCAATTTACTGCTGCTCCCAGAATAAGATAAGAGTTTTAAAATTATGTTCTTGGTAGTTTTAAATATTTAAATGGTTGAAGTATGTTTAAAAATCTTAAACGTACATGTTACTTTGTAGACTTCTGCTACTAGAAAAGATGCAGAATAGTCTTCCAGGACTTCCTTATAAAATGCATTTTCAAACGTTTTTCATCCCCCCCCCCAAGAATACTCAGAATCATTTGGAAACACTGAATTCTGCCTTTTAGTTGCCTTTAAAACATTCATTTTTACCTTCTAAATAAATCTTTAATTCACTACAAAATTAATTTTAATCTCTACTGTTGTATGGATTTAAATGTCTTTCCCTGAATAAGATTTCTATATATTTTAATCCAAGTTGTGTAATTAATTATACTGTTGTTTCTTTGCATTTCAAACCAATCTCATTTAAATCTCACATTATCAATCAAGACATCAGTTTTCTCACAAGGTCTCAGTACGTAGAGAATTTCTTTAAGGTTGAGGATATTTACTTCACACATATTGCTTCAAAAATGATCATTTTTTATTAAAGCTTCATTATACCTAATATGCTGATATGTACAAGTATTTATATGAAAGATGATCCCTTCTTTGTAAGAAGACAGTAATGTTCTAAAACAATACACAAAATATGATTATATGTGCTGTCTCATGAGTAATAAAAACACATATTGTTACTAATCCTTTTTGCCACAGAAAATTTTTTTAGAACGCTCACTAAGTGAAATGCAACTCATTAAAACAGCTTTGGCTTATAATCGATAACTGTGACAGTGAATTATGACAGAACCCCATTTCCAGGTACAAATCATATTACTGTTTGTTTACTTTTATGGTTATATTTTAAGATTACTTTGAATATGATACTAAGACTGCCTCCTTGATTTATGCTTTTTTCTTCTTACTATAACTATAGAATTATGTGCTACTTATGGGTGTCTTTCAGATTTCATAAGTAAAAGTTAGTTAAAGTAATTTGTTTTCACTGTGGTTAATGGTCATACTCATCATAATTAGCATTTCTTTTTAAGATGTCCACTTTATAAGATAAAATACTCAGAAGTCATTATTAAAGGAAACATTTTATTATGATTTCCCTACAAGTTATCTTCCCATTTGCCTTGAAGATTTTGTAGTCACAAATGATGACATTTGCGGTCTTCCTGTAAGAGGGTCTTCATGAGGGAAAGGGAAAGTCGATGACCTTGGGCATTCTGAAGCAGGGCTAAAGAAGTAGCCCTAAGTTTACTGATCCATAGGAAGCTAAGATGAAGATCAGAGAGCTTCTTGAGAATGATCTGTGGGCAGTGGCAGTCAACTGTCTGATCACCCCCTGGCTGTCAACGTTGGCGTTGGATAGATTCACTTCAAAATATTTGATCCATCATAACTTGCTCTATATAAATGTTTTAATCCTGAGATCTCAAGCAGCGCTCTCTTGTCCATGATTTATTTAAAAAAAAATTTAAAAATCCAGCAATAGAGCTACTTTTTTGTTGTTGTTGTTGCTACTGTAGACTAGAGAGCTTCTTTGACTGCCTATAATGTCACCAATCCAACAAAAACTTAATTCGAATGCCTGTTAACTTCACTGAAATTCTGAAACAATTTCACTTTGGCCAAACCCTAAGCGGAACAGTTGAAATATTATTATTCAGGGTTTGGTGCCCAGGATGATTAGAGATCAGCCACGGGCTTATATTCTGCCTTGGGCAATACTGTGAAAATTACCACAGGGCCCTCTGGGTTATCAATGGGATCAGAGTGGACAGCCTGACTTCCATGGCCCCACTGTGCCTGATGGTCCAGCCCAAAGCAGGCTGCACTTTCTTTGGAGTGAACCCAGAGTCATCTCTGTATCCCCTAGTTTCTAACTAAAAGTTTCCCAGGTATCTTAGTTATATGTCGACTCTGAATTACAATTGGACCAGTCTTATGAATGAAGAGAATTTATAACTATCTTAAAATAGAGATTTGATTGATATCACATACATAAATAAAAATATAAATAATTTATTTGGGTTGCCATTCCACTATCCTTAACCAAGAGAAAAATTTTGCCTGTAAGTCCATGGGTTGCCATAACTTTCTCAATTATGGCTTCGTTAATTTATAGAACCTTAAGATACAAATAGAAAATAGTTGTCTCTTTGTCATACTATCAAAACATTCTTCTACAACACAAAATAAAAATACATTGACTAAAACATACATTCCATATACGTCTTATGTTAAGATTGCCTACATATTATGAATTTTCTTCCCTATGTAATTTTTAATAGTTTTAATGAAGATTGTATAACATGTTTTTACAAAAGAGGTTAATAGACTAGATTTCTGATGAATTTTTCTCTATCCAAATCAATTCCTTTTTTAATAACCTACTTTCTTAGCATAACAACTAGAGCTAAAGGGCAGTGTTATCAATGTGCTTTATCATTTGCATCTGACTATTTGAGACCTAATTTTAAATAAAATTAGATGTCTTGGAACTATAAACTTTAACTAACACCAAGTCATGATTTATATTCCATAATACATTGCCAAATAATGGCAAAAACACTGAGTACCTTCAGTGAAAAGGCAAGCTCAGGAAGGACTGCATTAATAAGAACACTCACTACAATACAATTATTTCACTATGTTCCATCCTAACCCCTAGCTTCACAGGATTTTCCACAGAGGCTTAAATTAATCTGATGAAATTCTGTAAGAGCCCTAGATTATTATAATTGGATTCAAACCTCTTAAAACAGAGTATTTGTACATAATGGAGGCTTTTCTATACATATATGCAATGGCTTTACATTCTGCATTTTCAATTTTGATTTTGAAAAATAACACTAGTGTAACTTTTGTTAGGTTACTGTTACTCCCATTATAAACTATCATTGGCAGATATCGGCTTCCTTAATAGTGTGAAAAAGTAGGAGAAAAAAGAATGTGATTTTTACATCCTTCCGTCTCTGAAATCTCTCAAATTAACAATAAATATACTTATTCCAGTAAGTTTTATATTTTACTTTAAAAACATGAAATAGTATACATTTTTAAGGATCGTTGGAATCATTTGTATCTTTAATTAGTAATGCACATATTTCCAAGGATATGTTCCTAGAAGACACAACAGAAATTTCTAAAGCACATTCTCTCTTTTTTTGGCTAATATTTTTTTTGAGTAGCAAACATCAGTGCCTGAAGAAGTGTGAGTATATCTGTTTATTACTAAGTACAATACCTTCGACTTGACCACAGGCTCAGCATAATCACAGAAGTCATCACCTCACAATCTTCTGGAACTAATATTTGCTCAAGGATATCTGGGCCTCAGTCAGTAACAAAGATCATCATGTCCTGTAATACTGTTTATGGAAGAAATTTGAAGAATTCTGTTTACATCCCACTCTCAAGCTCCCACTTCATCTGCCCCAGGTAGATGTACCCAGACTAAGGTTACACAATAATAGTCAATCAAACCGGCCGTCCAGTAAATAACTGTTGGAAATTTTATGTCTCTGGTTTCCATAGGGGAACTAGGAAGTACTAAGGTTTTCATCCTCTGGTTGTCTTTTTAAAGCAGTGCCTTGTCCTAATCATGAGAGAATTGTGCTTTTTTTTCTCTTGCCTTGTTCTCATCTATAGTTATCATTGCCTCCTCAAGGAGACACAGAGACACACACTCTGTCACAGCACCATTCATCCCTGGCTCCACAGCTGCTCAGATGAATGTTGACAGAATTTTTGTATATTTTTTCAATGATGTTGATAGACAGCAAAATATTGTGAGGTATATTTTAACTTTATTATTTAGCTGCCTAGAAAGAGAAATACAGAAAGAAATACTCATTGGAAGGCAGGTCAGTGATTAATAGCAATAAAAACTTGTGCAGATTAAAAAAAGAGAATTAGGTTGTTTCAATAATTATCAGTTTTTATGATTATTACATATGTGAAAATATTAACATTTATATATAAGATCACAAAGTAACTTTGTGTCTTTAATAATACTGATTATTATTAATAATCAGAGCACCAACTTTACCTTGGTAATAGGCTAGGCACTATGTTATGCAATTTATATATATTTTCTCTTTTTTCAGTTTTTCTTCAGGTTATTTCTTTTATTGTTCAAAATATTACAGATGTCCCTTTTCTTCCCCATTGACCCTTTCCACCCCATACCCACTACCTTCCCCAGGCTGCCACCACACTATTCTAGGAAGTACATGTCTGTGTCCATGGGTTATGTGTATATACGTATAAATTCTTTGCCTAATCTCTCCCCACTCACACCTTCCTTCTGAGGTTCATCAGTTTGTTCCATGGTTCTATGTCACTCAATCTATTTTGTTCATCAGTTTATTATGCTCTTTAGATTCCACATATAAGTGAAATCATGTGATATCTATCTTTCTCTGCCTGGCTTATTTCACTTAGCATAATACTCTCCAGGTCCATCCATACTGTCCCAAAGGGCATGTGATCCTTCTTTTTTACAGCTGCGTAGTATTCCATGGTGTAACTGTCCCACAGCTTTTTTGTCCACTCATCTACTGATGGGTACTTGGGTTGTTTCCAGATCTTAGCTTTTGTAAACTGTGCTGCTATGAACATCGGGGTGCATATATTTTTTCTAATTAGTGTTTCAGGATTCTTAGGATATATTCCTAGAAGTAGAATCACTGGGTCAAAAGGCAGCTCCATTTTTAATCTTTTGAGGAACCTCCATACTGTTTTCTATAGTGGCTGCACCAGTCTGCATTCCCACCAGCAGTGTGCTAGGGCTCCCCTTTTTCCACATCCTCTCCAGCACTTGCCATTTATTGATTTGTTGATGGCAGCCATTCTAACAGGTGTGAAGTGATACCTCATTGTGGTTTTAATTTGCATCTCTCTAATGATTAGCAACATTGAACATTTTTTCATATGTCTCTTGGCCATCTGTATGTCCTATTCAGATCTTTTGCCCATTTTTTAATTGGGTTGTTTGTCTTCCTCTTGTTGAGCTGTATGAGTTCTTTGTATATTTTCTCATTTAACCATAACAATATGTTCATTTTAAAGAACTGAAACATAAAACAGAGTTGAAAGATTGTCATCTGCCCAAAGTCAAGTACTAGAGCCTGGACTTGGAACCATAATTCTTTGATTTCATTAAGGAAATTTCCCTTCCCAATCTTACTCAGATAAACACTAACTTGCTCAATGATCTAGTCAGTCTGCCAAAAAGTCACTCACCTCTTCACTCAATGAGTACCAACTAAAACAACAATCAAGGAGAATTGATTGAAACTGATAAAATTAGAAAAATATTTCTATGCTTTGAAGAAGATATTTATTTTTTTCAATTATTTTCCAAAACAACTGGCTAAAAGTAGATAAAAAGAGTAACCAACTGAATGCAGAAGCCATTTCCTTTATCCATATTTACATAAAACAGTGGGGGTGTTTGTTCCCTTTACTCTTGCTTTCATAGAGAGGAGTGACTTTATGCTCTATTCTCCAGACAGAAATGTGAGGGAGAAATACATCTGACTAATGCATTTAAGAAAAGAAATGCCTGTGGTTGACTCAGTGCCTCCAGGTTTCCTTTGTACATAGTTGTCTGTAAAACCTGTGCATCCTGTACTGATCCATGGAGTAAACTTGCAGAGTCTGACCCTTGCCCTGCAGGGGAGGTGTGCAGACATCCAAGGGCATTGGAGGCTTCATGGCTAAGGCTACCCACTTCTAGGGTGGGGGATAAGATAGTACATTTTGTCCAATTAACTAAAGTTCTGTTCTCCACTCAGTGTTATCAATAATTAACTTATCATTTCACCTTTCATTTTTCTGTTCTATGTCTTATTTCAAATATGAGAAAAATAGAAAGGAGTGTTTTTTATTGGTTCCGTAAAAGCTCAGCATCTTATAATGTAAGGCTTTGAGAATATATAAAAATTACTATTTGATGACCACATGTGATTGAAATTTCTGGTGTAGCACTAATGAAAGGCATTGGAGAGTAAAGGTCATGTGACATTTGAATTCAGCCTTTCACCGTGGCTTATCCATAGAGGATTCACTGTTTTTTAGAGGTTCAATGCTGTTTTTAATGGACCTTGGACTTATTACCTGTGGGCTATACAGTGCTTAATAAACAGAAAAAGAATTTTCTGCTGCTGACACTGATCTGGCCTAAGGCAAAGGATGGTCCCTCATGATTGAACACGACCCTGCCTAAACTGACACAGATTTTATCTAGCAGACAAATTATATTGAACAAAAGGAGACTTTGAGACCTACTTTATGCTCATTTGAAACAAGCAAAAAAATTCATTAAACTACCATTTAACTCATTGAAATTTGGTTTAATTTCCCCTGCTTTTCTCAGTCATTACCTCAGATTAGAATTTATAATTGCAAAGGCAGCTAAATCCCCACTGAGAAGTCCAGAGAGTAACCAGTGTGTGAGATCCACAGTGCTAAATCAGAAGTTCCACATATTGTTAGTTTTCTTATAGTGTTTAACTACATTAAGGGTTAAGAGGAAAATATCTAAGGATACTAATTTTTAGTAACATATACATTCTCTTGAGGCAGGTACCCCTCACTTGGTATCAAACAGAACCTGGATTGAATTATTTCCAATATTCTTATTAAAGTTTTAGATTTCAGAGATCCAGATTGCAGTTCCATCCATATAAACTCAATAGATCTAATTATACAAAATATGATAAGAAGAGAGGCCATTAATTTATAAAGAGTATGCCTTCAACTTTGATTGAGACAACAAAAATGTCAATAAAATCATTGCAAGTTCAAAGATGCAAAAAGACAATTTTTAAAGCCTGAGCTGGAACATTTGGTCTTTAGGACTTTCATTTCTCAGGAAATTCAGGAGTGATTGATTTTAAAATGCTTTGGCTTTGATATCAGGAGTAGTGAAGAGTGAAAACATAATAAATATAAGCTAATTAAGCTTGAAGAGGAAAGAATTTCCACCTGAGAAATGCTGTGATTTTAAAGGAGATGATATATACATTTGAAAGAGGACAAATGAGATTTTGGAGGTCAAGCCAGACAGATGAGAAAGTAGAGGAAAGACACTTTGGTGAAATTAGTTTTAAAGAAGGCCTTAAAAAAGGGACACCTGTTTTGGTTTCTACTAGATCAGAAAGTGTGGCTGGGTTTCCATCAAAATGAATCAATAAATAACAGCAGAAACAAAGCAAGATCTCACTGACTAGGAACCTCATCTCAGAAAGAGTCCAAAACACTTTGAAAGGAATAATCTTAAAGATTTAATTAAAGAATCCCGCCTGGCTGGGCATGGCTCAGCTGCTGAGCGTCGACCTAGGATCCAGGCGATCGGGTTTCGATTCCCGGTCAGGGCACATGCCCAGTTGCGGGCTTGATCAATGACTCATCATTGATGTTTCTGTCTCTCTCTCTCCCCTCTTTTCCTCTCTCTGAAATCAATAAAGATAAAAAAAAAAAAAAAAAGAATCCCTAGAACAAGGTGAATTATAATTTGAAGGTAAGGACTAAGTGGTTAGAGAAATACTTAGAAATATTAAGGTGTTAGAGAAGGTATGGACAGCTTTGAGAGGAAAAGATAGTAAGATCATTGCACATAACCATACAATTACTGAGTGAGTTCCAAGGCGACCCAGTTATTGCAAATGGGGAAGTATGGCTTGTGCTCTGAGGAAACAGGCACAAAAGAGACAAGACACCTTGAAAGAGAGCCAGGCTGTATAATAATAAATGATATTCACCCTTGATCTAATGGGAAAACATCCCATTGGTGGAAATATTCAGAGAGGAAATATGAAGATTTATAATATTTCTTTGATTATTCATTGATTTTTGCAGACCCAGAATTTGTTTATTTGCTTTATCTAAAAGAGGGCCTTACAAAACAAAACTAGAGAATTAATTAGGAAATACAAATATCTGACACTGCTAGAGGAAGGGTAAACTAAGTCTTTACAGGTAGCAGAATTGCTGGCTCTATATGTGGCGGGGGGGGGGGGGGTGGGAGGTGGGGGGTGGGGAGTGAACTCAGGTTAAGCTGCTGAAAACTCAGCTGAGCCTTCCTCAAGAAAAAAAGAAAAAAGAAAACAAAGGCATAGCTTCCTACTGCAGAGAGAGAGAGAGTAGAAAGAAATGTTACTCCGGGCTGGAAATATTCAAAAGATGAAAGGAGAAAGATGGCCTGGGCCTCAAGGTGTTGTGTAGAGATATTGGTCACAAGGAGGCTCTTTTTCCATTTTTTGTTCTATGCCCAATAACACAGGAAAGAAAGAGATCTCAAGATCTGGGAGCTGGGCCACCATCAGTGAAAATTTTCACACATTGCTAAAAGGCACATATGCCTCAAATGCCACTTCCTGAGTGAAAAAACAGTCTGAATAAGTGGATGGCAGGCCTGGCACCAGCTACTGAAGAGATATCCTCTGCCCAGCCCTCAGAGTGGGTTATACGCCCAAGTGTCTCAGAAAGTGACTTTAGCTCACCATCTCAGAGAGTATAAGTTTTTGAATTTAATGTGTTTTGCTTTAACAAGAACTATAGACTTTGATATATTTTCAAGTTTTATATTCATATTTGAATAAGGAGATTAAATTTTTGGATTGTAATCTTTTCTTTTGAGCTAACTCCATAATGGGAGGGAGCTTAAATTCAAATACAGAGAATGCATGACTGACTACTATCAGACTGTTTCAATAACTATTATTTAATCTTATCTATTATTTCATCCACTATAATTTAATTTCATCTCATAATCTCTGGTGAGGTACAGTGAAGATAGGGAATGTGAATAATTTGTGCTGGGGAACTGATTGAAAAGAAATATTCAGTTTAAGGTTTAGCAAAGTCTTTGAGGGACTTTAATTAATGACTTGTTCTAAACCAGTGCTGCTACAATTTTAATGTACATAAGAATTACCTGGGGATCCTGTTAAATATAGAATAAAAGGATCTGAGTTGGGTCTGAATTTCTGCATTTCTAACAAGTTCTGGATTTCTAACAAGCCCCCAGGTGCTGCTGATGCTTCTAATCTGAAATCGTAAGGTCGGTTCTAACCCATTTGGAAACCCCCTGGGACAGAAGCTAGTTTCCTGCCAGTGCATCTAGGAAGACTAACACAGAAGCCAGTTGGCATTGGGGGGGGGGGGGCTCAGGAAGTTGGGAACAGGGCGAGCCTGATCAATCACCCCTCTCCTCCACGAAAGTGAGAAGCTGATCATAGAATTGTTTAGCCTCTTAAGAAAAAAAAAATCTGAGAAGTATTAGAGGAGAATATTTATTTCCCATTTCTCATATTTCCATGAAAAAGGAACAAACTCTTACCTTAGAACCCAGGAATAAAGGTATGGGAAGAACACATCCAGCTCTACTCTGCTCTCCCTGTCCTCTAGCCCATGACAGAGAAGTGACACACTTGTCTGACTGGCTCAGGGCACTCCATGTTCTCTGTGTGATCACCTAGCCTGCAGGATACTTACTTTTTCCACTTTTTTGTGGAAGCTTTTCCTCGTTAGGAAGGCCATCTTTGCTCAACTTTGTCAATACTGGGTGGGTCAGACTGTTTAATTCCAAGGTAAAGCATTTCAAATCCAAGCGGCATATTCTTAAAGCCATGCTCACCAATTATTATTATTATTTAATCCCCTCCCAAGGATATTTTTTCCATTGCTTTTCAGAGAGAGTGGAAAAGAGAGAGACATTGAGTGAGAGGGACACACCGATTGGTTGCCTCCTGCACATGCCCCGGCCAGGGCAGGGGATCGAGCCTGCCATTGAGTACCTGCCCTTGGCCGGAATCGAACCAGGGACCCTCAGTCCGGGGACTCATGTTCTAACCACTGAGCCAAACCAGCTAGGGCGACCAAACAACTTTATCTGTAATAATAATGCCATTTTCTCCCCATCTATCAAATTCCTCTGCCTTTATTTCTCAGTAAGTTCTAAATTCAGGAGGGGAAGGTGGAGGTGTTCCTCAGATTCCCCAGTGCACATTTGGTTGCATTTAAAACTTGTGCCTTGCTAAAGTTAGGGACTAATGGACAAAGTAACAATTGAGTAGGGAAACCTCAACACGTCACTGTCATCTTCCTTCTTCCTCTAATAATTCTTAAGGTTATAAAGGAACAGCCTATTTCATTTCTTCTTATTTCAGTCCAGTCTCATGACTCAGCCCAGTGGCACGTAAAGTTAGGAGAGAAATCAGTCTTGCGACAGAAAAGCACATCAGGGGACATTTCAATAATATTGTCTATTGGTCTAGACACTTTAAGACACCTCATATACACAATTGCCATTTTGGGGGGCAAAAAACAGGACAAGATCTAAGAGACTTGTTTATATAAAAGGAACTACCTAAACCAGCACTGGAAGGGAGTAAACTTTGAATAGACTGTTTTAACAGAAAACACCTGTGATACTGTTATCTGAAATATCTGTTTCCTTACCAGTGGTATGAGGCTCATAAATATCAGATCAGCTATGGAATAAATAAATAGAAGCTATATTTTTTTATAGTGACCAAATACAAACTAAACTGAGAATGGAGGAGGGATAGAGATAAGATAGGATAAACCCAGGATATTGAATCTCAAACTAAAGGTATTTGAGAATTGGACAACAAAAAATGGAAGACAGGAAATTATGAAAGATAAGAACTGCTAAAAGCTAAAGAGAAACATAGATCTTAAAAGTATTTTACCAACCCCGGGCACATGCACAAAATTTATACCTTTATATATTACTGTGGAATTTAGGGTGTGAATAATATAGAGAAGATAAGAGAATTTATAGAGGAGAAGATTATCAAGAGGGTAAAGAAAATAAATGGGCCTCATAATTCTTATCAGCAATGCTCTACGTTAGAAGACAATGGAGCAAGGCCTTTCAAATTCTGAGAAAAAAAGTATTTTTCTACTTAGAATAGAAAATGCTGAGAGATTATTAATAATATCTAAGTAGCAACAAAGCCATTACTAATTTCAAAACTGGGATATTTATTTCTGGTACATCCTTTCTGAAGAAAAGATTTGAGTATGTGCCTCAGGAGAAATGAGGAATATGTCAGAAAAGATCCTGAGTGCCAATCAATAGTGATTTCAGACCTGGAGATAAACGAAAGATTCTAGGATGAGAATCGAAGCAGGAAGAGAGTTCTCTGAGAGGGAGGTCACGGCCATAAGAAAATGGTATGCATTCAGAATTGACAATATAATTGAAAATTTGAAAAAATTATGTAATAAAATAATAGATGAAAAGGAACAATTTAAATTAATAATGAACATATTTGTTGCATATTAATATATGAATTAATATACATTATAAGTAATAATATAGTAATTGATATTAATAATAAAATATACATAACCGAAGGTTAAAATATAAAGAAAATTAAAATATTTCATGGTTTTGATGAATTAACAGCATCTGGGTTAGTCCAGGTAGCCAGAGAAGCAGATGCCAAGGTAGCATTAACCTGCAAAGGTTTTATTAGGGTAGGCAATGTGTAAGAAAATGGGGAAGAAGTTAGAAGGCTGAGACAGTTTTTAGGAAGCAATGGGAGTCTGAGTTCTAGGTAAGAAAGGGAAGGAAGGTAGGATGAAAGCATCCTAGAGGGCTGAGCAGGCTGAGGAAGAAGGTACAGCAAGGCCTCTAGGGAGTCCTTGACCCCGAGTAGGCCCTGAGAAGAGTCCCTTGTGGCCCAGGACAGGGCCTGCCTTAGGGACCCTCCCATACTCAGCCATTGGCTAGAAACAGCCTTGAAAGACCGCACCTATTTCAGAGCACAGTTTCTGGGGTCCTTGGTTAATAGGCCCCCTGCAGTGGAAGGTTTGCAAAGTTCATTCTCATGGCTACCATAGCAGGTCAGAAAAATCATTTGATCCGGGGAATATTCTGTTTTGACTGTCCCGTGATCATGACATTGTAGCCAAAGAGGAATTGCACCACCTGGATTTGAGGTTAAAAATATGACACAGTCATAATCAAGCTAATACTCTCCAATTGTTCTAAATATGAAGATCAATCCCCACACAAATTACAAAAGTTAATGTGGTTCCAGAATAGCCATTGTCTTACAGAAATAATATTATAAATGTGAGAAATTGAATGGCAGAAGAGGAGCAGGGTAGTAAATAAAGGAATAGGGAAATTATAGCCTCCTCTAACAAAGTGAGAAGCCAGGAGGTAATTTCTGTAGTTGAAATAGTAAGAAATGTGGCTTAAATATTTTATTTACTGCAGTGTTTTAACAAACTAAAAATTTAAACTGCATGATATGATTAAATTGGTAGGAAAATAAATGAGTAGGTGAGGAGTGATAAAAATGAGCTAAATCTTCATCGATCAGGGAGATGAAAAGTGATCTAAGACTATTATCTAGTGTTATGGATGTCTTCCCCAGAACTAAAAATAAAAATCAATTTTTAATTTATTACTTGTGCTAGTAAGCCTAGAGGTTAGGAAGATTTAGTTTAAGAAAGTTTTGCATTTAACTATATAACTTTCTGCATATTAGAGACATCTACCTATATGAATTAGATTAAAATGTTAAGAAAAAAAGGTAAGCCATAATTTTATCATCATGACATAACCATTTTTTTATATTTGTTGTTGAGTTTTCATGTTATAACTACATAATCAACCTTTTAAGGTGCATATTGCATTGCAAAGTATTGTTTTACATAATAGTAATTATAATTATTCCCCCACATCTTACATATTCTTTAAAATTATGATTTTGACTGCTTTCCTATATTGTTGTGAAAATTTTCCATGAATTATTCAACATATATATGATTTTTAGGCATATTTCTAATTGGCTCTGTGACAAATTCCAATAAATGATATAACTGTCTCAAAATCATAGACATTTTGAATTTAAGATAAATTTGACAATTTTTCCTCCAAATGTATTTATCAATGTGTTTCTTCCATTCCCGATCATAATGTGTGAAAGTCCCTATTTTCTACTTGTTGCTAGCATTTTTTTTCTCTTTTGTGTTTTTCCACTGGGGCCTCATTGTTATTTCAATTGCATTCCTTTTTGTTTGATTACAAGTGAGGTTCAATATGCTTCATAGGCTTGTTTATGACTGTCTTTTATGTCGGTGAGTATTGTCAGGTTGTATTTATTACTCTGTTTTTCTATTGAAATGCCCTTTTTCATGTGTTTTAACATGTGGATGTTTTAAATTGACTATGTGGCGAAATCTATCAAGCTTTTCGTTTGTATTTCTTTCATTACTTTTGTTCCAGTGCATCTGCAAAGCTGAGTCATATTTATCCTACAGGTGTGTTTCCTCATCAAAGGCACATCCTACCCTCACCTCGCGTGCTGCACTCAGGGCAGTGGCACTAACGGCACCGCTGTGTATCACACAGTGTACGTGCCTATCTGGCAGGACTCTGTCCATGCAAAGCGCCGAAGCCAGCTTCTCTGGATGCTCACAGTGATGCTCCCAAAGAAATGGGCTCATGAGTGTCGGTCCCAAGATAGTGTTGTTCTAGAGACACTCATTGAGGTTTCATAAGTGGTTTCTATAAATGTTTGCTATATATGTTCTTTCTGTTTCTCTTATGCACATCTCCTATCTTCAATAAGCATTCACTCCACACGGTGGATATTACACAGCTGGTAATACATCACTTTTACTTTTGCATTCAGGTGAATTGGGAACCCCTTTGCCAAATCTGGTTTTTTAACTTTCAAAAAAAAAAAGAAAAAGAAAAAAAGAAACAAGAAGCAAGATTAACACAAAACAAACAAGTTTAAAGAAAAAAAATAGTGAAAAAAGTCAAAGAGTGATAAATACCTGAGAGCAGATAGAAAATGATTTGTATAAATCTATAGAATTAGAAAAATGGCTATCTTGAACTTTGTCTTACAAGAACTTGGAAACAATTATATTCAATTCTGCTGATGCAAATGAAAATTTGGTTAGACATATCTTGCAAATTCAAGAGTTTAATCAAGCTTAATGGGCTCAACTTTCTCTTTTTCCCTGTGAAAGAAAGACATTGTGATAAAATTCAGGATATAGATAAATCCTTCCCTCACTACCTTCCAATTATTTAATTTTGGAAAAAGGAGGCCCTCCTCTCAGCACCCCTGTGTACCTTTAAGGGTAGAAACTTGACTGTGTCTTTTCTTTGAATAGTTAGCAAATCTATATCAAACACCAACTATTTATACACCAGGGAGCCAGGCTTTTCAGAAGAAACCTGGAAGAGCATCACCTCACTTCTGATGTGTAGAAACAATTTATGTTATTACACATATCCTTGCCCTAGGTCATAGGTGATGCTAACAGAAATAGAAATATTCTTTTCTCTATGGAAACGGTTTTCTAGCAAATGAGAACGTCATCAGTGGTTGGTGTCTACAATGGCCAATTGTAGGAGAATGAATTGTTAAGAGTAGGGACTTCGGTGTCACACATACACACAAGAGTTGAACGCTTACCCTATTGTGAATACAATGGAGGCTCCAGATACCGATATAAGAATTAGTGCAACATTATGCTTTGGGGAAAAGCAGAAATATTCTTGGAGGGAAAATTTCTCTGGCCTTGCTTAAGGAAAGATATTGATGTAAACTAATGAGAGTAACACATCTAACTATCTCTTGGTGGTAACTTGTCTGAGACCTAGACCAAGTTATGTAGCTTCTCTGAACATTATATTCTTCATCTTTAAAACAGACATAATACTACCTATAATAATAAAACCTATCTTGTAGTTTGCTGTTAGGATCAGAAGCAATGCACATAGTCATTTGTACTTCACAGTGGCCCAACGTATAATAGCAATTGCTTCTAATGTGATTGTCATTGTTACTATTATACACTTTGTATTTGTAGACAGTCTTATATATTCCATAAATTATTCTCACTTTCCACCCAGCAAACATAAAAATGTACCCTCACTGGCCAATGTTCTAAGTGGTTAGAGCATTGGCCCTCACACCAAAGGGTCTTGGGTTTGATTCTCCGTCAAGGGCATTGTGGGTTTGCTCCCTGCCTCCAGAACGGGGCACGTGTGGGTCACAACCAGTCCATGTGTCTGATGTTTCTCTCTCCCTGTCTCTCTCCCTCCCTCCCCAACCTTCCTTCCTGAACCACTCTCTCTGAAAAGCAATGGAAAACAATATCCTCATGTGAGGATTAACTATTACTGCTACTACTACTACTATTACTACTACTACTACTACTAAAGTGCCCTCATTTTCAAAGTCATTTTTAGCTGTGTTTTTTCTCTTTCTTATTTTCTTTTTTAAGAAGTGTTACACAAATACAATATACAGATGATGTATTATAGAATTGTACACCTAAAAAAAAAGAAAAAAGCAGTGTTACACTGAATCAAAATCTCTGTGAAACGTTATCTGAAACTGCTTTTTCAAGGGAGATTCAGTCTATAAATCTATTTTCTATTATTACATTTAAACAAGGTATACACCTATCTTAAAATAATCATATTTCTAAAAGTTTGATCTTAAGTAAATCTTCCAGAAAACTGATCCAAAGTAAAAACACTCTATTTTAAAATCAAGAGATGTGACAAATACCAGCAGTGACCAGAATATCAAATTAAGTTTATCCCTTCAGGCCACATTTCTCCTTCAAGTACACCATGCTTTCATTAAATTCCCTTTAGACAAAAAAAGACGTCCTTGAGAAAGTTCCGTTTCTTTCATGTTTTAGTTTTAATGGCATCAGCCAATTTTGGGGGGGGTTGCTTTACCTCTTTGATGAAGGGTGTATAAAATAGTACTGATCATGAGTACAGCTGCTATGACTTTGGCTGTCAGGGCTGAACTTGGTTAAGCTATGTGGTTAACTACAGGGTTGGTAGGTGCATTTCTCTGGAGCCAGTGAGCAAAGGTTGGTAGGTGCATTTCTCTGGAGCCAGTGAGCAAAGATTTCATGCAACCAGTGGCCTAACACCTGTGCCTGACATCAAAAACCAATAGTAAGAGGGAATGATAATTAAGTGTTTTCTATGTGTCTGACACTCTTCTAAATATTTTACATGTATAAATTATGCAATTTTCACAATAGCCTTCTAATGGAAATATTATTGTTGTCCCATTTTATAGATGAGAAAATTAAAGAACAGAAAAATTAACATGTTTAATGTCAAAAAGCTGTCAAAGTGGTCCTAGCACAATAGGTATAAAAAAACAATAAATCACTATGTCTTTTGCCTATTTACTGACAATTCTGTACTTACCATATCTGGGACAAATATTTTCCTTCATTTTGCTATTTGCTCTCTTTTTTTAATTTAGAAATTTACATGTGTATGTTTTTAATTGCTTTCAACATTAATTTGTTTAGAAAACTATCTGCATTCCAGAAATATATTCTATTCTGATTTGTTGTAAAAAGAAATAAATAGTTTATATATTTATAAGCAGTACTTAGGCCTGTAAGGTTTAAACTGATAGCATAACAATTTTAGTGCATTTTAATCCCCAAAATGGATGTTAAAAACCTTAATAAATCAAAGTCCATGTTCATTTTTGGCAACAAAGAACAATATATTGGATAGAGAAAATAACATTTATTCCCAGTACTGTGCACCTGAAATTCTGATGAAAATACCGATCATTTGGAATCTTGTTATTGTTAGAATACAGATCCACTTTAGTCTGTGGAGGTTCCTGAGAGCGTGCGTTTCTGACAAGGTTGCAGATCATGCTGATGCTATTGGTCTCCAGACTACACTTTGAGTAGCAAGTCTTAGTATGTCTTTGAATTCAACTTTAGTAGATATTTGACTCTATATTTCAATGACATATGTCGTAATATGAAAATATTGTCAGTTTAGTTATACATAAGCGACTTCACTTTGATTGGTCTCCATCTTCTTAAAAATTGTATAAATCTAATTAATCCCAACTGGCCATTTTACAAATTCACAATCTGTACTCCAAATTAAACTATGAGAGTAATGGTACCAAGCAAACATGATTGCTACTGTGAGTGCAAGTGAGATACCAAAAGAAAACCTGAAAGTTTGTATCATGAAAAAAGTTAGCACTATGAGTTTTGTGAATGCATAAACATGCATGCAAAAGGTCACACCCATACACCACACAAAACTGCATGCACGCATTTATTAAATAAACACCGTCACTACCTAAGTCTTAAATGATCACTGGACTGATGATAGAAAATAATTATTCTTCATGTAAACTTCTGATATCCTGTACACTACATAAGTCCTATAAGAGTTGTCCTAGAACCAAAGTTGTCACATTTTCAACATGGGCCTGAAACTGCTCACCCCAAATTAGCTTTTGCAGCAATTTCTTGGATCTTTTAGTTCAAATGTTGCGTTTCCTTTAAGCCATCCAGACTGCCCATGTCAAGTTCCAATCAGCAGGGGGATCCAGGTAACGACAGGAGAACGAAGTATCAATCATGCCATAGTTTTCAGAATTAGCCACTTTGAGGAAAGAATCGCCGCCTCAGGAAGCGACCTGAAATCCGTTTCACACGACGACCTCTTCCTGCACCTGCACTGTCAGCACCGGGCTTAGCTGGAGGGGGAGGCCTCGGGGCCCTGTCGGAGCCCTGTCGAGCCAGCCACACCTGCACCTCAGCGATGAGCATTGAAATGGAAATGACTGGTGTCATAACCAACCTTGAGGAGCCATGGGCTTTGAATACTCACTTTAACAGTACATACAAATACATAGTAAACTCCACTGAGTAAAAAGAAATAAATTGGTTATATATTTGTAAGAGATACTTTGGTCTGTAAGGTTTAAACTGATAACATAACAATTTTAGTGCATTTTAATCCCCAAAATGGATGTTAAAAACCTCAGTAAATCAGAGTGCATGTTCATTTTTGGTGACAAAGAACAATATACTGGATAAATAGAAAAATATTTATTTATTTATATTTATTTATTTATAATCAAAGCTATAAATTTAGCTGCAGGAATTTGTGAACAAACACTAAATTAGACATCACTTAAAATTGTACTTGGATTACAAAAGGAAAAGTCTAATTTATGCAGCTGATTTTCTCTCTCTCTCAAATCAATCAATCAATTTTTAAAAAGGAGGTTTCCAGGTTAACTCTGAGCAATGGAGGGTGATTCAGGTGACTTTCATCTGGGGCACCCTGAGAATAGGACCCTGATTATCAGCAAGAGATCTCTGTAGTGTCAACCAGCTTGTTCCTGAGTACATCTGGCAATCTATTCCCTCACTCAAGACCTACCATCAACTTATATCCTCTACTTGTTATGCATTTTTATGCCCCCCCCCCAATTCCTTCTGTGCGAAGTGAGGCCCTATTGTGGTTAGATTTCAGTACACACAAAAAAGGAATTTGACAGATTGAAAATAGGATGAATGGAAAAATCAGTTCTTGTTACACATGAGTGTCAGCCATATCATGTGTTAGTGTTTAGCCTGGAGTGACTTTCTTCAAATTACCTGGTGGTGAACTCATCTCAGGAGAAGATGAAATTGCAGTACTCAAATGTTTCATGACATAAATCAGGACTTCAGGATGGAGTTTCTAGTCCTAGAGATTTGAAACAGCTCAAATCCATATATTCCAGTAAATAGTCAAAAGCCTAAAGAACAAGGACATATCTGGCTCAATCTTCAGAAATAGATGTGTTTACATATTCTAAAACTGAACAATAGAATTGTAGTTGTAAATTATATAAAATGCATTATAAAGCCCTAGGATCTGGATTAATAATTTAGCCTCTGCCAGATTTTGAGCAGATTCCATTTTATTTACAACTAAATTTTGGCAGACTTGAAGAATAAAAATAGCCACTGTGAACACACTCAAACAGATTTAGAATATATAGGACATTTTCTTTTGGTCATATCGTCCTTTTTCATTTCCCAATTGCTTCATAATTTCTGTAGCATATTTAGTATTGTAAAATTTATACGTAGAACTAGATAGTGGTACAAATCATTTGATAACATTTAATTTGCTTTGTCTATACCTATATTGTGGGGAACAGCATTAAACAAAGTGGACTCCTAAAAATTTGACAAAGGAGAAGCCTAGAGGCTAATTTTGGCAGCACAAACTTAAATGTATGAATAAAATATGTGGAAGAAATCTGGAAGGAAATTTATCTTTGATTCAACACAGTAGCTTGAAGCCCTTCTTTTAAAAGAGACTGTGGTGGTTGTTTAATGGGTATAGAGTTTCAGATTTGCAGGATGAAAAAACTCTGGAGATCTCATGAAAATACTTCATACTATTGAACTGTGTACACTTAAAAATGGTTAAGATGTAAATTTTATGTGACATGTTTTGAATCATGAAAAAAAAAGGGATTAGAATTTGAAGACTAGCATGCTAATTTCTTGATATTTCTGATGCTTTTTTTGGGGTATATTTTAATTAATTTTATTTTCCACAAATTAGCAAAACCTTAATTTGCAAACATTAAATATTCAAACCATAGATGGTAGTATGAGTATAATTCAACCTTTACCCAAAATGTATAGAATTTCCTCCAAATCTATAAATATTACCATACATTTTCTCTCTCAATAATATAACTTAGAAGGCATACATTAATTTAGGCAACAAGAAATATTGGGTTTTGAGCACCTGCTGTGTAAAAGGCATGCTTCACCTGTATGGATGTTACAGACATGAATAGAAAGCCCTACCAACACTGAGCTTACAAAACAAATGAAATTATTTTCTAATAAGGTAATTTTAATATATTTATTTTTTAATGCTTTCCAATATTTAATTGGATAGATTTGTTCTATTTATTTAACTTTTCTCCTACTGTTAAATACTTTGGAGAATTCCAGTTTGGGGTTGTTAGAAATAATAATGCAATCAACACTTTAAAAATATATATTTAAGCACATATAAGAATCCATTTCTGTAATAGATTTATAGACATACAATTAGATGCAATGAAGTTTTGAGATTTTTTATTTTAAATTTTGGAAACTCTTGCCAGTGTCTCCAAAATCATTTCATCAATTTAAACACTTATTATCCTATATAGAATTACTGATCCCAGCCTTACCACCCGTCATACTTAAACACATAATTGGGCCTCATCACTCCATAATTAGCTGTATCTTATTTGGGATTGAGTCAGTTGATATCCACGTGAGGCAGTGTAGTTTAGTAGTAAAATGTCATACTCTGTAGCCTTACTAGTCACAGTGTGGTTTTTGGACAAGCAGCATCAGGCTCATCTGGAAGCTTATTAGAAATACAGACACCAGAGCCTCAACCCAGACACAGTGAATCATAATTTGCATTTTAACAAGATCCCTGGTTGATTCAAATGCACATTAAATTCTGAGGAGCTCTGATTTAGGGTACCCAGACCTAGATTTTGATCTTGTTATACTGCATAAACACTTAATGACTGTGAGAACATGGAAAAGTCCATATATCTAACCAGGAGTTTCTACATCTACATAATGTGGACACTAATATTTTGTACTTCATTTGATTGTTAGGCAATTTCAACAAACTAATATTTCTAAAGTAGGTAGAAGAGCAACTGACATGAAATAATTGTTCAGTAAATATTGGCTCCTATTATTAATTTTGAATGCCATATTTATCATATTTTTGTCTGATTATTTCTTGTTGTGGACATTAACTGGTAAGAATAATTCATTATTCAGGTGTCAGTATGAGAAAATGGCTTGTAGGAAGGAAATAATAGGAGAGGGGCACCCATTCTGGAAGATTTGCCTGGGACACACTAACTTTAGGATATTATATGCTAACCTCATAGGCAAACTGGTTAATGTGACTTTCTAAAGGGTATATGTCTTCAAGATGGCATATGTAATTGATAAGAATCTTGTTGATGTAACAAAATAAAATTGCATTTCATATGAAAATAAAAATGTGTTCATATTATGTACTTGAAAAAAAAAAGAATAATTGAAATCTTAATTAGTGAAGTTTAACATGATGACATAAGGTTTTTGTGCACTGATATAAAAAGACCTTTCCTTCTCCAATATGATACATAAATAAATTAAAAATTTCTTCGCAATTTCCATAGTTTTAACTCTTTAATCCTGTAATTTATTTTCCAAGTATAGTATATACTATGAAACTTTTTTATAACTATGGCTCTTCAAGAATATTAAAGGTAAGTAAGCATTTAGATGGTTTGGCAACTAGTGCAAATAAGTCTTACTAGTATGTTTCTTAATGCTATGTGTAGGTATTTGTATGTTTCCCAGGGCCTTTTTAAAATGACTTAGCTCAGGTCTTTAACAACCCTCTAAGGAGAAAATTGCATACTTTAATAAATCTGTTTACTATCTTTCCCTCTTTATATGGAGCTTAAATTTTTCTTGGCTCAGTTTCATTTCATTACTTTTAGCTCAACTAAGTCTTTGTTTTAGCAGTCTGTTGGGAGAGTAAAAAATTGGATATGCATTTATGTATTATTTTCATTTACTAAACATTTTTAACACCTCTGGGTACATGTGCACAAGAATGCTAAATAAAGTGCTATAGTTGTTACAAGCATTGTGTTTACTCATTGCATGAAATATTTCATCTCTGGCCAGCACTGGGGCATAGAGGGTGCTTTATTCATAAATGATAGGTATCTTCACTTTTTCACTTCAGGAAAGGTTTTAAATCTCCATAAGCACCTAGTGTTGTTTTCTTCTTAAAATTAACGTACTTGTATTAATGATTTTGGGTTCCCTATGGGGAATAAAGAGACTGTAAATATTATTTCACGTAAAGATAAGTTAGAAAAAGAAAAGGGGAAACTATTTGAAAGCCCTTTCTCATTATAAGCTTCTTAAATGTGATTTCCAATTTCAGCTTCAGTCCCCACCCTCAACTTTTCATTTTATTTGAAACATAATAAGGTACCAGAGTTTCTGCAAGTGGACTAACAAGACAATTCAGAAGATTCCACTATGTTTCTGAAATAGGTAATTTTACATAAGTTAATCAATTATCCCATTAGTTTAAACTAGTGAGGAATACAGTTATCTTAATTTTTCATATAGATAATCACTGACAGAAATGGAACCCTAAGACTTCTTTCAGTACTCAATTCTTTCAAGCTTTTTAAGAAAATTATTTATTCTTAGAGTTCTGTCTGCATCAGCTTCCATTTGCACTTAAGATGTTAAAAACCACAAGACAATATCAACCCCACCTTCACAATGAGGAAAAAAAAAAAAAAAGCCAGACAATCTATAAAATCATAACCCAAAGGGTGCTAAATCTCTCTTACGAAAGACAGGAGATACAGACATGGTTCGCCTTTGAAAGAATGGCATCCTTAAGAGTGGGGAAGAAGAAAATGAAAAAAAATTACCAAAAGTTTAAAGGACAAGGACTGGCTAGTGTGATGATTTTGGTGATGATTTAGATGGTGTGTCTGTCGCCCTATAGCCACAGATACAACAGAGTTTTCTATTACTTGTGACATCTTTCCCATGGGCTTCCCCTGGGTGCCTGTGGGGTAGTTTGGTTTCAGGGCAGGAGACCGGAGAGAGCGCTCCTCAGTGGCACGGGTGTATAAATGGTAATTAAGTTGCAGCAGGGCACAGACCACTGCACTCTTTTTCTATACAGACAAAAACTACCTGCCACCAAGGGAACGGTAGACATTTTTTTTAAACCATCAAACCCCTTGGCTACCACTATACCATTTGGGGGTTCATTTAAAAATAAACAATTGAATAGATACATAAATGTGGGAGAAGAGACAAATATTTCATTCAGAAGAACTCTCTGAGTTTGCTAGGGCTGCCATAACAAAGCACAATGAACTGGGTGGCTTAAAATAACAGAAATTTATTCTCTCACAATCTCTTTCACTGTCAAGTTGTTGGCAGGACCACGAGTTCTTTGAACACTAGGGGAGAGTCTGTCCTTGCTTCTTTCTAGTTTCTGGTAGTTGCCAGCAATCAGCATTCCTTATTTGTAGATGCATCAACACAAACTGTCCCTCCATCATCATGTCTGTCTTCCTTCTGTGTGTTTCTGTCCAGGTGTCTCTTTTCCTATAAAGAATTTAGTCATATTGTATTAACGGCTCACCCTACTCCCCCACCTTATTCTAGTATGACCTTGTTTTAATTACATCTGCAATCACTTTTTCCAAACAAGGTCATGTTCTGAGGTTTTGAGAAAAACATGAATTTGAAGGGGCCACTACTCAACCCAGCATGAGTTACAAATAATTTATGCAAATATTCACTCTTCAAGGAAAGGAAGCATAATTTCCCACTCCTTATGTGTGAGCTGTACATAGTGACTTCCTTCTGAAGAGTACAGTGTGATGTGTGTGTGGGGGGGGCTGGGGGAACAGACAATTAACTTTACAGTTGAGGGACTTGGCAAATACCACCTCAGCTAGTTGATCAAGGTCAACATTAACAGTGATAAGATAGGTACCCTTGCTATGATGTGAAAAAAAACGGCACTTAACCTCAGTAATCTTCCTCCCAATAACCCATAACCCCAGTCTAATCATGAGGAAAATTGTCAGACAAATGCTAAATGAGGAACATTATACAAAAGAGCTGAGCAGAGTAATAATCTTTAAAGTGGCCAAGGTCATCAAAAACAAGGAAAATCTAAGAAGCCATCACAGCCAAGAGTTAAAGAGATGTGATATCCTAGATGGGCTCCTGGACCAGAAAAATCAGTCCTTACATAAAAGCATAGCAAAACTGAATGAAGTTGAATTTTATTTAATAATGATGTATCAATATTTATTTATTGTGATAAGTCTACCATAGTAATGTAAGACATTAATAATAGGAAAAACAGTCTAGTATACGGGAGCCCTCAATACTTACTTTGCAATATTCTTTTATATTTAAAATTGTTATAAAATAAAACCTTTATTTAAAATTTAATAAAATATAAATAAATAAACAATAGAGAAATTAATTGGATCAAATTGATAAAGCTCAAGCCAGATTGATCAGAAACAAAATTGAGAAGACACAAATTACCATTAGGAGGAATAAAAAGGGGGGCATTATGGGAGATTCCAAACACTTTAAAAAAGACAATAGGTGGCTATTAAGTAAAATTTTATGTCAATAGATTCAACAACTTAGATGAAATAATAAAATGACAAGAGAGAATTAGAAATCCAGGTAGGCTTTATACCAATTAAATAAGTTGAATTTTTGGTAAAAATTCTACAGAGAAAACATGCTTAAATGACTTTAATGTTGCAGTCTAGCTAATTTTCAAGTAAGAAAATATACCAATTATAGGCATACCTCCTTTTATAGTGCTTCACTTTATTGCACTTCTCAGTGCAATAAAGTGCAAAAATACTACTGTATTTTTTACAAATTGAAGGCTTATGGCAACCCTGTGTCAAGCAAATCTATTGACACCATTTTTCAACAGCCTCAGATGATGATTAGCATTTTTTAGCAAGAAAATATTTTAACTAAAGTATGTACATTGATTTTTCAGACATAATGCTATTGTACACTTAATAGACTACAGTATAATATAAACATAATTTGTATATGCACTTGGAAACTAACAAATTAAAATGATTTCCTTTATTGCAATATTTGCTTTATTGAAGTGGTCTGGAACTGAACTTGCAGTATCTTTGAGGTATGTCTCTATACACAAACTTTTCCAGAAAATATAAGTAGAAACATATGATGATCAATTTTAGAAGGCCAGCATTACCCTGATTCCAAAAGTAAAAACAATACAAGAAAAAATTGCATGATAATATCCCACATGAACATAGATTCAACAATTTTTAACAAAATTTTAGCAAATATAATCAAGCAAAATATAAAAAGGATAATTCATCATAAACAAGTGGGGGTTATCTCAAGAATGCAAAGTTGATTCAATACTTTAAAAATTAATACTACTCAGGAACAAGATAAGGATGTCTGCTTTCACAACTTTTATTCAACATAGTACTGGAAGTCCTAGCCACAGTAATCAGAGAAGAAGAAGAAATAAATGGCATCCAAATTGGAAAGGAGAAAGTAAAACTGTCATTATTCAAAGATGACATAATATTGTACATAGAAAACCCTAAACACCCCACCAAAAGCTACCAGAACTACTAAATGAATTTGGCAAAGGGGCAGGATAAAAAATTAATATCCAGAAATCAGTGAGATTTCTATACACCAATAATGAACTATCAGAAAAGAAACTAAGAAAACAATACCACTTATTACTGCAACAAAAATAAGGTACTTAAGAATACATTAATCAAGGAGGTAAAAGATATGTACTTAGAAAACTATAAGACATTGAAGAAGGAAATTGAGATAAATACAAATAAGTGTTCATGGATTAGAAGAATTAACATCACTAAAATGTCCACACTACCCAAAGCAATGTACAGTTTCAATGCAATTCTTATTAAAATACAAACAGCATATTTCACAGATCTAGAAAAAATATTCCAAAAATTATATGAAACCAAAAAAGACCTTGAATAGCCTCAGCAATCTTGAGGGGAAAAAAAGTTGGAGGTATCATAATACCTAATATCAAAATGTACTACAAGGCCATTGTAATAAAAATAGATTGGTACTGACATAAAAACAGGCATATAGATCAATGGAACAGAACAGAGAGCCCAGAAATCAACCCATGCCTATATAGTCTATTAATATTTGACAAAAGAGGCAAGAACATATAATGGGATAAATGGTGCTGAGAAAATTGGACAGGTACATGCAAAAAAAAAAGAAAAAAAAGAAAACTAGACCATCAACTTACACCATACATAAGAATAAACTCAAAATGGATAAAAGATGTAAATGTAAGTTGTAAAATCATAAAAATCCTAGAAGAAAACATAGGCAGTAAAAGCTCAGACATCTCTCAACCAAGATAAATAAAGGAAAGAAATAAACAAATGGGACTACATCAAACTAAAAAGCTTCTACACAGAAAAAAAAAAAAAAAAAAAAAAAAAAAAGATCAACAAAATGAAAAGGGAGCCCACTGTATGGGAGAACATATTCACCAATTATACTTGGGTTATAATTAAGGGGCTAATATCCAAAATACCTAAAGAATTTATACACCAGAATTCAACACCAGGAAGACAAACAATCCAATTAAAAATTGGGCTAATAACTTGAATAGACATTTCAAAGAGGACATACAGATGGCCAATAGACATATGAAAAGGTGCTCAACTTCACTAATCATCAGAGAGATGCAAATTAAAACTGCAAGGAGGCATCACTTCCCTCCTGTCAGAATGGCTACTATCAATAAATCAACAACAAGTGCTGGTGAAGATGTGGAGAAAAGGCATATAGATCAATGGGACATTGATGCGCACTGTTGGTGGGAATGCAGACTGTGGGAAACAGTATGAAGTTCCCTCAAAAAATTTAAAAAGGGACTGCTGCTTGATCCAGTGATCCCACTTCTGGGAATATATCCTAAGAAACCCAAAACACCAATTTGAAAGAATTTATGCACCCCTATGTATATAGTAGTGTTATTTACAATAGCCAAGATCTGGAAACAGCCCAAGTGCCCATCATGCTGTGGTACAGTTACAGGCCTATAAGAAAGAAGGAAATCTCACCTTTTGCCACAGCATGTATGGACCTGGAGTTTATTATGCTAAGTGAAATAAGTCAGTCATAGAAAGACAAATATCATATGGTCTCAGTTATATGTGGAATCTAATGAACAAAATAAGCAGATGAACAAAATAGAAACAGAGGCATGAATTATGGACCAGTTTGACTGTTGTCAGAGGGGAGGGGTGAGTGAGGGACTGGATGAAAAAGGGGAAGGGATTAGCTGAAGAACATATCTGCATAACCCATGGACACAGACAGCACTGTGGTGATGGCCAGAGGGAAGGGGGTGCAAGGGCTGGGTGAAGGTGGGCAAAGGCGGGGGTGGGGTGAGGGAATGGGGAACATCTGTAACAATGTCAACAATTAAAAAAAGTAGAACTACTCAGCCACAAGAAAAGATGAAATAGTGCCATTTGTGACAACATGGATGGACTTTGAGAATATTATGCTAAATGAAATAAGTCAGTCAGAAAAAGCTAAGAATTATGTAATTTCACTCATATGCTGTATATAAAACTGAAACTCATAGACACAACAGTATGGTAGTTACCAGAGGGAAGGGATTAGGGGGTAGTAAAGGGTAAAAGGGGACAAATATATGGTGATGGAAGATGATTTGACTTTGGCTGGTGCACATACAGTGCAATATACAGATCATTTATCATAGAAATTTATACTTGAAACCTATATGGTCCTACTAACTAATGTCACCACATTAAATTTAATTTTATAAAAGTAATCAATGTAATTAACCATATATACTGACTTAAAAAAGCAAAAAAAAAACCCACAAAAAAAGATGAGCATGTGAATAGAAAAAAATCATTTGAAAAAATTCAACAACTGTTCAAAAAAACTTTTAGCAAACTAGTAATAGAAGTAAAAATTCTTAACCAAATAACCTCTACCAAAATTCCTGTAGCTAAGACCAAATTTTATGGTGAAAGACTGATTTCCCCTTAAAATTAGGAAAAAGGCATGGATGTCTTGATAGGCAGAATTATAAGATGACTCAATGAGCTCAGCCCTTGTACAATCTCCTACCCTTGAGAATGGGAGGGTCCTGTGAATATAATGAGATATCACTTCTGCGATTATGTTATGCTACATGGGGAAAAGTGATTTTATACCTGTAAATTTTTAATCAATTTTTTAAAATTAGTCAAAAGATAGATTACCCAAATGCCCTAGATATAATCATATGGGCCTTTAAATCTGGGTCTAGAAGGCAGAGACAGATAAAATCAACCAAGTGTGAGAGGGACTCCAGATGAAGGAGATTCTCTGTTGCTGGCTTTGAAGTTGGAAGGGAACACATGGCAATGGAGGCAGGCAGCCTGAAAGACCTGCAAGCAGCTTCTAGCTGATAGCCAGGAAGGAAATGGGGATCTATTTCCTACAACCACTTGGAACTGAATTCTGCCAATAACCTAAATGAGCTTGGAAACAGATTCTTCTCCAAAGCTTCCAGAAAATAACACAGCCCAGCTGATATTCTGATTTCAGTTTATGAGACCTTGAGCAGAGAACTGATATGTGCCTGCTAAGACTTCTGACCTCAGAGCTGTGAGTTATAATGAAAAGATACTCTAAGACACTTAAGTCTATGGTAGTTTGTTACACAGAGACAAAGAGATGAAATAGATATCCACTCTTGCAACTTGTATTCAAAACTGTAACAGGTGGTCCTTAGAGTAAAATATGCATTAAAAAAGAAAAATCATGTAGATTGGGGAAAAAAAGGAATAAAAGTATTGTTCTTCTCGCATAATGCATACATTTTTGTGGAAAATTCCAAGGAACCTACCAAAAAAATCTACTAGATATGTGTGTATCAAGTCCACAAGACTTGTGATTAATATACAAAAGGTGGTTTAATTTCTAAAAACTTGTAATGGACATTTAAATTTAAAAATAGTTGTGCCCTCAAGGTCCTTGTCTCAGCCAGGGTGTGCACAGACTCCAGTGTGTGCATGAGAGTGAGGCCTAGCCTGTGTAGAGGTGCTTGCATATTTAAAAGAAAATAATTATTATTCAAACAAATCTATAACAGGCACATTTTTAGGCAGCTGGGTACAAGGAAAAGAAAGATTTGGGACAGAAACTCAGGTATTTGGGACTCTGACCAACCCTGGGATCTCCATCACCTATGATTCTGTCCCAGGTGCCTCCAATGGTCCCTCCACTCTTCCCATGAGCTCCAGGGCTTCCTCTAAAAAATAAAATTAAAAGTTTCAGTGGTTTTAATAAAACACTAAAAAAAATACCAAACCTTTAAACTAAAAATTAGAAAATATTGCTAACAAAACTTAAGTTATAAATAAATGGAGAGATCTATTGTGTTCTTGGATTGAAAGACTCATTTTTTAAAATGGGCATTTTTGTTAAAATAACCAACTGATTTTAAAATTCAAATGGAAATACAAAGGATTTAGAAAACCAAAACTATTTTGAAAAACAAACGAGTAACAAAATTGATCTGATATTCAGACCTATTACAAAGCTACAGGAATCAGTAAAGTGTGGTATTGGCTTAAGGATAGACATGTAAATTGATGGAATATGAGTTCAGAAATATATATCCTAACATATCTGGTAACGTAATTCTTGATAAAAAATGACAAGTAATTCAGTGGAGATCATTGTTTCAATAGTGATAGAAAAAGTATAAAAAGTAAATACCCGTAGACAAAAATAATGAACTCTGACTCTTATTTTGCACCATATACAAAAATCTACTTGAAACAGACTAAATTTATGAGCTAATACTATAAAATTTCTAGAAGAAGTAGGAGGACTTTTTTTCACCTTATCTTCACCAAGATTTTTTAGATATACTAAAAGCACAACCATAAAGTTGATAAATTGCCTTTTGTCAAAATTAAAACTGCATTTTGAAGGACACCATTACAAATGAAAATACAAAGCACAGATGTCATGAAATAATTTCAAAGCAGAGATCTTTTAAAGGATTTTTATCCACAATATATAAAGAATTCTAGAACTCAACATTAAAAACATAACCCAATTTTGTACTAATAAAAACATTTGAATGGACACCACTAAAGATATCCCAAATGTCAATAAGAACAGGTAAAGACCCTCATCATCATAAGTCCGTAGAAAAGTGCAAATTAAAATATAATGAGACACCCATACATATCCACTGGAATGGATAAAGTGAAAATGACCAATAATACCATGTTCTGGCAAGTGTGTAAAGCAAATTGACTTTTCATACATTGTTGGTGGAATGCAAAATAGCATAGCCACTTTGGAAAGCAGTTTGGCCCTTTCTTGTAACATTAAACATACAACTACTATATGACCCAACAATTCCAAGAGAAATGCAGACTCGTGTCCACACAGAGACCTACTTGCTAATAGTCATAGCAGCTCTAGCTATAACTGTCAAAATCTGTTAAAAAGCTTAAATGTGCACATGCTTGTTAATGAATTAAGAAATTGTGGTATACCCATAAAGTGAAATATTACTTTGCAATAAAAAATACAAAATACATTACTGATAGATGCAACAATATGTGTGAATCTTAACAGCATAATGATAAATGAAAGAACACTTGGTATGTACATGCTGTGACTCTTTTTATGTGCCATTCTGATAAACGCAAAACTGTAGTGACAGAAAGCAAATGAATGGTTCTCAGATGTTTAGGGCAGGAAGAGGCACTGAATGCAAAAAGGCAAGAGGAAAAGTTTTAGGGTGGTCAAACTTATACACATTGCTAATGTTGTAGTTATACAACTCAACAAACTGCTCTTAAAGAGGGTAATTTTATTTGTGTCTGCAATGCCTCAGTAAACCTTACTTTTAATAAGAAGTTCATTCTATGTTAACTTTATCAGAAATGTACAGGGATCTAGGTTTGTCAAGCATTAAAATTTCTGGGCCCCAAACGGACCTGTTCAAAAGGAACCTGAGTGTGGTTTTTGAGAAGTCACATGCTTTAATATTACCCCATGCAGGCCTCTGTTCTAATATAAGCATTTGTTTTATTGTGCTAAGCTCAGAGTCTCCTGCTGAGCTTGTTAAAGAAAATCAATTCACCATGTCTCACTGGGACCGGATATAGCCACCTCTTTTATTAATAATTACAGAACATTATTATATAATTCTCCTTTTGCATCAGCTTTCTGATCCATTGATTTTGATGTACCAAGTAATATCACAGACTTTTTTTATATATCATTGGCACAAACAGTGAGACTGAATTTGGATCTAACTACTTTTAGGGAGTAGAAAAGTTCACTCTGTCAAGAGCTTCCTAAAGATCCACTCAGAGGCTTTATGGAGAAATAAATGTAGCCGTTTATTCTGTTTAGGGGTCTCAGGTGAATTGAGTACATAACACCTGTGCTCAGTGGTCTGCTGGCAACTTACCTGTTTGCAGGTGCAAAGTAAAGTGATAGCTTTGATATTAAGTTTATTTATGCTACATACAATGTCAAAGCTTTCTTCTTTATCTGGGTAAGTCCCTTTCCACAGTCCTTATGTCACTTTTTTTAATATTAAGAATTAGGAATTGTTTTTTAGATTATAGTGAATGAGGAGTCAAGTTATTTTGTGAGTTTTAAGGTCTACATTATAGTTAGTGCACCTGAAGCACTACAAATTAAAATATATTGTCTAAAAGCATTGACTTGCAGCATCTTACTAGGGAAACAAAGATGAAAAGAGGCCCTGCTTTCAAATTAATTCACATCCTAGTGGTGGAATGAAAAGCACAGCCTACAGGCAACTACCAACCCGTTGTGTAACCTCCATACCTTTTGTACAAACAGAAAATACCAGATACCAAACTTATAATGGGACTTTGCTTTTTCCAATAACCATGGTTTCATTAGGAAAATGAAATTGATAGTTGTTTTCTTCCAGCTCAGATCAATATCACAACTTTGATAAGAGCAACAATTTTAAATACTTAGGCTTCACGATTATAATTATAGCATCATATCTCTCATATGTGGAATCTTAAAATGTCAAACTCCTCGAAGCAGAGAGTAAAATGGTGGTTGTTAGGGGCTGGGGAGTTGGGCAAATGGGGAGATGTCAGTTAAAGGATATGAAGTTGCATTTATACAGGATGAATAAATTCTGGAGATCTAATGTACAGCATGGCAACAGTGCTTATTTATTCTTTAGTGTATACTTGAAATTCCTTAAGAAAATCTTAAGTGCCCTCACTACAAAAACAAAAAAGGTAACTATGTGAGGTGCTGGATATGTTAATCATCTTGATTTGGGTAATCATTTCACAATGCATACATATATAAAAACATGGAATTGTATGCCTTAAGTATATACAATTTTTATTTTCCAATTATACCTCAATAAAGCTAGAAAAAATAGTTATAAATGTTTACATGCCATGAAATAGTGTCTAGTATAAAATTTAAATATCATTTGAAATAGAATCCAGGCAAACATTACAATAATTAGTAGTCATAACAATACCTGTACAAATTTGAGGCATCCTTATACATTTTTTAATAACTTTAACCTGATTTATTTTTACATCTGTAACTTATTTCACAAATCTTATATACGGTACCAGGACAAAGAACTGCAAAACAAATTTGTGAAGTTAATCTCGGGTAATTTTCCATTGTACGGCAACTGTGTTTTGACCAAAACAGATGCACATCCTGTTACAGTCTAGCAAATGTCAGCCTTGCTTGACAAGGGCAACATTCCCCTTGATAAGAGGCCCACGTTTCTTCATGTTTCTAGCCTTCACTGTCTTTCTCACTTCTCTGCCTTGGGCATCACATCAGGTATAGAATTTAAGCACATGTGCTTATGCTCTCTGCTCCACAACTCACAAATGCTGACAGTTATGTGAATACCTGACTTAAAATAGCATCATCTTAATCACTTGCAGATAGATAAATAGCAGATGCAAAGACATGAATCTTCCAATACAATGTCATGCTTGAAGAAGTAGCATTTAGAGTTGCCCTTAGCAACCAAGCTAGTTTATTTTCTGCCTTTCAGGTACATGCTATTTATCTGCTAAAGTGGAAGTTTCCTATTTTTCAGGTAGCCCTCCCCCCCCAGCCCCTTTCAATTCACATACTTTTTCATCTACACATGTGATCACTCACTATTCCCTTAAGATTTACCTAGCATCAGACTTGGTCAAATGAAAGACTATAATAAATCATGATAAGTTTAATATTTCTTACTTTTTATTATTTTTTGCCATTGTTATAGTATTGCCAAAAATACTCTGTTGTATTTATTTAACAGATTTATATTGTGTTTACAAGTGTGGACACTTACTTAACAAATCTAATCTTAACAATAAAAAAAAAATCCTGATATTTGAAAGTAAACATGAGAATAAAGTTGTATTTTCTTTGTTTTAAAAGTAAATTAACTGTGTTGATTTCAGGTTCAGCATTTACTTGCCTAATTACATGGATTACTGCACTAATTTTTGCCCTGCTATCTTCTAAAATATTTATAACAATAATACTACATTGTAAAAATAGTTATGTACAAACAAAATAGCTTAATTTGGGAATTATAGTATAATCTACCGTTAGACTGAATTTTGTTAAGGCACAAGATTCCCAAGAAATATGAGAGGTAAATAACAGAAACAACATTGTTAAATTGGTTTTTACATCAAATGACTTCGTCTTCCTTGAAAATTCTGCATTTACATTTACGATGTCCCAATTTCATTACTTAAATAAATACCCTACACCAATTTCTTCCAGGGAAATAAAAAACTATTAAATAATATTATATTGTTTAAGTATTGGACGTAGTATTAATAATAATAAAGTAATTTTAATTTTCTGTACTTAAATGTAGCTATGCTAAATATTTTGTAAAGTTGGACTCTTTTATGTTTATTGAACTTTCAATTTGCAATCACTCATTCTTTTAATTTTCCAGACTATAACATTCAGATAACCTCCCTAAACTTCCATTAGGGTAATATTGCTTCCACTTTCCTGGAGTTCAGCAAATGTGTGCTAACAAGCAAAGAAGACAATAGACATAAAATAGTAAATAGCAACCAGTATTCAGATTGTCTTGATGTTCTATTTATTAAATCAAACATTTAGACACTATTTTATGTCATTGATGTAGTTAAAACAACACTGACAAGCGCACCTCTTTAAAATATATTTCTTCAAGATCTATAACGTAAGATCACCTTATAAGTGAAATTATCCTGAAAGAGACTTTCTTGGTTCTATTATCTTATACAGAATACATCCTCTATCAAATATTTAAATCATGTTTGAGGGTAAAATTACCCACTGGGTCATGTTTTTCATAATAGCTTATGCATATGCTACCTGTTGCAAAAGGTTTTAGAGATATTATGAGTGTATAGGAGTATGAGATATCCAAGGTGCTAAAATATCAATAGATGCAGTGCTGCATCTGACTACACAACTCACATAGAATGATTTAGTCAGTGGTGAGAGTGAGCGTTTTTTACCAATAATGCCTCACAAATTTCCCTAAAAGATGGAAGCCTGGCTACTCACAATTGTTTTAGATTCACCTGAGAACTCTATAAGGTATGCTATTTTTAAATTACAGTTTCAAGCACATACACTCATCAGTTTATTCAGTACCACAATATGACAAGAGTAATGACTACAGTGCATAAATATTAGAATGAAAAAGACAAAACTATCACTTCTTGCACTAACTATGCTTGTCTTTTATAAAAATAGAATAAGAGAATATAATTATAATATATGTTAAAAATAGAAATATTTAGAAATTATAAAGGTAACTTAAAAATAATGAAAAAGGCAAATAATCCAAAAGAAGAATGAGACTATATATAAACAAACACTTCCCAAAAGAAGAAATATAATTTGATAAACATTTTAAAAAATACTTAAGCTAATTCATAATCTAGGGAGTAATTTTTAAAACTATATTGGAATGTGATTGTTTATCCAATCGACCTTAAAAGTAAAAAGGTGCTCATATCTGATTAAATATTGCTGAGGTGGCCCTGACTGGGTAGCTCAGTTGGTTAGAGTGCTGTCCAGATGTACCTTGGTTTCTGGTTTGATCCCTGGTCAGGGCACATACAAGAATCAACCAGTGAATGCCTAAATAAGTGGAACAACAAATATCTCTCTCTTTCATCAATAAAAAAAATGAAATATTGCTGAGGGTGTTAAACATGGGTATTTTTATTCACTTGATTGGAATATAAGATGAAATATATTTGAAAATGCATTTTAACTATGCCTATTAAAATTTTTCAGTGGTCAGATATTTTATGTTTGAAATTCCACATATTGAAAAATTTTGTACATTTTTGCTCATGCACATCATGATATAGACATAAAAATAATCAATAGAATATATTTAGGCAACAAAAAGAAATAAGGAAACATCCTGATTATGTAAAAGTCATGACAGCATGGGATAGAAGCACCTAAGTTAGATGTGACAGTAAGATTTTTTAGGGTAATGGAAAGCTTCTGTCCCCAATAAACATTAACTGTGTTATTTTTTAAAGGTAGATATGTAGATAAACATTTATTGTTAATCTCTGGATTCTGTTGGAGATATAATAAAAACAAAGGAGTCCAGCCACTTTCACCCCCTTACTGAGAGTGACTTTCATAGAAAGTGTTATTTATTTATTATTTATTTATCTTTATTGCTGGCACTATTATAGATGTCCCCATTCCCCCCAACCTTTGTACACCTCCACCCAGCCCCCTCCCTCCCTCTGGTCATCACCACACAATTTTCTGTGTCCAAGGGCTATGCACATATGTTCTTTGACTAATATCGTCACCTTCTTATGGAATAGTGTCATAGACCCCTGACTTTGGGTGTAATATGTGATAAAAATAACTATTATTTCTGAAGTGTTAAATTACATTTAATACTTGTAAAATGTTGATATTGTATTCTTAAAATCTCTAAGCCATAAATAACCTTAATTTTAGTTTTTTGATTATGATAGACAAAGTTTATCAAGTTTCTTTAGTCTGTTGTTTTTTTGCTGCATTGTTTAATTTCCTTTCTCCCTCTTTAACAATTAAATTGATTTGGCTGGGGACAGTTGTTCTTTTTCCAAAGACTGTCTTTGAGGAACTAGGTATTCCCTGTTCACTAATAAAGTTGACGTGCAGGATAAAATTTTGAGGCATTAGATGATACAATCAATCACATCTTCATAGCTACTCCCTTTGTCATTTGGGATATAATTTATTTTTACTCCTTTAAAATGAATATGTTCAGAATAGAAAATGTTTGTTCATGTTTCTCATAGAAGTCGGTCACTTGCCTATTTGTTACTGACCCGATGTTCAGTATGTGGAGGCAAGATAGTTTCACATTTTTGAACTCTGTAGAGATCACATTTTAAACATGTGGCCATGGTGGAATGTCTTTCTTTGATGGCTAATGCATTTCTCAAGCTCTGGCCTTAGTTTCCCACAGGCTAACTTGAGACGGGCAGGTGAGAACACAATTCCTTCCTTCATGTGTTTATTATTTTGTGAAGCAAATGTGGGCGTTGAACGGGACAAGGTGATACTCTCAGATTTGAAAGTCTGAAAATAATGAGTTAAAACCCAAAATGTGCTTATTATAAATCTATGATCTTGGGCAGTTTAGCCAACCTCTCTGAACTTTAGTTTTCCCATTTATAAATAAGGGTAACATTACCCATTTTTCAGGCCTACATTGTTGCTCATCTGAACTGAGACAATCTATTCAAACTGTGAACTGATTTAAAGATCACATATTCAAATATTCCCAGCCTGTACTTCTTGGTGCAGACAGTGAAAAAAATAAGTAATTTGGGATTTACTAAGATTATTTTCTTAAACTTTAAAGTATTATATTAGTACATATTGTGTAGATTACTGAAGGATTAAGTAAACTGAAAAATGCAATTTATATAGTAATAGTACTTCTCCATAACATATACTCAATAAATGTTAGTACTTTAATGTTAAACAAATATTTATAGGATGTTTTATAAATCCAATGTAATGAGCTAGGTTCTCTGGAGGAAGTGACTTATATATAGGTTTTCCCTTTATATTCTTGGAAATGCAGTAAAATATATAAGTAATATCATCCATATAGCATAAAATTTAAATACATGGTCTCAAGAGTCAAACTGTGTAGGTCTGAATTGCTTAAACATGCTGTGGATTAGATCCCCAATCTTTAAAATTAGATTAACCAAGTACCTATTTTCTAGGGTCGTTTTAAAAATTATATTAGTATTTGTAAAACACTTAGACTACTGTTTGGCACAATGTAAATTTGAACTGGTTGATAAATGAAAAAATAAAAAATATGGTGGAAAATAATACACGCCATTTCTGTTAGGAAAAGGTTACATGTATTTCCACTCAGGGAACTCAAGTAACAGTACATAGGGGCGGTTGCATTTGGCCATGGCTTTAAATGTTGGGGAAGAACTGAGAAAATGGTGTATTAAAAAAGAATGTCACGTAAGAAAGAAGATAAAAAAGTCCTGATCTGGGAACCCAAGGGTTTCCAAAAATAACAGCCAGTCTTTACTTTTGAAAGAGGAGTGGGAAAGAAAAGATTGAAATGGTAGTTTAGAAAAGAGATTAGAGTAGCTGCTGAATACCTTTATTTTCCTGGCTATGGGGAGCAGAAGACAATTTGGCAGCACAGCGTCAGATAAAGGTGTAGAGATTTGCAGTAGGAAGATGAGTTTTGCTGCATTGCAGATTAGGAGAAAGAATCAAGGCTCAGAAAGAGAACATAGAAAGTTAATAAAAAAAATTTTTAAAGATATAAAAAAATACTGCAAACAGTAACCAACAGAATTTTGTAGAAGATAAGGGAGAAAGAGAGTTCAAAGGTGGTTCTGATGTTTTGAGACTATGAGAGGGAATATGATTCTTTTATCCTAGGAGAAGTAGATCTATAGCTAATGTTTCAGATTTCCCTAGACAGGGTTATTTTTCTAATTATTTCAAATTTGAGATCTCTATAAATCCTAATAAGCAAATGTTTGTAATTTGACACACTCTTTGGGAAAAAATGCACTCACACACACATTACCACCACCATCATCACATTCACTGTTTTCTTAAAGAACATGTGAAAAATCTAAGTCAACAGCAAATTCGCATTTTAACTATAAAAAAAAAATAAATTGTTTATTTTCCTCTTCCCTTTACCATCTTTTCCCTTTACCATTTTAAGCCAGCAGTTTTTCTACCAGTGTGCCTTGGCATGGTGTACGTGCAATGCCTGGCTAATTCAGTCAGTGGCACTGACTTCTTTTCCATTATATTGCTAAATTTAAAAATGACAACAGCCAACACAATAGCCATCATGTGTGAATGAATCAAAACTATACCTATTTTCTGGTCAGATCAGCAAAATATATATATTTTTGGTGTGCTGCAGATTTTTAGTAATTAGTTTATGTGTTCCACGAGATGAAGAAGGTTGAAAGTCACTGTTCTAGGCATGTCAGCCCTAAAACTCTTCAGTGGCATGCAGCAATGAAGGCGTGTGCACTCGTGGGCCTGAGCTGGGGGGGCACAGAGGATGACCATAGGGTGCAAGGTCTGAGTGCCGGAGCGTGAGCAGGGACTTCACAGAAGCTGATAAGGCTCAAAAAGCAAATTAAAGGGGCTCTCCCACAGGCTAAATAAATATTGTTTTTAACTCATTGAATAAAGTAGAAAATTGTGAGCCCATGTTGACATAAGGAAACAAATTGAATAAACGTCAAGTTTGATAAGGAACTTTACTATTTATATTGCTTCAATGTACCTGTCTATAAAATACTTGTTAATCGCAAAAGAAAGTGATTGGAGAGCTCTGGCAGACAACACTTGAATCAACTGATCAAAGTGATCATCATCAGTGTTAGGAAAAATAGAAATTATATGCTACCTAATCAGGTGCAAAGACAACTCAACATAGCTTCTGTGATATTCCCGGCAAAGATGAATAGCCTGTTTAGATAATCATGAGGAAGCATCAGACAGACTTAGATTGAGGAATGCTCTACAAAATGATTTTCTTATGCTCCAAAGGTCTGAAGATTATAACAGTCATAGAAACAGAGAGAACTTATTCTAGTTAGAGGAAACTAGATAGTCACAAGTGAACCTGACCAATTTGCTATAAAGAACAACATAAGGATAATTGACAAGATGAGTAATATTTAAAGACAAAATGGCTGTAATGTATCAAGGTTAATTTTCAAATTTTGACTCATATTGTGGTTATCTGGGGTAGATACTTAGGTTCAGGTGATACACATTAAATAATTTTGGCCTCTTTTCAGCAAGTGCTGAGCCATGGGTGTCTCTCGGGACAACTGGGACAAGCGCCACAAGATAGGAGGCAAGAGAAAGCCCCACCACAAGAAGCAAAAATATGAGCTGGGATGTCCTTCTGCCAACACTAAGATTGACCCCTGCCACATATACACAGTGCAGGGATGCTGCAAGAAGAACTGTGCCTTGAGGCTGGATGCGGGCAACCTCTCCTGGGACTCTGAGTGCTGTATGTGCAAAACAAGGATTATTGATGTTCTCTACAATGCATCCAACTATGAACTGGTCCTCACCAAGATCCTCATAAAAAACTGCATCGTGCTCATTGACAGCTCACCATTCCGACAGTGGTACAAGTCTCACTAAGCCCTGCCCCTGGGCCAGAAGAAGGGGCCCAAGGAGACTCCTGAGGAGGAAGAGTTTTTAAACAAAAAAAAAATCTAAGAAAATTTGGAAGAAATATGATAAAAGGATAAAGAATGCCAAAATCATCAGTGCTCTAGAGGAGCAGATCCTGCAGGGCAAGCTTCTTGCATGCATTGCTTCAAGATCAGGCCAACATGGCTGAACCGATGTCTATGTGCTCAAGGGCTTGGAGCTGGAGTTCTATCTGAGGAAGCCAAGGCCTGGAAAGGCAATAAATGCCCCTCCCTCTTATCTTAGCTCATGTAATAAAGGTGTTTCTTGTTATAAAATAAAGAATTTTGGGGTTTGGAGTGATAGGGCATCAGATCCTCAACGTATGCTCAAATGTTTCTGGGGAAAAAATCTTTGTTGTACTTGCAACTTTTCTATAATTTTAAGACTGTTCAAAAACAAACCATTAAAAATGAGTAGCATTTTTACATAGTTACTTAATCATAGTTATTGTATAATTACTTTAACTTTTATTAATTTTTTATTTAACCCTTTTAGGATATCTTTTCCTTCACTGTCAAATACGTGCATACATATTTCTATGTTTAACTGTAGACTATATGCATTTTAAGGTAACTGATTCTTATACATAATCTACTGTATACATATTTAGTGTTCTTGAATACAGCCAAGTAGATATTCTCAAAAATACCTCCAAATTCACAGTATTATCGAGCCTTACATTTTTTATGGTTCACGGGAGAGAGGTAATATAATCCTCCTGCAGGGAAGGAAATATGTACTCATAGGGGAAAGAGATAACAGATTATGTATGTAACCAAATGATACCTTTCTTTTGTGCATCTATGGAATTATGGAACCTGAAAGTTAAAAAAAAACAAAAACCTCAAAGAATCTTTAATGCAGTGGCTATTAAGCTTAAATAACCATGTACTACTTTCCTCAGGATAGATCTTTTATGAAAGCTCAAAGCATAAAGTAGTTAAAGTCAGTTTGACCTGCTCAAAACAGAAATGCAGGCCCTGGATCATTGTCTGCTTGGCTCTTTCTTCATTTCCAAGGAGGACTCCTTGGCAACCAGAAAAGAACCCCTAGAAATTCATATAACATAATTTGAAAATCACTGTTCTATACCATTTTATATTTGATGTCTGAATCCTCTTTACAGTATACCCAGGACATAATTATGTATTTCCCAGTTTTGTTTTTGACAGTTCCAATAATTCCAAAGACAATTCATTCCTATTTAGACAATAGAAAATATCTGTCACTAAAAAGACCCAAATGGCTAGAGAAGCCACCTTTATGATAAAAATGTCAATGTTATCTTTTATTATCTACTGTTAGAGGAATAACAAGAACCAAAAATAAGATATGGCACAAAAGCAGCCAAGCCTAAGGTCAAAAATAAATCTTGCTTTCATTCCAAATGCGTTCTCTATATATTGCAGTGTATCTAAAATTAAAATAAGTAAGTATTATGCATATATATTACAAAATAGGATGTCTGTTCCTAAAGAAAAAGTTTAAGTTTTAATTAACACTACCAAATAATTTAAATTAACAGTCAGCTTGTTCATATTTCACATTCCACATTTTTTCAATTTTATAACAATTGGAATTTTATTCATCAATTACTATTTATTGTGCACTGACTTAGTGATAGTCCTAATCTATGTGATTGGGATATACATCAGAGGACAAAGCAGAGTCCCTGCTAGAATGTTGATTAAATACTAGAGATGATGGACTACAGAAATCAGTGTTACTACATATATAATCTAGTAACCTTAATATTGTATATGGATTTTGTCATTTTCAATATGTTACTTCATTATAATGATATTATCACAATATGGATTTTTACCATACACATTATCTTTAACACTAAATTATAAATTAATAATATTATATATATTATTTCTGAGAAGGTACCAATATAAACATCTACATTTGGCTCCTTATGATTACCACCTGTGTTTATTCTTAACAATTATAGTAGAAGATCAATACTCTTCTTCAGCACACTAATTAAATATGCTATGGTAAATTCCAAAACAGTTCTTCTGTTTTTGGATTTCCTTATTCTACTAACAATCTCATGCAGACCATTGAAAAACAAGAGAAAGTAAATAGCATATAACATATTTTCCAAATCATCTTGTACATGAAATTCATTAAATTGACAGTTATTATGGCTAGAAACATGTGAGCTCTTTATTATAGATAAATAATTTATTCATATAATTTAGCTGACTCAAATTGTAATATGGTTTAAGTGTCCCTTGATACTAAAAATTTTAATGATCAAATCTGAGAATGGGAGAAGAAAGGTATTTTATTCTTAAAATAATTATTATATTAAACTCTCTCAAAAGACCTTTCACAAGAAAAAGCAATTAACAACTGAATTGACCTAATTTTAAAGCCATCTAAAACTACCTCTTGTATTGATGTCTACTAAGTTGTGCTCTTACCTTTATACTCTTATCTTGAGCTGGGTCTTCATTTTCCTTTCTGAAACCCCCTTGATTCTCATAGTGTTTATACTATAAATCAGAAATAAACTATATTTGAATCCAGTTTCTATTATTTCTTTTGAAACCCACAAAACTCTATTCTTGCTCAATAAAAAATGTTACCCATGTTAATAAAATTACTGTGAATATATAATCATTTTTTCACAACTGTTTACCAGATATTTCTGCATTTAATTTCTGCATCAATCACAACCTATCTTCATGGGTTACTGAGTATGTATGTGCCCTAGGCATGCTATTTTGGAATTGTTGAAAAACTTAAGCTACAGTTTGAAAGATATGTAAAAACAGAAGATATTTGATAGCACTTATACTCATTAAGCAAGTTTGGTTTCCCACCTTTTAGGAAAGAGAGTATATTCTCAAAAGTCTCAGCTTATAATAAAAAGTGATGATGTGCTGCTGAATATTTTTAAAAAAAGAGCATTTTCATTTTTAAATGAAATGGCCTCATATTCATATATGTTAGATTAATGTATACATCAGAGGGTCAAGTTTCCAAGTCTGATATGCAAAATGGGGCAAGGCTCAAATTTGTGTTATGTTTTGGTAATCATTTCTATATTTAAAAAATAATATGAGAGAATAAATGTCATTTTGGAAGAATTAACCTTGAAGTGTTCATAATTATATAGATAATCACACATGACTTGAATTATAAAGTTAAATTGAGTCAAGACTACTAGAATAACACCTGATGAAAATCTTAGTGATTGGTGGATGGATTCTGCTGACTTATTCATTTATGCATGCTAGCTAAATAGGCAATTACATTTTCTCAGTAGTTTTGGGTATATCTGGCTGCATCTGTCCTTCAAATTCCATTTTGATAACATGATATAGTGGCAACATTGATATAAAACTGACAGTCAGTGGATGAAACATTTATGTTATGCTTTATTTATTTATTTTAATTCTCACCCAAGGATATATTTTTATTGATTTTAGAGAGAGAGGAAGGGAGAAACAGAGGGAGAGAGAGAGAGAGAAACATCAGTCAGTTGCCCTCCAATGGTGATCAACCCAAAACCTAGGTATGTAGCCTGATGGGGAATCTCTCTCAAAACCTTTTAGTGTATGGGATGACAGTCCAACCAACTGAACAATCCCACCAGGACTTATATCATGCTTTATGGCCTACAACTTACTTTCGAAACTAGCCACAGTAGTCCATTAAGCATTATTATCACTCCCACTTTATAGATGTGTAAACCGAGCCTCCAGAGATAAGTGCTTGCTCCAAATCACATGGTTTTAAAGAAAGAGAGCTAAAATCTGGCCTTTGAAGTGAAAATAAAATTTGCCAAGCTAATTTATATGCCTGAAGATGATATAAAAGGGATTATTACTGATTATGTTCTTAGTCAGCTTGTAGAGGGAAGATGGAAAGAACAATTTTTGAGGGTTTGTGTACACAGTAATGGTGATGATCTTATTAATCACTTATGGAAACAAACAATATTCAAGGTACTTTGCATTTCTCATTTCTACTAACCCATGAACAAACTTATGAGGTAGTTATTATTATCCTCATGTTGCAGATAACAGAACCAATATCCAGGAAGTCTAAGTAATTTATCCATAGTAAAATAACTAGTGAATGTGTACAGTGTCAATCTCATCTTTGACATGCATTCATTTCACTCTATGTTGATGTTGTGCATAATTTCAGCTCTGTGATTCCAGGCATAAAGTCCACGTGTTTTAGAGACACTGAATTTAAGTTCAGGATGAAGCCTACATACTACACTGAAGAGCCTGGGATAATGTTTTAATGTTTGTACTTTGTCCTAATTTTAGTTTGAGTTGTAATAAAGGCTATTTTCTGAAATGTTTTAAATATCTGAAAGACCCAAGTTATTATTATTATTTTTTAAAAAAAGGGATCAAGGAAGACATTCAATTGAAAAATAAAAAGGAGAAGAAAATAAAAGAAGATTTTATAAGGACACCAGTCATGTTTGATTAGGGCCTGTGGACTAATTGTAAGGCCTATTGTAGGGCCTATTGACCTGTTAACTAATTGTTTGTTTTTGTGAGTGATTAATAAGATCATCATTAATAAATATAAAAATATTAAACACAATTATAAACAAAATTTTAAGAAGAGTTGTAAACTGAGAGGAAGAAGAAAGATGACTGCAGTATCATTTATACTGACAAAATGTGGCTTTCTCAGCAAGTCAGGCCAAAAGGAGAAAGAGCTACAGCCTGGTCCATACTACAGGACCCTTGTAGTCTCTGATTTCTTTCATTGGCCTTTTTATACCTTTGATTTCTACCCTGTCAGATTCACTGCCAAAGATCAGAGTTTCTACTACTTGGATGTTAAATTCAATATAGTAAAAATACCAAAATTACTAGAATTGCATGAAAAGAGGTTTCATCCATACTGAGAATTATTACTTGTTTTATACTTTACACTTTATAGTCTGCAGTAACTGAGTTTGGGGGTTAGATGGGGTGAGAAAAATAAAAATGTCATATACAATACTTAGAGGGTGATGCTGACATTTGGAAAGAATCTCTAAGGGCCAGAGCTAATTGAAAAGTAATATGTTCAATTAGTACACCCACAATAACCCCCAACAACTACATTCTCCTTCCCCAACACCTAGAAAAAAACATAACAAGACAAAACCCTTTGGGTATTCTATCACATATTAAATCATCAGGTCCAAACTACTGGTGTCTAGGTGAGTACAAGATGGAGTGAAAAAAATAATATACCTTATAATCTTTTGCAGATGGTAAAGAGAAAATTCTGTCTGTAAAAATGCTTATATATGGACCATGTTTTAAGGAGAAACCAAAGATCCAAAGATCATAACATCAATTTAAATGTTTTCCCGCATTTTTAAAAAAGGACTGAAATTCAAATTTGATAGTGTGATGGATTTAAGAGTGTTTCCTGTGGAAAAATTTGTGTTTTGAAGTTTTAAATCTTAATACTTCAGAAAATGGCCTATTTTGAAACAGGGCTGTTGTGGATGTAATTAGTTAACAGGTCAATAGGGTGGGCCCTAATCAAATATGACTGATGTCCTTATAAAAGAGGGAAATTTTTACACGCGCACATACAAGAGAACACCATGTGAACATGAAGACAGCCATCTAGAAGCCAAGGACAGAGGCTGAGAGCAGATTCTTTCCTCACAGACCCTTGTCAACACCTTGATTTCAGGCTTTATGATTTCTATTGTTTAAACCATAGGGTTTGTGGTACGAATACACAAACCCGGCATCATGTCAATAGGAATTTGAAAATCAAAATACTCTAGTATTGGTCTAGTTTAATGGGAAGTATACAGAACTGATCATTAGACTGACCCTAATTAGAATTAATCTTTACTAATTTGTTACAAACATTTTGAAGTCACACACTTTGAAATAACTAAACTTTTGTGAAAATAGTAAATTATCTAATTACCTCACTTGCAAATATTTTAGAAAGGATGTTACTATTGATGTAAAGTGCTACATGTTAATGAAATTTGTTTAACAACAAATTTTCTCCATAAGAATAATCATTGAAATGAGAAAATATAGCACGTATTTTAATGAGAAAGAACATTTTAACTTTGTCCTTTGATTTGCCTAACCAATAATCTGATTCCAACTCAGAAGGTGATAAAATTTAGCTCTTTGATTCTAGAATCCAAAATACAATTATTTTAATGGGTGGTTTTTAATGAAAATCACACCCTTTTGCTTCGTGCCCAGTTGTCAAAAAATGCTGATTTAGAATCCACCTCTTTATTCTAAATACTGGGAGATACAATGAAAATCTGTGCAATATTTCCTTTTTGTAAAACATTTTACCTTCTTTGCAATTTTTTTTTGCTTACATGACTTTCTCTTCAACGAAACCTGAGCTTCTCGAGGGAGTAAGGGCCAAGGACAGTTTCTGCAACTGCACTCAGGGTTCAGCACTCCATAAGGGAGACAGGGGAAGGCCTGAGGCTTCTGTAGAGAGAAGGAAGAAAACTGGGGAGGAAAGGCCATGTCCTTTTGAAAGCATGACTTTTTTCATTTCCAACTAATGCTTCCTCCTTATCATTCAGGATTATAATTTTTAGTTGTCAGTAATTCTAATGGTGACCTGTAATCCAAAACACAGTGTGATACATTTCTTCCTGAAAATGTGGAAAGATTTCCTAATAGCAATTGTTTGACTTCTGTAAGGTGTATCTAAGGCAGGAGCTATGAATCAGATATATGAGAGGGGGAGAATAAGAGAGGGAGAGACAAGGGGTTCAAGGGTGCTGCAGGGGTGGGTGTCAAACATCTTTAGACCCTCTACAAAGAATATTTTATTTACCTGGTCCAACTCAAGGTCAAATCCTTTGCTACTGTACAATTTGTGCAATTCCTCTTCCTTTTTATTCATGGCTTAGGAAATGACAGGCTATGGAAAAAGTTAAATACTGATGCATTCCTTCAAGAAAAATTCAGTAATGTTTATTCACTATTTGCTTAGAGGGAATTTTGAATTACACAGTTTATAACCATAGTGTCTCTTTTAAAATTACTTATGTAAAATTAAAAATAGGTTATTGCACTTACTAAATATATTTTTAAAAATCACAGTTCTGAGTCAATGTTGAAATTTTGGTGTTAATTATCTAATTCATCTTTATTCTGTGTATAAAATATAGTTTACCTATGAGGAAATACAAGTCTTCTATGCTTAAAGAATTATAGTGAAGGAAATTTTACTTCATACATAATCCATTTAAAATAGTTTCTACCTATTGCTTTTGATAAGGTAAAACATAATGTCTAGAATTAAGAGTACAGTTTCTGTAATTGAACTACTTGTATTTTAATCCTGATCTAATACTGCTTTTGTCCATTATTAATTACATGATGCTGGCCATGTAGTTTAGGGCTTAAGTCTCCTTTTTTAACAAAACAACAGCACCCACCTCAGAGTTGTTTAAGAGTTAAATGAAATAATATCTACAACATTTTTAGCACAGTGCTACAAGAACCACAGACAATTAGCTATTATAGTTATTTAGAGCTATAACATCTGAGCCTACCATCTGAGGGAAAAATACATATGCTATGCTTCTTCTTGTCTGTCTTATTAAATATACAATTATTAAGATCCACATTGAGTGGACATTTATAATACATTGGTGGCAAAAATAAATCATCAGGGTCTTCTCATGCTGGAGGTGTTAGCAAAAGACATCTCTTTGCCCTGCTTGACTATGTAGAAACAAATTGGTAATAATCCTTATTTTTAGCTCTTAAGATATTGTGTCACAGCTAGTCCAACAAAATTGAATCAGTTGGTAGATGAGTTGTGGGAGTATGGCCTTCAATGCCAGACTAGGAGAACCAGAGGTTTGTATTGTTTCTCACTGTCAAAGTGTGTGCACAGTGGAGAAGATGGAACCTGTCCTCTGCTGCTGTGATCGGGAACTGTCCAGAACCACAATAGTGTCTACAAGAAAGAGCTAATTTAGATATTTTTTTAGTACTATCCTCATGTTCAGCTATTACCTGACAAATTACTATGCCTCAAAAAAGTGTTCCAGCCTTAGATACTGGCTAAGATCCACACGAGAATTAGAAAGTGTACTCACCCAGAGTACCCCACCCACCAAAAAACATTACATATGGCACCTTTTTCCCCACACAAAATGTTGCCCTAGCCTTGGATCTCAGTGTAGCAATTCAAGGCAATCCTCCTTATTTTTTTGTCCTTTTTAAAGCCACAAGGCTCCATACACTATCTATGCAATGGCTTCATAAAGTTGAGACACCAAAATAAGTAATGTTTGCTAATCTATAAGATTTGCTCCAGGTTGCTTTCAGCAAGGCTACCCTTCAGCAACTGGTAGCCACTCTCATTTAAAAAAGAATGTGGCCCTGCCTGGCATGGCTCAGGGATTGAGCACTGGTCTATCATCCAGGAGATCGAGGTTCGATTCCTGGTCAGAGGACATGCCAGGGTTGCAGGCTGGATCCCCAAAAGGGGGCGTGCAGGAGGCAGCCGATCAATGACAACTCTCTCATCATTGATGTTTCTATCTCTCTTTCTCCCTCTCCCTTCCTTTCTCTGAAATCAATAAAGACATATATGAAAAACAAAAAAAAATTAAAAAATAAAAAAGAATGTGTTAATAGTTACCCTGTTCCATAATTAAAGCAATGATAGTACCAATAGGTGAGCTGTGATTGAACTCCCTATGTGGTACTATTGGAGCACTGAAGAGGCCAACAAATTTGAATTACTGTAGTAGGATCTAGAGGTAAAAGAAAAAGAGAAAAAGGAAAGCTTTCTTCTAAAGAGGTGCTGAGGGATCAGCCTTGAAGTAACTGTGATCAGCAGGATAGCAGCTTTTCAAATGAGAATTTGAAAATCATTCATCTTGGCCAGGAAAAAGGTCAATTCCTTTAAACTGAGACAGATTTGGGTTCAAATTTGGTCTTTACTATTTATTATATATAAAATTGAGGTCACTTCTTTTCTCATAAACTTTTGTCTCTTTGTCTAAAATATTGAAATAATCCTATATGTTTCATTATGAAGATTAAATTAGTCTTTATTGAAAAACAGCAAAGTCATGAGACAGGCTTTTCTCAGTGTTCTCAAAATTAAACCAGAAAAATTTAAGATGACATAGGGAGATATTATAACATAATGGTTTCATACTTCAATCAAAGGGTGAGGTTTTCTAGGTTTGATTCCTGGATCTACCAGATACAAAGCTGGCTTTTGGAAAATTACTTAATCTTTCATTTATACAATGAGGATATTAGTAGCTTCTAGTGTTCATATGGCTATGAAATAACACCTAGAAAAGACTTTGGGTGTTATAAATACACATAAATGTGTAGACACACACAGGATGAGATAAAAGTAGGTTTACAGTTGTGAGTATGCAGAACGTAGAGTTTATTCTTGCATTATTATTTATGAATTATTGCATTATTTTCTATAGGAACTGTAAACCTACTTTGGACCACGCTGTATTAGGATGTGCACCTGCCTCTGTTGTTACTTCATTTCAGGAACAAAGAGTTTCTGCATTTCAGCTGCTCCTGTTCCTGCCTTCTCTTGGTCTGATTAGTTACAGGCTTAATCACCATGCTCTTTTCTACATATTCCATTCTATCTGTTTGCTTTATCTTTTTCAATGGCATTGAACCTGAATGGAATTTCTCTAACCTTAAATGATCAAAATAGAATTGTCCTTCAAAGTCAATCTCCTCCCCAGCTACCACTCTGTACTCTTGTCCTCACAGCCCAGCTTCTTTAAGGGATTTCCTCATCACTCTCTCAGTTCTTCACTCCTCTCCATGTCCACTCCTGTCTACTGACTCTTCTGCCCACAGAGCTCTTTCTTTCAGGATCACTGATCACAAAGTCCAGTGAATATTTTCCAGTTTTCATCTTATCTTATATTTCAGAAGAATTTTACATGACTTATGTATTAAAATTAAGCCACTACCTCTAAATAAAATAATATTCACAATAGTAATAAAAATAGCAGGCTATTGTGCTTTATTTGATATCACACTCTTCTGGAATTGTCTTCAGTTGTTACATAAACCTTGCCACTAAATATGTAAGTATGTGTCCACATCTCTTTTGAATTCTAGCCCCATATATCCCAACTGTCTATTTGTATATACCCATGTTCAACAGTGAATTTCTACTGTCTTCCTCTACTGACTCCCATCTGAATGAACCATAACAATATCCATCTAATTGCACAAGCTGGAAACCTGAGGAACCTTTAAGCCACTCTCCTCTCTCTTGCCCCTTACATCAATAAATCTGTTCTACTGACCTTTGTCTCCTAAATAGCTCTCAGATTTTGCATCTCTCAGCATCTTCTCTGCCAGGATCCTAATCCAAGCTTTTATCATCTGTTCCTTGAATTAGAGCAACAACCTCCTAAGTGGTCCCACTTCCTTTTGTCCTGCAAATCCTTTTTCTACAGCATAGAAAAACCAATAATTTAAAAATGCAAATCTTCTTTATAATCTTTTATTGGATTCCTTACTTTTAATGCACAAGGCCCACCATTATCTGCTCTCTACTTCACTCTCCAGCTTTACCTTTTAACATTCTCTTACTCTCCTTTTCACTCTGATTTCCCTTCATTTTCTCCAGTGAGCAACAGTGCTCCCAGCCTTAGGCCATCACACACGCTGTTCTGTCTGCCCAGACCATTCTGTCTGTCAGCTAACCACTCACCTTTTAGGTATCAATGGAAAGATCAAAGTTTTTACTTTCAGGAAAATGCTGAGGACATTTATCTAAATTAAATATTTCATTTATAGCACACTGTATTAGTCCTTCATAACATGTATTATTTTTAATTACTAGCTCTTCCAGTATACTGTTCGACAAGTGTCTGTTTTACTCACCATTAAATTCCTCAATTCCTCAATTTTTAAAGGGCTGTAAATTCCCAATTCTAGCAAGTTTTATTAAAGTTATTTTTCCTCTTAGTTTTAGAAAATACTCTGGATTCAACACCTTATGCTAAGTATAAAAATATAACTTCATAGTAATGGGGAAAAAACCCCACATCATTTAAAACATTAAAGACAAAAGCTAATTAAACAGTCATTTTTAATTTTCATTAAATGCAATGGCTAAAATATTTTTTATAATAGAATGCCTCTCATTGATTTCAGTCTTTTTCCTGAATTCAAGAAAATTTAATTGACTGGGTATTCTTAGGACATGGGACTTGCATTACTGGATTACATTAGGGGCATTCAATAGAAAAGGTTTCTGCAGCAAACAATAGAGGAGTATATTCAAGGAATTTCTTAATAATATCCAAACATATGAAAGAAAAGGGCTAATTCCTTTTATATTTTAATGAACTTTCCTTGTGTCAAAATTAAAGTCCCTTAGTGAATGTTCCTCTCACGCTCTCCCATGGTGAAATCCCATTAAACTTTAATTTGCTTTATTTGGAAAACAAAGGTACAAATCTCTCCTTAAATAGTTTAGGGACACATACACATCAAAAGTACAAGGGAGATCTCAGCAGGTTTCAGAATCTCAGAGGTTCAGTTTCAGGTCACTAGCACTGTTCTATCTGTGGGTGTAGGTAATGAAATGACAGAGTTAAGGATACCAAAATGTTATGAACAGGTAAAACAAGATTTTGGGGTCCCTTCACTAAGGCAGTAACCCCAGAGTTAACCCTCATTATTTGCAACCTTATAACAAATCAACACAAAATAAAATTTAATGGGCAGAAAAGAGGAGGGTAGAAAAACATAGGTTGGTGTAGAAAATGTGAGATAAATAGATAGGAAAGGAGAAGGAGGGAGAGAAGGAAGGAAGGAAGGAAGGAAGGAAGGAAGGAAGGAAGGAAGGAAGGAAGGAAGGAAGGAAGGATCTACAAAATCATTGGTTTACATTAAAATTATATTATTCTCCCAAAAGACTGTATCCAATTTTTACATGGCCTGTTTATAAAATATGTTTGCTATAGTTTCTGAATATGTATTAATTCTTTGATTCACCCAGTATTTATTATCTTTTTATATACATCTTGAGGGAACAGTACACGTATTTGCTGAGAAAACAATCAACTCAGTGAATTTAACATCTGTTCAAGGAATGCTACGGACCCTGAAGGGGATTTGGGGACTACAAAAGTGGACTTTTTTCATGGCTTTAACTGAGCCAATGTGAATATCCTTTGTAGCCACATGTAACTCAGGGAAAACTATCTTTGCCATCTGTCTTTGAGACAACATGTAAATTCCTTAAAACTTGCATGTACATGCCTTCACCCAGGCAAGTTAAATCACCTTTTATATCATGTTATACCCACTGAGATACTGGAAGCATATTCTCATGTGTTTTAGAAATAGAGGCCAGTAACTTTGGGACACATTCCTTGATAAGACTCTTTGTAACTTGTAAATACATAGAGAACAAAGGTGTGGGATGGTTGTGGGGGTGTTCCAAATGACTCAATAAGTGAATAGCATAGACTAGGTCTCATACTGGCATGAAAATAAAAATGGTGATAATAACTAGATATATGTTTCTTTTCCTTTAAGGTAATTTTGTATTTTCTAATTTCCCAATTGTTTCAGTTTACTGCAATGCATAATGCACATATATACAAATATGTATTATATACATGTGTATTATTATATGTATGTGTGATATAAAATATAATAGTATATATAATATATAGGAAAGCCCAGAAGCTAGAATCTCTACAGTGACCTGAATAGATTAATATGTGGTGAAGAAAGGTTCTATTCATTCTGGAGAAACTACTGCTAATATAAGAATAAAATGCTGGCACAATTTATTAGTAAAAAAGATAGTATAAATGTGTTACTAGAGTCCCAGAATCTCTTGCCATAGCTCCTCCTATTTTTTGTAGATAAAAATAGGTTTCCTAGAGTAGTATCACATTTAAAAATATATATATAGTTTTATTAATTTTAAAGAAAGGGATAGAGAGATAAAAACATCAATAGGCTGCCTCCTACACACACTCTACTGGGGATCGAGCTCCGGATCCTGGCATGTGCCCTGACCTGGAATTGAACTGGTGACCTGTTGGTTCATGGGTCAACACAACCACTGAGCCACACTGGCTGGCCAAGTAGTATCCCATTTTAGATTGTCTGCACCCCTGACACAGCCTCACAAGCTGTTAATGCAAATATTTGAAGATTTTGTTTCCTATGTTTATCCTTTAATATGAAAATATTTTGAATCCAAGAATGTGTCCCTAGAACACACGACTTTTCCCTTGTGAGGAACTGGAGATTAATTGTCATTTGCTACTAGCCCAGATGGAGGCACATTTGTAGGCTGTACTATTTTTTTGAAGCAAAGCCAGAGTCAATCCCATTAGTGAGAGAGGATTGTCCTAAGGGCCCTGGGAACATTAGGACTCCTCATGCAATTGAAAAGCTGCTCTGAGAATGTTCCCTTGCCCTCACTCTTGCCTCGGTGTGTCCCTTACCTTTTACACCTGTATTTTGTTGTGATTTTGAAATTATATTCTGTATATGCACTCCTTATGCTCAACCCATCTTGGTCTAGATACTTATCAATTCACCAAATGAGAATAGCATTTTGATCCTAGATTCTTAAAAACTTTTATAATCATCAGAGGCAGTTGTCCTTTACTACAAAAGTATTACAGGACACCTAACTCAATCACCTGACACAATTCCAAGCCTGCTAAATTCCAGAGATCCATGATTTCCTTCCTGGGAATTTTTATGACACCAAAGTATGAAAGCCTTATGTTCTTATTAAATTTTGAACTCTCATCAGCATATTTTGCCATCTACCTATCCTCTACCAAAACTGGCTAGGTTTTCCTCTTGTATGTGAAATATAAGTTGCATGCATGATGGGCTGTGATCACAGCCCCCTGGCAGACCATAGCCTTCTCTAATGGTTTCATATAGATATTTCCAATAGGCAGTAGTTAGCACAGATTGCTCCTTCTAAAACTTTACCTAGATTAAGCCATTAATGAATATAATAATAAAATTATTTTTGAAGTTTGCTGCCATTATCTCCACCACCGTCAACCAAGTTGCAGGTTTATGGTGCTCCCTTGAAACAAGCAATGAGTCTTTTACCACCTGCGCTTTATTTTCACTTAGCAAAGCCCACAGCAGACGTATACCACAGGCATCTGTCCTCTTTCTCAAGCACTTAATTACAATAATCATAATATCAGTAGTGATTATTGCATGAAGGGTAAAAGTTACAACAGATGTTAATGAGGCCAAGAAAAAGTTTCTTTCACTAATTTCCATAATAGCTGATGCTTTTTTCTCCATGGCTGATGGTTACTGAAAAATGAGCTGAATTTAGTACATTGTACATCTTAAGTCCAGCTTATTTTCCTATTGAGGAAGATGGGCTACTAAAAGTTGGAATAGCAATTTTTTTCTTAAATGTCTTCAACATACAGATGTTTATTTTCTAAATTTCCTGTGATTTCTGGCTCATGTGTATTAACAAAGATCATCAAAACTCTTAATTAATAGATGATAATTCTGATTTGAAAGTGTTCATGTAACTCAGTAAGGTTTCTTATGAAACTCTCATGTCCTCTGCCTACCTTCAGTGTGACACAGCTTTGCACTAACACTATTCCCGCAGTGATCTGGAGTAGAACCAGTTTTCAGTTCAAGAGAGTAGAGAGCATTGGCTAGAAGCCCAACATTTGTGGGCATTTCTAGGTTATGCCATTGAAGACTAATAGACTTGATAACTTTTTAGGCTCACTATACTCATTCATAAGCTTCTGAGCATTATTAGACTTTTATTTTGTGACACTACATCAATGTAGGATTTAAAAGGAAGATATGTTTACCTTATTTCCTTTAAGCTGCAATTAACCTACCCATATCTACCAATTGTTGAAAGGTTACTTGTATTAGTTAGTTTTGGTCTGGTGACAAAAAAAACAACAACAAAAAACATAGATCCCAAATCTTCACTGGCTAATGTTGCATCTTAACATTAAGCCTTACAACAACATAGAGTAATTATTTCTCCCTCATGTTATAATGTGAGCATCTGTGGCTTAGCTCTTGTGGTTCTGCTTTATTTCCAGTTCTGTGTTGAAGGAGCAGCTTCTGTTTGGAACCTGTCATTCTCATGGCAATGGAAAAAAATGTATCTAGGCATTTTTATTTGTAAGTGGCATCATTCAGGTATGCTCATTTACCATTGGTGAAATCCAGGCAAATGGAAAAAAAATCACTGTCAATTCATTGAGAGAGTATATTCCTTCTACAGAGAATAGAGACACAGCCACATGGCAGTGAAAGAGTATATCATGTTTTTGCAAGTGGTTAGAAGTGAATAATTGTGGATAATAACCAATCTACAGCAATACCTATATTGTTTTCAATTTGTCTGGGGCCTACAGATGTTCTGTTTATTGGACAGCTGACTGACTACCTAAATATATATTTCAATACTAGCTCGATACCTTTCCTGTTATCATAGATGATGATTATGTTATTGATATTACTAGAAACTTCCTCACTGCCGAACATCTTAAACTATTTGCAATATTTTTAACAACACTTATTTCAATTAACTTAATTGATGATAGTCTTGCCTGCTTTATATACAAAGTGGTTCCCACAAATTGGTTATTCTCACCCCCCTATAGCCATAAATTCCAAGAAGACAGAAACTAATGAAAACCCTAGTAGTAATAATAAAATTGCAAGGAATATGGTAATTGAGCATCACCTGGAGTACAGCTGATCACTATAAGTATGAGAAATAGCATAGCTGATCTATTCTAATGAGTCTATCTACTTTTAAGGTATGTGGAAATAATCTAATCTTTTATATGGTTTTGTTTTTATTTCCTAAACTTATTTATTCCCTTTAAGTCACTTTTTCCTCCCTGTAATTGGCTTTTTGAAATTGGAATACATCTGTGAATTGATGTCTGTGTTCACTGTTAGTGTTTTAATTTTTTCTCTTAGAGGCTATAATGAAACTCAAGTTACATCTAAAATTTCAGAATCTCTGTATTCAGACGTCATGGCTGATTGGTTCTCAATAAATCCTATCCTGCTCAGAGTATTATAGACAATTTCCATAGTAAGAAAATCACCTGGAAGTTTTCATGGCTTCACATCACTGACAGTTTCAGTCACTTAGTCTCCCAGCAGTGTTCCGACCTCATCTGGCTGTGTCTAATTGCTTTTGAATCTTCAAGGTTTATATCCTACTGATACCATTGTAATTAGCTAATTATTAATCATGGGAAAAGAGCAAAGGGGAGGCCAGGCATTATAGGCATGTTCCGTGAAAAACATTGTGGGAACTAACTGAACTGGACAAAGGGAAGATAGATGCATGCCCAGTACAGTTGGAATGACTAGGGAAGGTGCTTGCTGTCACTCACACTTGAGAACAGAGGTCTTTGGCCAGAATGGGCATGGCCACTACAAGCAAACATAAAATTGGGATATACTGTATAATCCTCTGAGCAAAGAAGCTTGCTATTTTGCTCCCTCTTGGCAAGTTTGGCTCATGACTCACACTTGGCTTCCTGGCATTCTCCCCTGTGGCCCACGGCCATGCGGACCCCCCACATGTTAGACTAATAGTCTGCAACTAGCCTGATGCTGTACTGGACCTGTGTCCAACATGGAAAGGAAACTCTGGACACTGGCTTTGCTTCTAGCTTTACTGAAACCGCAGCCATCCTTCTTCTATGACTGGACTAAGGGAAATGGAACTTAGGAAACCCAGGGGTGTAACTCCATGGAAATAAAGCTTTCTACTATATCTCACCCTCCTGTGGGGGCCTCTGGAAATGCTTATTCCAGAGGTTCCCCAAAAACCCTACTCCTACTAAATGGCGAAAGACATGTTTTTCTCTTATAAAACTAACATCAATATTATTTCACCTTTACTTTTATACAGTATGTTCCCTTTTTCTTAGGCCTGTCTAATAGACCTATCCTCCATGCAAAAATTGGACATGCAACCACGATTCCTTTTTCTATGATTATTGTTTCATAAGTTCATTTTCCTAACATCTTTCTCCTCTCAGCATAGAGGACCTAGTGAGAGATATAATGGCAGTTAGCTATTTCACAAAAATATGTGTTAGTTACACAAATTGTGCACAATGATACCTACTAAGAAGGATAATTTAATCCAAGACAAAGCCTCTGTTGTTACAGAGACCTCATGTCCAATTTGCCCAGTTCTGTCCTGTTTTATATTTATTGATTTTACATTACTCTGAATACTGCTCTTTTACTCTCACAAGTGTACCAGTTTGGACAATAAATTATATGGTTACTTATTTATTGTATATATAGTATATGTTTCAAAGCTGGATTTAACCTTGACTTCTTTTTTTTGCATATATATTTTTTTGTACTCCCCTTTAAATATAAATCCATACTGAGACAAGCCTGCGCTTCTCCTAGTTAAGATTGGAATTTCCTTGGATAATCCTCAAATCCTGCAAAACAATCAGCTCCAGACAGAAGGGCACTGGCAGCCCAGGAAGCTGCTTTATCTTGAAAGAGACCCTTATGACCCTAATGCATGCATATGCGTGGCTGGGCCTCAGAACAACCTCTGTGTGACCTTACCCTCATTATAATAGTAAAAAACACACTCTTAGGTGGAGACTTAAGATAATAAGATGTGCAACGTGCAAAGAAACATGTAGACTGCATATAGCCTCACTGCGCCCGCACAGGCAGATGCCAGCCCACCAAGATGTGGAAAGGCAGATCAGGAGAACAAAGAAACGCAGTGTTATATAAGCCAGACCCCCTGCAACCCTGAGAAGGGGAAAAACCCTCTCCATTGATGACATTTCACAGACATGCTCTTTTTTAATGTGCCATCCTTACTTCCCCTCACCTTCACACACAAACTTTGTCACCTTGTAACACACTGAATAGGACCTAAAAAATGTTAATTCTTTGGGTAAATTTTCCTCATTGGTGCAAACTTATTGTGGAGGTTTCCAATTGATTTCCATTGTTGATTTTTTTTCAACTTTCAGAGGCTTTTGTGACCATCTGACTGAGTCATTCCAGTTTACTCTCCAGAATCTTCCCTAAAAACACTAGTAATATCAAGCTCACAGATTACAACTAAATATCTGCCTCCTTCCAGCCTTATATTTAAAACACTGCACCATCTTTCATTGCTATTAATTTCCCTTTAGTGTATCTCTTATTTTCCTTTCACATATGTTATTTCTTATTCTCTAAAAACCCCAAATCTTTTCATAAACAGATCTTTTTTAAAGTAATGATTACTTCTATTATTTTCAAGGTTAAAGTACCTACACAAACACTCTCTTATGGGGTAGCTTTTTCTACCTTGAAAATTCTTGTATTCATTGTGTACACTGAGAAAAAATAGATTAAGAAAATACTATCATCAATCATTTTGCAATATATACATATATCAAACCATTATATACAACTTAAATTTATACAATGTTATATGCCAATTATATTTCAATAAAGCTGGGTTTATTGAACTTGCTAAATATTGGGTAACAATTATTGATGTAAGACTTGACTTATCTCTAAATTCCACCACTTTCAGCCAAGATACTCTCCCATATCCTCTTAGTCTTCATGCAAATTAGAGAAGGAACCAAAATAATGCTCAGATATGGGAAAAGGAATAGCAGACTGAGCTGAAGTGGAGAGAGGGGAGAGAGGGGAGAGGAAATCATAGTCAGTGGGCTGGGATACCAGAGAGAGTATTTATGGTTGAGGGAGGTTGAAAAGTAGGCATACATTCAATATGCAGACTATGTATCATAGAAATGTACACTTGAAACCTATATAATCTTATTTACCAATGTCACCACAAAACATAAAGAAAAAAATGACAGGCTTAAGAGAATGTGGGGGTATAACAGATTATGGGAGAAGTGGAAAACAGATATAAAATGTTTCTAGGTATTATGCATCAAGTCTTTTTCATATCCTATGAGAGACTGAAGTTAAAAATATAAATTTAATTCATTTACTAAAGTATCTATTTATAAGTTAACTCACTTAGTTGTATTATTTTCTTTACATGTGCCTCAGTCCCTAGTTTGACTTACATGGATGACTTCTTCAATAGCATGACAAGTACATTAGTGTTACTTTGTTTTTTAAAAGCCAAGACATTTCAGATGAAGGTTTTTTAGCAAATTTGGGGCCTATTCCAAGAAGATGGAAATGTTGTATGTAATTAGGACCACCATTAAAAATCTAGCAATTAATAATGTCCACAGCACTGTCTATAAACAACAAGCCACTGGTATATTTGGCACTGATTTAAAACACAAGCCTCAGCCAACTTAGGCTCAAGTAACAAAGGAGAACGGATACCTCAAAAGATTTCTAGAAGGCAAATGAATTCCTAGAGACTAATCCAACCACATTTTTCTCTTTGAGACAGAATTCTATCAACAACAAGGAAAACAGTAGCTGAATTTGAAAAGTCAATACAGTGCCACCTTGCTGGATCCAAAACCCAAGTAAAAAAGTCTAGTATCCTCTAGGCCTCTGTACAAGAAGCTAAATAAGCTTTCCAAACATTACAGATATATTTACTGAGCCAGGATATTGTACTGCCATCATGCACACCAAATATGACATCAGATTGAATCTCTGAGATTTTTAACCTCAGGTGGAGGCTAAAAATGATGAACAGAAGATTACTTTGTGCCTTGGTGGGTGGGGGGGAGGCTATAAAAATTTGTCAATGAGCATACGAGCCAGCCAACAGAGATGCCCTAAAGACAGACTGCACCGTTATTGTGCCAAAGGCTACCTCTTCACAGGCCATAAAGAAATGAGTGAATCCTATTCCATTTTTAAGTCTAGTATGTATCTTAGGTGTACAGATGAAAAAGATTTAAGTCAGGTAACTTATTGGGAATGATTCTGTTGTTACTTTTATAAATGTGCCAATTGTTATAGAATTATTATTTTTTTATTAAACTCACTTTTAAGCGTATTTCTATTAAAGAAATAGGACAAAAGAAGCTTTGGTGGGTGGATAAAACACCTCCTGAAACAACTAATGAAAGTATGGTTACATTTGAATGATCAATTCATCCCCATTCTATAGCTCCATGACCTTGTTAATATAATTGACAGTCAAGGTGTTCAATGAATTGGTTTAGTTGCACCAATATGCTAAACTTAATAAATAGTTAACTCTCCATGGCATATTATTCAAAAAGAAAGCATTAACTTGAGTATGCTCAGAGCTTTGACGCATGCCAGATGTTCTCCAGTCTAACATACTGTCAAACTAATGAGCTGTCAGAGTGTATGTGTTCACTGGATATGTAGCAATTTTGCTTTAATTTTAGATATTTTAATTCCTTTAATATTAATATTAAAAGTTGCATGATACATAGCACTATAAAAACATGAGAGACTAATGTAGTTTTATATATGTCTCATTTAAGAAATACATTATAAAAAGCCCAAGAAAATTAGAATCAAGCTAGTTAGACCATCATTGAAAAAAAGAAGACTCCAAACTAGGTTTTTTTAATTAAGTAAAACAGGGGAAGGTGGGGATACTTATTCTGTTTACCTAAATTAAAAGGAAAAAAATAAACATTTTTCTTTGCAGTGTTTAAAAAAGGGATGCTCTGGTACAAAAGGCAACATATTTTGTCAGTTTTAAGGTAGTACTTGGGTTACCATTTTAGGTAATAAAATGGAAGTCAGCTCAAGCATATTTAGAGAGCTCAAGTAAGCTGCCCTGTGTCCCATGTTATCTACCAATATTGCACCAGTGCCTCTCTATTAGTTGATAACTAAAACATAATGGCCTTCCTGTGAGAAGCTGAAGGATGAAAACACCTGAACTTGATTCATGGCTAGATCAGCTCTGTATGATAATATTAGCTAAAGATTGGCTGCTTTTACACTAGTGTTCTTAAAAAATGTCTTTGCAAAAGAGCAGTGAAGAAAATTCACCAACGGGCATAGGTCAGGGTTGTGTAAGTGGAAATAGAAAAGACCTAAATAATGTTACATATACCTGCAGAGATAGACATTGGTTTACTTTGTTGGACAGGAGACTAAAAAGAATGAGATTAAAATACTGAGGACAAGGACACCTGGGGAAGAGGTGTGTGGATAGACCTGTAGACATGGGACAAAGTGTAGAAATGTTTGTGTCACAACTGACTGCCTACCAGAAATATCACTGAATAAGTAGGTAGACAACAGATTACAGTAGTCCCCTCTTATCCATGGTTTTACTTTATGAAGTTTCAGTTACCTGCCATAAACCAGTGTGAAAATATTAAATTTCCCCAACCATCAATATCATCTGCTCCTGACGTCTACCCATCTACATCACCATGGCTCAATGACCCAGGATTACTTGAAGCAGATGACTCACCTGTCTGACATACTGTCAGAAGGTCAGTAGTAGCCTAATGCTATGTCATAATGCCTATGTCATTCGCCTCCTTTCATCTCACCATATAGGCATTTTATCATATCATCGCAAGAAGAAGGGCGAGTATAGAACAATAAGGTATTTTGAGAAAGAGAGAGAAAACTTTCCTGTTTTGAAAGCACATCCCAGACAAAACACTTGAATAGAATCCCCATTTCCTGTTCTACTTCTAGGAAACTCCACATCAGATCTGGCCATACTTTGTTTGCATTCCTCTTACCTATCACATTTCTACTATGCTGCATATCAGTTAAATTACCTTCTGGTTAGGGAAGATTTCATAGATATTCATAGTCTGTTGCTCATTTTCTCCCTTAGCTTTCTAGGCCTATCTCCATGTTAGTACTATCTCGTTGCATTAGAAATGTTTTTGTCTTCTGCACTGAAAAAAGTATTGATTCAATTCTTCTTTTCTTCTTTGTTCTTCATTTTTCTTCTCTCTTTCTTTTAACATATATTCAGTGCCACCTATGAAACACTGCACTAAAACTATGAATAATAGAAAAGTTTATAAGTAACAATTTTGGTTTTATAGTTCACAACCTAGAAATTTTATCTACTTGCTCTATAAACACCAAGGAAATTTTTCTTTCTAAAACGTCTCTGTTTAGCTAAAACTCCTATAAGATTCTTCTTCCATTCTCCATTTTGAAGTTAGAATTTATCTTGTACTTTATTAAGCTTGACCTTTTCTTTTTCTTTGGAGAAGAGAATTGTGTAATATGTGAATATTTTTAAAAAAAAACTTATATAAAGTTTTACTTTTAAATTATTGTTTCATTTGGGGAACTGGCTTCAACTTTCTGCCCATCAATTTTTTAAACACATATGCACACATATACATACAAATACATATATTCCATAGACTTATTTGATCATGTTCTGAGTGATTTCTATATTCTTGCAGCAACTCCCTGGGTACCATTCTGACCTTGCTGACCAATTAATTAAATAAGCATTTCACATGGAAGTGTTAGCATCTTTGTTAATAGGAGTCCAGTTCTCTATATAATACAGAATAGGAGTCCAGATCTACATAATGGGAGTCCAGATCTACATAATGGGAGTCCAGATCTACATAATACAGACATTACTGATCTTTCAACACTGCATTCCCTAGTCCCTTGTAAAATGAAATGTGATTTCCTTGCCCATTCAAGGAATGTGGTCCTTTTGTGTGTGTTTTATTTATTTATTTTTTGTCTTCTAGAGTAAAGCCAACTTAGTATACTGATTACTCTCAGCTTTTTTTATGACATCTAGAATTTATGACGGAAGTTCTTGCATCTCTGCTTCATTTAATTGAGGTTGTTGCTTTTTCAAGCATCTAAGATCAATTTAATGTTTATTTATTATTATTATTATTATTATTATTATTATTATTATTATTATTATTGGTACTAAGTCACTTTGTGTATAATTCTTTGCCTCCCTTAGCAAGCTCAGCACTTTCTCAGCCTGGTAATGCTGAATGTGACCTTAATTATGGGTCTACTGGCCAGAAGTGGGGACAGAGCCTAAGAGGGAAAGCATTATCTTATAAAATACCTGTTTTATTTGGAGCCGCTCCATAGTCTTCCAGCAAAGAAAGCTTGTAGTTTTCAATATGGTGTAATGGACCACTTCTGAAGGACCAGAGATTATGAGCAATCTATAGATTTGATGTTCTCAATTGCCTATACATAGATGACAATTCTAAATGTCAAAATGCCACTCTTTCCCTTTTAGGACTCTATTTCAGCATAGAAAACTTACCTGGGCTGAGACTGACCCTCTTTTTGTGTCTTCCACTCTTAATGTTAAGTCTGGTGCATTGTCTTCAACTTAGTCCAATTTCTGGTCATAGGAGTTGATTCTCCTCTATATTTCCAAGTAAGCCCTCTGATGACCACACTTAGCTTACATTACTAATAGTTATTAATAGATCTGAGTCTATATTGTATCTTTTCAACAAATCAATAATGCTTCACTACTGCTATCTGATTTTGCAAGAGCTTATGTTTGTTAAACACAGATGGATATGTAACAGGGCTTTATAGATTAGTGGGTGAAATGCAATTGTATAAATATGTATTTAGTACAATGACAGTACTTTGTGGACAATCCTGATGGGGTAGTAAGTAGTTTATAATGATGAGTTAGAAATAGTTTTACAGAAAAGTAGTGTTTGAGCTGAAAATACATATATATGTGTGTGTGTGTATATATATATAGAGAGAGAGAGAGAGAGAATTAATGTAATTTATCATTGAAGAATTTTTTAAAAAAATATACCTTTATTGATTTCAGAGAGAGGAAAGGAGAGGGAGAGAGAGAGAGAAACATCAATGATGAGAGAGTCATTGATCAAGCCCACAACCCGGGCATTGCCTGACCGGGAATCAAACCCCGATCGCTGGATCCTAGGTCGATGCTCAACTGCTGAGCCATGCCTGGCTGGGCTCATTGAAGAATTTTAATCTGGGTAAATATATAATTCAAATTGTTTTTGAGATATATTATTGCGAGAATAGTTAGCTGGTTATTGAAATAGTCCAGCCCAAAACTGATGAGCTTCTTAACTAAAGAAAGCCTAGAGAAAATGAAGGGTTGACTTGTAAGAATGGCTCATGAGTTCCTTGCTGAGTGACTAGAGGAACTGTGGGGTTGGTTTGTAAAATGGGAAATGTAGGAAGAAAGGTTTGAATATGTGGTTCTTATTGTACATTTTGGGTTACAGATGACAGTGAGATTCAGAGATGAGAATATCAAGGCATTTGTTCTAGATTTGTGGCAAGTAATCATATTCTGTTAAAATATTCCTAAACATTGTTAAATAAAGATACAGAAAAGGGTAAAGGAGGGGGCAATAGAAAATACCCAAGTTTGAGTGATAAGAAAGAAAGGATTTAATTATAACCGTACTTACATTTGAAAGGTCTAAAAAAAAACAAAAAGAAGGCTTTTTTAAATTTCTCATTTTCTTTTAAATTTAGCAGCATCCTCCTTTGCACTGCTAAACATAAATGAAATAACTGAGCCCTTTGATAATGTTGCAGTTTGACAAACTTTCAGAAAGCAGCAGATGAAAGTTTTCTAGAAATGTCATATGTTAGCTTAACTCACCCAGACAACTACCAAAGCAACTCGTCATAAGCTGAAGCGTGTTCAGAACAATGGCTCTACCCTTTAGAGAATAAGTAATTTTATTTTATTTTAATTTTATTTTTGAGAAACAAGAAATATAACTATTAGATAAAGGAACATAATCTTTATAAATGAGATGTAATCTCCAAAATATCTTCTGAGAAGATAGAAATAGCAACCTTTAATTATGGTTGGGATTTGTATAGAAATACTGGTACCCCAGTTTAATCAAAAGCAGATGTTCTACTTTTCCAAAATGAAGGAAGGGAAGTGCTTTTCCAAAATGGGGGAAGATGACAATAGCAACTTAGTAACAAAAATAATAGGAAATATAGTCTCTTACTAGATTCATTTTACTCAGATGCAGACCTTGCCATGGGAAGATTTCTTTTGTTTAAATTAGGCCTAATTACTATAATAGTTTGCTAATTTTGCTTTCCTTGAAATCATTCCAGAAACTTAAATTCTTGCAAAATGATGTTATTCATTTCCATCTTTTTTCCCTTCCTCACTGACAGTGATGCTTTTGCACTTTGTTTTAAATATCCTAGATGGATCTATGACAAATATATTAGGCATACATCCCACACATGAGGTTATCATCAATTTAAGATTCTCTTGGCTACAATTTTCTAGTCTGAAGGTTTGGAGGTCGTATCTTGCTTCCCTTTAATTCCTTCCAGTTTGAATAAGATCTTTTAAGCCAGTCACAGGAATTTACTTAAGTTGCTTTTCCAAATTGTTCTATCACTTACTTTGAAAAGAAATGTGATGCCTAGAGCAAAGTCTCCCTGAAAACATGAAAAGATTTGCTTGGTATAATCGGAGCCTGTTTTTTGTTTTGTTTTGTTTCTCTTGTCCTTACTACCTATCTCTTAATCACCTCATTGCTCATTTACAATGAATGGAGAAAAGGTAACTTAATGACAGCAAATTAATAAGAATATTTTTACATAACAACTTAATTAAAAGATTGAGATTATCTTGATTCCATCCTTTTATTTAAAGACATCAAAGAAAGAAAGAGAGAAGAAAGAGAGAGAGAGAGAGAGAGAGAGAGAGAGAGAGAGAGAGAGAGAGAGAGAGAGAGAAGAAAGAAAGAAAGAAGAAAGAAAGAAAGAAAGAAAGAAAGAAAGAAAGAAAGAAAGAAAGAAAGAAAGAAAGAAAGAAAGAAAGAAAGAAAGAAAGAAAGAAGGAAGGAAGGAAGGAAGGAAGGAAGGAAGGAAGGAAGGAAGGAAGGAAGGAAGGAAGGAAGGAAGGAAGGAAGGAAGGCAGGCTCTGGCCAGTGTGGCTCAGTTGGTGGGAGTGGCCTACAGTACATCTTCTGGTGTACGAGTCTGGTGGTGGGTTTGATTCTGTTCAAGATGCATACCCAGGTTTCTGATTCCGTCCATGGTCTGGGCATGTGTGGGAGGCAACTGCTGGATGTTTCTCTCTCATATCCATGTTTCTGTATTTCCCCTTCCTCTCTTTAAAGTCAGTTAAGAAATTCAGTGAGCAGATAGTGAGCAGAGTACATTTTCATCCATCATACAAAAGGACAGGCAATTCAAAACATTTAGTGTATTTGCCAAATAATACAAAAAGTTATGATAAAAGAAGTTATATTTTAAATGCATAAAGGAGTAAATTAGAAGAATTAGAATAAATAAGTTATTTTCAGTTTTAATTACACATAATGTAATGCCAATAACTTTACATAGCTTGATAATAGAAAGAGTTACATAAATTTTGATGTTTAATTTTTGAAGATTATTCAGAGATGTACAAAAGACATTTGTTAATACAGAACTTTGGGTACAATAAGAAGTCAGTGCTTTTATAATCATGGTAATAGCTAGGTTGACTATATAATTTTTCATCAACTGCAAAGTTTGAAAATCTAACAGGTTTAAAAATAAGATATTATTATAAAATAGTTATGTCTTGATTTACTTATATTGATTAACTTATAATATATTTTATTAAAAACTGGTACCAGAAATATTTTTTATTTTTACTTGTCCACTGTTTGTTTTCCTAGTGAGGAACAAAAGAGGTCTTACTTCAAAGAGAGGTGCTGGTAACATTTTTATAAAAAGTGTCTTGTAGGGAGAGAATTGTGGTCCAGGTAATCCTACCAATAAAGCTAAGTTTTAAATTGGGACAAGTAGAAAAAGTTGTGGAAGAAGCTAGCTTTACAAAGTGGACTTCTATTAAACAAAAAGAGATAAATGCTAAATTATGTGGACTAGACTATACCAAAAGATGGAAATGAAGATCCTCTTAGCCAAACTTGGATTTATATGCACCCAGGAATCAGACTGAGAATGACATATTTGTGTCACATCAAGATAGAGAAAAAATTTCTGTCCTGTGAAGTGTAAGGTTTTGCTATAAATGAATACATAAGTGAATGAATATTTCATCTGAAACATTCCTAACAATGACAAGGAGACCCAAAGCACATTAAGACATAATTCTCAAGGTTTTATTATGCTATGTGGGGTTTTACCTTAAATGAGCAATTAAGTTATTCTTATTTTTTTATTCATTTAAAAAAATTTTATACATAATTTCCAGTATGAAATTCAAAAAATAGTAAATGGGTTAAAAACTTGTGTTATTAGAACAATACATTTTAATCTTTGCCTTTTATTCATGGGGAGAAGTTTTATTTCAATACATTATTTTTATAAGGGGTAAAATATGGCTAATATTCAAAACATATATATTTAAATTCCATTATCTAGTTTAGTTTATTTCAACAGACTAAATCTATAATATATGAAATTATAATTTAGTTTCACAGGCATTTCATAATTTTTCCCTCCCCTTGGCACACTTGAAGCCAATGTCACATTTGATAGCTAGCTGTGAGGACAACTGATATTCATAGTTATCAATGACAGAAAAATTATCTTAACCACATGGCCAACACTTGTGGTAACCTCATCTTCTTCATTTTTCAATTGGAAAATGATAGCACAAATGGTCTTTGTGATTATATGTATATACTGAATATTATTAGTGTAGTAAGTTGTTAGATATTAGCCATTTCCCATGTCATTTAATAGTTGTCAAATGCCTAAAGTTAAAAAAAAATTAAATTATAAGTGCAATGTTTCTCGAGTTACATAATTAAAAAAATATATTTCTCTGTTGTCATTGGATTTTAAAACAATTAAGATTTATTCAATATATTTTTAAAATTTATAAGGATAATCTACATTATACTTTTGTTGTTTGGAGTTAAATATGTTTTTAATTTAAAAGAATAACCTTGTAGAAAAACTATAAAACAAAAAATTAAAAATCAGAATCAGAATAACTCTACTACCCATAAAAAACACTAATACTATTCAGTATGTTTCATATTTATATAAAATATTATCATAATTTCTTGTAATGTTTTAACTCAAAATATATAAATTAAGATACTACATGTAAGGAGTATTAATAGGCTACATTATTAAAAAATTATTAGTATTCTAAAACAGGGGTGGGGAACCTTTTTCTGCCAAGGGCCATTTGGAAATTTATAACATCATTCATAGGCCATACAAAATTATCAACTTAAAAATTAGCTATGTAAAAAGCTCCTAAATTTACTGAATTTCAAGTCCCAACTGTGGTTGCCTTGGCAGGGCCAGTCCGAATGATTTAGCAAGCCATGTAGAGCCTGCGGTCCGGACGTCCCCCACCCCTGACTAAAATATTATTTGGTTAACAAATTATCCCAAATTTGTTCAATATACTTGCAATTCTTTGTCGCATAACTAACATTAAGGGGGAAAACTCTTTGGAATTAAGCTTTTGTTCATATTCTATTTATATCTTTACAATATAGTCTTAAAATTGTACACACAGGAATGTGCAAACTATTTTTTGCTTATATTGGTTTCCATATTTCGATGCCAGATGAGCATGGGCCTTTACCTGAACCATAGCCAGTATTTTATATCTATCTATATCTATATCTATATATCTATGTCTATATCATCTATATCATCCATACCTATCTATCTATGTCATCTATATCTACATCTATATGTCTATATCTATATACCTATATCATCTATATCTATATGTGTATTTAATATTTGGTGCTATAATAGGAAGAAGAAATGATGTCTCTTGTTTATTCTACTTTGTTGAACAGATAATTTCAAAATTGTTTCATATATTCTTCTTTAGAAATAGCCCATTTATATAAATTTTGTTATTGTGATGCTCCTTTTTTTACTGATTTGCAGAAATTCTTTATTTATTGAGGATATACACAATTTTTTTTTAATGTATGTTGCACTCAACTGTTTCTTGATCTGATGGAAAATTTAGTTTACCATTTTTGAGTTATATATATATAAATATTTTTTTATTTATATGTAGTTTTTCTTCTTCATGCTACTTGCTTTTGGAGTCTTAGAAAACCTACAACAATGCTTACTTATGTTGTGTCTGTTATTTCAATAAACTTACATTTGAAATGTAGGTCATTCATCAATTTGAAATTTGTTTTGATGTATACGTTACACCTGTTTTATTCAGATTTAGAGTCATTCATGGAATTTTTGAGTCCATAAGCTCCCCTTATTTCTGTAATACAGTTGCATACAATTTTACATACATCATTTCATGTATCATAAAATTTAAAAAGCTCTTTGTACATTTATACTAGCAAATTCTTCAAAAATGTTTTTTCAAGCCACTGAAAAGTATATATGATGTTTTATATTTTATATCATATGTAATGTACTTTAATTTTGCATAATATAGGGTACAAAAAGAACTCATTTCTGGAGAGATGGTGAACAGGACTGGTGCTCTTAGTAAGAGTACTTAAGGATAGGTAACTATATAAACTACGAAAGACCAGTGCTCATCTCTTGAAGTTATTCATAATGCTGATCTGACAAAGACTAAATATGTTGGAATTGTAGCTGTTAAGACATTAAGTAAAGATTCATTTTCATACCATGAAGAACTCAACTATCAAACTAAAAATAATCTATATTTTAATCTTTTAAAATCATTTAAATTATTTCATAAAACAAGATTTTAAGTAACTTTATATATGTATTTACATTACAGTCATATGAGGCTAAATGTATTATTGCAATTATTATAAATATAATACAAAATTAATTCATATTTTACCCTGATTTTCTGTGGAAACATTATTTTTAAAAAATCCCTCAGGCTCATTTCATTTCTGGTTGTTTTTTTCTCTGTAACTCAGTAACATCTGTCAGTGGAGATTCCCCAGGGAAGACAAGCTGCTTCCCAATCCTGAGTTATTCACCTAGGCAACGGTGGGATGCAGGTGGGCAATGCCCTCCAAAGTGGGATTAAATTGCATTGGCTGCTACAAACTATTTCCAAGCTCCCACTGCCTCAAAACAGAGTTTATCATTCAAATTTGCATTGGCCAGCCTCAAAGGATGCCCTGGCAGCCTTGTTGGCTCCTTTCTCCTAGAATCCACATCCCTCCAGTAGGAGCCAGAGGCTCCCCAGTTCTGTTTTAGTCATTTCATGTGAGGACTATTGGAACCAGGATATGTAATTATAAGCATACATATATAATAAGCATTTATAATTGTTCTCATTCTGTAAGATTCTTATGTCTGATGAATGATTCTCCTACAATCACTCAACTATAAAATGACCAAGAGCCTGAGCATAAGAAATAAATAAATAGTTGAACCTGTGTTTAATGAATCTCCCTTGGACCCCATAACATTATTATAAAAAAGGGAAAAATGCAACTCTGTACTACCATTCTACATCCAGGGGCTCTAATTTGAGATTTATTTTTATTAGTACAGAAGTCTCTGCACTATCACCTATCCTTGCATTTAGTCCCATCTAATCCAGCATGCCAAGGCTCTTTCGGTCCTGTTTTTAGATAAACTTAAAATAATTTGTTACATAACCTTAATATTATCACTCAGCAGCCTTCCTAATCCACTTTCCTGTCCCCTTGGTGTGTTTACTTCCCTCCTCCTTCTCTCATCTGTTTCTCAAAAACTGGAGCAATGTATAGTAATCACTGTTTCTAGATTTTCCAGAATGCTGAAAGACAGACCTGTGTATCCTGGAACATAAAAATGTGCAATTTACTTCATATCTTTAACTTTCTATTTGATTGCTCTTTTTTATCTGTAAGCCCCACACTTAAAGGATTATTTGGAGAAGCTTCTAAAGCACACTATCAGCCACATTCTTCTACAGCGCTGATTCCCACCGTTAATGAGGTGGGTATCACAATGCAAACTGAGGAGGCCATTTCTTGGTTAAAAACCTATACGTGATTTTTCAGACCCAACCACAGGCAATTACAAAAGCTTGACTGTCAGGCCCCAGGTGGGAAAGCTGACTGCCCCACACGGGGCTTGGTGCACAGTCAATGCATTTGCAGTCTCTGAGGGGAATGCAATCAAGCGCTCAGGCTCTCTTCCAGTCATGCTCACAGCATATTGGCCTTCTTAGTCCCTGTGCCTTCATCTCTAGGTCTTTTTATCTGAGGCCTTGGGCAGAGGTTCTTTTCAGGCACCTCTACTGAGGCTCCCTTATGGGAGAAGGAGGGGGAAACCTTGAAGACACTTTTCCCCCACTCTAAGTACCCAGTACTTTTCCACTCATAGCCCTTCTCCCTGAACTCCACCCCCTTCTACTGTCCCCATCCCAGGGTCCATAAAACTGCAGAAGCCTTTTGTTTGAGATTTCTCCAAGTGGGTGATATCTCCACATCTGTACACTGATCCACCTGATCTTCAACCTCTGTGCCATTCCATGGAGAAAAATGGATCCGTGGGTGTCGGCACTTCCTCAGCTTTAGAATCTTGTTTATTTCATTGGGGTAAGTGATTAAAGGCTTAACTCTTTCATTTTTGACTGTTGCTCTGATTGGCTACTCCAATACATGATAGCTCAGTTCTCTTTCCAGATGAGGTGAATTTCTAACATGAACATGCATCATTTTTAGGGTGAATAGCAACACATTAAAATAGGGATCAACAGAAGCAATTGACCTTGATGCCAAAAAGTATTTAGTTCACAAGTACTCAGGATTATGCATTGCCGATACCCATAGATTTCCAATACACACTTCAGCCTTCTGGTACTACATTAGTGGCCATATCAACTCTGAGTGTTCTCATGCGACTGAAACCAATCAGCATTCCATTTGCTTTCCCTTCTTATTTGTATCTTATTTCTTCTTCTCTTGGCAAGGAGAAATATAATCATTGCCAATTCCTTTGGCAATTGACCTTATGCCAAAAAACATTTAGCTCATATAAAATCAGGTAATGTATTATGGAAGCTGAGGGAAGAGAGTCATTGTCATTGACAGAATTGATATAAAAATATTTCTTGAATAGATGGAGAGCAATTCATAGTACAAACCAAGTTTGTTTGATTGCAGACCCAGACCAGTATTGATAATTTAGCTAAATGATTTAGGAAAGTTCTTGGCATAAATATGAATATGATATAGTGTTTGAAAGCATATATATTTCTAAATCTGGTCAAATATTGATTTATTTCATATAGGAGTTTAATAAACTTTATATAAAATTATATAGTATAATGTTTATGTGGAAAAAGATTCACAAGATTATCAAATTTTATTACATTAAAATTACTTTTCATAGTCATATTACATATAAAAATGAATAAAATATTTAAATGTAAATTTATTTTGTTTTGATAAATTAATTCAATAAAAATAATAAAATTAAAGTAAGTTCCTAGTTTTGAAATCAGTATTGTTCTACTAATGCATATTAGAAATTTATATATCTGTATTTTGAAAATAAAGTTGTCTGAGAATATTATTTGTAAAACTTTTTAACTTTAATTAGTAAATTATTACTTGAGATTATTGTATCAAAGTTAAATATGAGTAATGCCAGAGAAAAATGATAAGCTCTAAATTCTGGTTGGTCTGCTCCTGTGATTTTGATTACTTAACTACTTACTACTCTGTATTTGAGAAAAAAATAGTTTTTATTAAACTCATTTTATGATAAAGTTTTTAAAAATTTCAGGAAAGATAGAATATATTGTGAACTGGAAAACAGTCATTAGAACAAATAAATGGGAAATAAGTATTTAAAGAAGAAAAGTGTATAATATATATACCTTTGCTTTTAATTAGAACAAATGATGCATTGCTTATGTTGTGATGTTTAACTTGTATTCTTTTTCAAGAAGCTGTTATAGAGAAAAACAATAATAAAATAAGGATCAATTATAATAAATGAACACACATACACATATGTATTTGAGATACTAGTTCTTCTGTTCTTATATCAAATCATAGAAGACATTTCTCTGTACTGAGTTTCTTCTTTTTCTCCTTTCTTTCCTCATGTGAATTAGAGATAAAATATTATTTTTCAAGAGAATCTTATTTCTTTCTCTTATTTTCAAAGTTTCAATTTTAGAAAATACAAGGAGAGTTTTAAATTATTAAGACCTGAACCATTTTCAAAGAGTAGGTAATGTCTTTATAGAAAGAATAGACTCCACAGAGAGAACACACAAATGGAAATTGGTGACAAAGGAGAAAATTGGGGGAAAGCAGCTGAGTGCAGAGCAGTACATGCTTGAGACTGATACAAACCCACCAGGTTATTCTAGGAGAATCTGATGGTGTTCTAGAAGGTAATGGAGAAGACAAAGTTATCTGTTCACCTAATCAGACAAGTGACAGGTGTGGGAAGAGATAGACAAGTAATGACAGAATATAGAAATACTTCATGTGAATTCCAGAAGCTCAAAAAACTGGCTAAGAAGAAAGAAACATAATGTAGGGAGTGATATTAAAAATAAAGAAACTTCTTGAAATTTTAAAGAAAGAAAACTACAACATTATCTAACAGTGCAGGCAATAAATTATAAAACTTGTTTTCTTTTAGAGCGGTTCAAATCAAACATTCAAGAAAAAATTGAAAGGTTTGGAAACCTTCAGTATGAGAGTTCTCTAACAGATTAAGTAAAACTTCAATGTTTTCTTTCATAATTCATTGCCTGTTTAGACTAACAAATACTTTCTAGTAAGACTGTAATTTTTTTGGATATATAGGACCAACATGTATTCATGTTGTTTTCTTTATGACTGCCTTATGCAGTGGAAAAACATGTTAAACAGTGTATGGATTATAAAAATCTCTATGGAGTATAAAGCAATTAAATTGAACATTTAATTTTAAATCATGAATATTTAAATCACTAAAAATATCTGAATTTAAAAACACTTTCAGCCAACCTTACAGTCTTGAATAAAACATACTTATTTGAACAAGTTCAAATTTTAAGAGCTTTGAAAATGTACCAAACTTTCCTTTATATAGACATCTGATATAAAAATTATGCAAATCCTCAAAATGTATCTTTCTGGCATTGAAGAAATATTATCAAAGAGTGGTAGAATATGGAGAATGATAACCCATGGACGATAATGCTCTGTAGCTTGTACCCCACACACTGTATCCTTGTGTTAGTAAGTGGCCCAATAACTTTTTGAGTATATAAAATACGTACATTTTATGATTCAAGCAGAATCAGATTAAGCTAGCTTTGGAAGCAATTTTTTTTTTCATTTATAGTGAATATTCATACTTAAAAAAGTTCTGTAGACTAGAGTATGATGTTAATATAACTAAAGGCTTATATTTGATCTCTAGTATGGTAAGCTTCTTACTCTTTAATAGCCATTAATAGAATAATTAACTTCAATAAAACATAAGGCAAATTACTTACAATTTATGCCTGTGATCATAAGGAGAATACTCACTGATGACACAGGAAAGAACAGCATAAATTTATATAAACTTGCTGAGAAGATTTTTTTTAGTATAATCTTTATGGCATTTCATCAAATATGTTGTTTTCATACATATAAAATAAAATTTTATGTTTCAGAAAGGTAACTATTTAAAGTAAATAATTATGTAGGCAGGATGATAAAAATGAAAATAAATTGACATCAGTATAATGAAGTATTTAAAATCAGAACATTTGAGGCAGACAGATGTGGGTTCCAGCATTGGCTCTTCCAATTAATTTCTCTGTGAACTTGAGAAAATTATTTACTGTCTCCAAGATGTTTAATGGTAAATGAGGATAATAATAGCTTTTTTTGTTTTTGGGTTGTTTTCTTACTTAACAGCTAAAACTGTATGGTGAATTTAAATGCTTAGCATGGTATTTGACACTTGGCAAACACTCAATAACTATTAACTAAATTAGTACTTATGTTCAAAAGTGCTTTAAATGTTTTTAAATTTATTTGTGTGTACTTTGATAAAAATACATTTTCATTCAGTAAAGACAAGAAATATAACATCAATACATTAATTATTATAAGTTGTGTTGATATGTTAATAGACTCTAAGATCTTCACTATATTGAGATCCTAGAAGTAGAAGCTCTGTTTTTGACTATTATTTCTAAACCCTCATGCCTAGCAAAGTGCTTAACATTTATAGAGGAGGTCTACATATTTGTTGGAAGAATGTATTGTAATCATTCTTAGATTTTTAACTTTTAAGAAGTATAGACACTTCTCGCTTGCAAATAAATTTTAAGTGTTTAAATCACTAGTTTTCGGCATAGAGGAATAAACAAAATTTCACTCTCCTGGTTCTCAAAGTGCTTGTTGGTGTTATTCCTTAAATGTATTCTATCATAAGATGTTATAAATATACTTCAAATATTAAAAATTCAAAACGGCATTCCTGCTACATGTGACGTCGTGGTGCGTTATAACTTGGGGTGGTGTTCAATCCCTAAATTGCTGCTTTCATGCCCATTAATAATATTTACCAATCTCTGGCAATTTTTGAAGAAAGTGTTGAATGGACAACAACCTTACTAATAAAACTTCTACCTTCTCAATTTTGGAGATCTTATTTTTAACATAACCTCACAGGGAAACTGAAGATGATTGAGTGACTTGTCAAGAAGCTCCTCTGGCACCACCTTTTCTAATTTTCTGCCTTTTCTTGTAAATCCTTTCAGTTTGAGACAGTGCCTAGCTTTTTTTAAAAAGAGAATTAATGAGGTATTTTGTTATGTAATCTTTTGAAGATGCAGCTCTGTATTAATCATTTGAATTTGCCATATAAAGGATGTAGCTGTACGTACATTTCAAAACCACTTACCATGCAATGCAGAAATATAAGAACAAATCCCAGTAAGCTAAATAAGAAGTTAATGGGGGTGTAGACTGTAAACTGAAATATATATTCTTCCTAATAAACACTTAGGCCATTTATTTTCCCACTTATTCTATATATGTATATGTCATAACAATTCGCTATTTGCAGATTTGATTATTTTGTGTCTGTTTAGTTTTAGTGGATCTCTTTGGTACATTTAACTAGTCTTTACTCTTCTTTAAAAAATAAAAACAACAACAATTCCTTGTATTCTTTCCACTTATAACTGGGTTTCATATATCTGAGACAATGCGTCTCTTTACTTCTTCCAATGTTTCTCAAGTCAGTTTAATTAACTCAGTATAGTAAAGAGTTCATTTAAATTTATAATGTTTCTGATACTTTATGTATTGCCTGGTAGAATTTACTCTACATTCATTATTTATTTATTTATTTATTTTTTATTTTATTTTATTTTGACCTATTGACTTGTTTTTCACTATTATTTTCTTCAAATTCCATTGCATACTTCCTCTTGTAGATGTTGTGTAATAATTTCTTTATATACTATAAGGAAATCTGACTATTCCATATCTAACAACCTCTATTTCTTTATTTACTCTAAGTTTCCCATTTTGAAAACAAAACAAATTTTAGAAAACTTTCTCACTTACATAGTGACTTATTACTAGTAAAACAGCTTTGAAAAACATTGCAAAAAATAAACCAATTTTGAATTATAATTATACAAGATATCAAATGTATACATGTTAATTTACGTCTTCAAATACATTTTAGTAAAAACAATCTATTCTTATGAAACCATGTTGAATTTCTACTAATTTTTATGTCTCTATTCAGTTACTTTACATGTTCTAGAGGTTTTCTTAGCAAAAATTTAAACATATAGTCTGTAGTTCCCAGGAACCTTTTTGGAGTCCTTCTTATGAATCAGTTATATATAAAAATCTTGATTAACTTTTCAGTGCACTGGGTAACTACTCCAATGAGTAGTTTTATTACCTCCAAACTTTGAGACTTGTATTTGCAGCTGCATACTTAGTTTTTGACGGTAGTGTTAATGAAATATAAAGCATTCTAGTTATATTTTACAGTTCCATTCAGTTTTCAACCTTGTCTACCTGAAATGATAACAAAACAGTTGGACTTTGATTTAACTTGTAAGACTACCCAATATTTAACATCAGAAAAACAATTAGAAATGAAATAGTGTTTCTAATGTGAATTCATTTCCTATGGCTGCTGTATCAAAACAACACAAATTTATTCTCTTACATTTCTGGATATCAAAGTCCAACAGAATCTTATGAGCTCAAATCAAAATTTTGATAAGGCTAATTCCTGCTGGAGGTTCCAGGAAGAGTCCATCTTTTGCCACTTCCAGCTTCTAGAGACTGCTACCATTCTTTGGCTACATCACTGCTATCTATCTCTGCCTCCCTCCCTATATTGCCTTTTTCCTCCCTTAACTTTACTTCCTCCCTCTTGTAAGGACCTTAGTGATTACATTTAAGCCAGGGTAATCCCCCCATCCTAAACACTGTAACTTGATGTCCCCTTCACCATGTAAGAATTCATTCACAGGTTCCAAATTCCAAGGATTGGGAGTAGATATCTGTGGTGGTACCGGGGGGAGCCTTTTTCAGTTTACCACAGTCAGTATTAGTTAAAGTATAAAGTATATGGGATATAATTACCATAAAAATATTTAACAGGCATTCTATGAAACGATCTGTTAATTAGAATTGATATTCTATTTCAATATTTATGAAGCGTGCATTATGTACTAGATACTAGAAGATACAATAGGGTTTCTCAGAACAAAAGTGAAAGATTCCATATTTACTATAGTTACAGAATTATTCCTAATTTTTTAAAATCTAAAAATTTTCCTTTTATGTATAGTATGCTTGGTGTTTTCATATTAATTAGAATGCCAATTTTCTAAGTGAGTGCTATGTGATAGATACAGTAGAATTATTATACAGTTTACAGCCAAACAAAGTTAATTTGCATTATAACCTTGATTCTCTGGTTGTTTAACTTCTTAAGTCTTAGTTTCCTCTTTTAAAAAATAGGGATACTAGATAATTTTCCAGGTGTTTTTGTAGGAATGAAATGAAATAGTTTTTTAAGGCATCTAGTTTGCTTTCTGGCATATGAGCAATGCCCAATACCTGTTAAGTCACTTACCTGTAAGATATGAAAGGTTATATAATAAATTTGCTTAATAATACAGCATTCTTAAAATTGTTCTGATACCCTTCTTCCATTCTGTCATCTGCAAGTAAAACTAAATTAAAGTACTTTGGCATGTCATATATGTTAGTTTTGTATAGCATCATTCAATGATCAGCATTGATACATGGACTATATGGTAAAAATATGTAATATAAAAAAATAACTTTACATTATTTACATTATTAAATTTCAGAATATCTTATGGGAAACATCACAATAGAATTTAACTTGATTAGCCAATCATAGAAATAGATACATGAGCAGAGAGATATGTGCATATGACTTTAATTACAGTTGGCTCAGACTATCTAAAACCATTCACCTGTAGAAGTCAGGCAGCGCATAATGGGTCCTATTCTTCCACTGTACTTGTTTCTTCAATTACTACCTTTAATTGTAAACATCCTTAACAATGCATTTCTGAAGAAAACTAAAAATAAGACAGACTTAAAATAATTTTAAAGAAAGCAATTAAAATAAGCCAATACATGGAGTACATGCTGATAAGATACTAAAATGACTATATTATTTTCAGCCTAGAAATAAAGAAGTTAAAGAAATATCACTGATGCCATCTATCTATCTATCATCTATCTATCATCCATCTATCTATCATCTATCTATCTATCTATCATCTATCTATCTATCTATCTATCTATCTATCTATCTATCTATCTATCTATCAATCATCTATCTATCTATCTATCTATCATCTATCATCTATCTATCTGTATCTATCTATCTATCTATCTATCTATCTATCTATCTATCTATCTATCTATCTATCTATCATCTATCATTTATCTATCTATCTATCAATCATCTATCTATCATCTATCTATTATCTATCTATCTATCTATCTATCTATCTATCTATCTATCTATCATCTATCTATCTATCTATCATCTATCTATCTATCTATCTATCTATCTATCTATCATCTATCTATCTATCATCTATCTATCATCTATCATCTATCAATCTATCTATCTATCTATCTATCTATCTATCTATCTATCTATCTATCATCTATCTATCTATCATCATCATCTATCTGTCATCTATCATCTATCTATCATCTCTATATCTATCTATCTATCATCTATCTATCTATCTATCTATCTATCTATCTATCTATCTATCTATCTATATCTATCTATCTATCTATCTATCATCTATCTATCTATCTATCATCTATCTATCTATCTATCATCTATCATCTATCTATCTATCATCTATCTATCTATCTATCTATCTATCTATCTATCTATCTATCTATCTATCATCTATCTATCTATCATCTATCTATCTATCTATCTATCTATCTATCTATCTATCTATCTATCATCTATCTATCTATCATCTATCTATCTATCTATCTATCTATCTATCTATCTATCTATCTATCTATCTATCTATCATCTATCTATCTATCTATCATCTATCTATCATCTCTATATCATCTATCTATCTATCTATCTATCTATCTATCTATCTATCTATCTATCTATCTATCTATCATCTATCTATCTATCTATCTATCTATCATCTATCTATCTATCATCTATCTATCTATATCATCTATCTATCATCATCTATCATCATCTATCATCTATCATCTATCTACCTGTCTATCTGTCTATCTATGTAATCTATCTATCATCTATCTATCATCTATCTATCATCATCTATCTATCATCTATCTATCATCTATGGGATATATATATATATATATATATATATATATATATATATATTCCAAAAAAGTATACACACACTTTGAATAATTACAAAAGGCAGTGTTTATTAAACACTTTTTTTTCCCCCAAATTGAGCTTTCAGCTGTTAAAGTGTGTATACATTTTTTTGGGACACCCTGAGGGAGAGAGAAAGAGGGAGATTGTAAAAAGCACAAGATTCATACAAAATTCCCAAACTAGTAAGATGTATTCAAGATGTAGTTCAGAAAATGATTCCACAGAGTTCCTCTTGCCTCTTCTCTCCCCCTTTTCCTCTTTCCCCAGTAGAGTAGATGCCCATGCTATTAATAAAAAATAAAAAATATGTTGCCTATCTCTCTCAGAGTATTAATAGGCAAGCTTCCCAAAGTCTCAAATCACCATTCATTCTTTTTTCTTAATTATAACACACTGCATGAACCAAATAATATTCATGGAAAAAAGGAATATAGCATGAATGCATGAGCAATCTTTAAAAAATAGACTCTTCAATTTTACAACAACTAAAATAAATACTTATGAAGTAAATGTTGCAGACTGTAATCACTAAAAAATTAAGGGACATACAGATATACTCATATTATTTTGATTATTATTATTATTATTAATACATTAGAAATGTCAGTGCTGTACTTCTATGTTTTTAGAAAACTAATGATAGATTAACATAATTTTCTTAAGCTAAGTACAAAGGAGGTGGTCTAATAAAGAATGGAACTTCTTGAAGATTTTATCAAGTTTGATAAGTGAAGGAAGACTGGATATTGATCAAGTATGAATAATATTTTCTTATGTGATTTAATTTTTCCTATCAAATTTATGATAAAGTGTAGAGCACACACACACACACACATATATATATATATGTATATATTTAGTAACTTAGTTTTAGAAGTGGATTATATGTATAATAAATAATTGTGGCCCAGCCAGCTGAGCTCACTGGTTGAGTGTCGACATATGAACCTGGAGGTCATGGTTTGATTCCCAGTCAGGGCACATGCCTGGGTTTTGGGCTTTATCCTCAGCGGGGGGCATGCAAGAGGCAGCCGATCAATGACTCTCATCATTGATGTTTCTCTCTCTCTCTCTCTCTCTCTTCCTCTTTCTAAAATCAATAAAAACATATTTAAAAAAATAAATAAACACTTATAAATAATTGTTGGTTCTATTCTATTTACCTAACTATAAAGAAAAAAAAGTATTTTTATCAGTTAAGAAACATATTGAAGGAGATGATATTCCTAGATATAACCACATAAAATTTAAAAGTCGAAACGCAAATCAAAACAAAAACAGTGTGTATTGTATTATAAAACATCTGAAATGAAGTAAATAATTATTTCAAGCCTCAGCATAAACAAAGCAAAATATATAACTGTCATTTCAATAAATCAGAAATATACATATGTATATAATCTGAATTGTAGCATTATATTTAAACTGGTTTATCAAAAGAATATTTGGTTAAGAGTTTCCAGAACAGGGAAGCTTATTAAAAATAATCATAACCTGATGGTAGTGGATTAAATCACCTGAAAAATCAAAAATCTCCATCATAGTGTTTTCCCCCCCCCTATTATTTTAATCTTACTGTGTACAATAAAGAATGGGCCCAAACCCAAATGGGTGGTAAGTGGCCAAATGGCAGTGCGTTCTTTCTTCTGAGTACTTTCAAGGTTGAGTCAGGATTTATTTTTTCCCTATGGTCACAATTTCATTCTCTTATAGGTAATACATCTACCACAGCTGCTGCTTACCAACTGCTGCTGACAGCAATTTTTGTTTCCTAATAGGGAGGTAGCCATGTCTCTTTTTGAACATATTTTCCTCTTGGCGTTTATCCCAGAAAGAAATGTTTAACTTCCCTATATGTTTGACCTACACCTTCAGATGACCCTCCTTAAATCTTCCTTGATCACACATATATATCCATTCTTTTGCCTTTATCCAGATTTCTTACTCGCAAGCACTGAACTACTCTCAAATGAATGTTCTCTTACTGTTAAACGTTGCCCTTCCTAAGTGATCCCCACCCTGCCAATACTTCCTCCATTACTGCTTTTTCTAACCTCTTTTATCTCAGCTCATCTCAAAACAAGATGCTCTTCGTTCCCACCTAATCAGCCTGTAATTTAATATTAAGCCTAACATCATGCTAAGACACAGAGGATATGAAGGTGAATAAAACATAGTCCTCTCCCTAGGAAAGCTCATGGTCTAGCAGGAAAAGTGACAAACATTATTACTATATAGCAACTGATAAAGTCATTGTAAGAAATAGGCATTAGATTTAATGGTGCACAGGAAATGGACCCTATTTGAGTATGGTGCTTGGACAACAATATGTTATAAGGAAGGACTTCTGCCGAACCTATGAACTAAAAGAAATATATGGCATTCTAAGGAAAGGAGCAGTATCACCAGATGCAGGGAGGCAATAAACTGCAGGTTATATGTCAATGCTGTGTGAACGTGTGTGGAGAGTGAGGCAAGGGCTACGCCATTGGAAATATTATAAGCCTTTTCCCCATAGACAAAGGGGATATATCAGATTTTAAATCATGACCAGATTTATAACTTATATAAATTACTCTGATAAAAATGTAGAAGAATGAATGGAGGTAGACAATATTACAACAAAATATTAAAAAATAATAAAGTTGGATCCTTACCTTATACTATATACACAAAGAACCTCAAAATGGATCACAGGCCTAACTATAGGAGTTAAAACTATAAAACTCAAACAAAAACATGAGGGAAAGCTCAATGACATTGAATTTGCCAATTTCTTGACTATGACACCAAAGGTGCAGGCAACAACAACAAACAGATAAATTGGATTACATCAAAATTTTAAAATTTTGTGCATCATAGCACACTATCAACAGAGTAAAAAGACCAACCAAAGAGTGGGAAAATATATTTGCAAAACATATATCAAATAAGGGACTGATATCCAGAATATATAGAAAACTTCTACAACTCAACAATAAAAAGCAGTTTTGAAATGGGCAAAGAACTTGAACAGACATTTCCTGAAAAAAATATACATGTCACCAAAAAGCACATGAAAATATGTTCCACATCATTAATCATTAGGGAAATACAAATTAAAGCCATGATGATATGCAACTTCATACCTATTAAGATGTCTGCTATCAAAAACAAAAATAAAAACAAAACCAGAAAATAACTAATCAACATTGGTGAGAATGGGAAAAAATTAGAACTGATAGGAACGTAAAATGGTGTAGCTGATGTGGAAAACAGGTATGGTATTTCCTCAAAAATTTAAATATAAAATTACCATATGATCAGCATTCACACTTCTGATAATTACCGTCCAAAAAATATGTAGTAAGTAGAGATCCAAAAAGATATTTGTACAACCGTGTTAATAGTAGCGTAAGTCACCATTGCTAAAAGGTGAAATCAAATCAAGTGTCCATCGATAAGTAAAGAGAATGTGTTATAAAATATATATTATCCAGTCTTAAAAAGAAAGGAAATTTTGACACATGCTACAGCAAAGATGAACCTTGAAAACACTGTGCTAAGTAAAATAAGCCAGGCATAAAAAGATAAATATTGTATAATTCCACTTATATGAGGTATCTTGAGTAGTCAAATTCATAAAGACAGAAAATAGGTGGTGATTTTCTTGGCTGAGGGGGAAAAAAGAATATAAATTTATTGTTTGATGGGTATGGAGTTTAAGTTTGGGAAGATGAAAAGTGTTCTAGAGATGGACAGTGGTGATAATTGCACATTAATGGAACTATGTTTGATGCCAATGAATTGTATATTAAAAGTGGTTAAAATGGTAAATTTTATGTTATGTATATTTTACCACAATTAAAAAAGTTGATGGCTTCAATTTGAACAGTATTACCAAGGATAAAAGAGAATAATTTTAAAAATATCTGAAAGATAAAATAGCATATAAGGAAAGAGAAGGGTGGAAAAATATTTAGTATGGGTAGGTTCTATTTCACATTCCTCCTTGGAAATTTCAAACAGTGATGGTCTATATATATCAGAGGGGGTATGTAACAGTCTTTCACATGGTAGAATCAGCAGACCAGCTGAATAAGATTGACAGAGTGGGGTGGAGGATCTTTAAACATCAGAAGCTATAATAATAAGCTCCCTAGATGACTTGAAAGCACATCAAAGTTTTAGAACCATAAAGCTAGAGAGAAAAGACAGATTAGAAGAATGAATTTAGACATCTGGAGAACACCAACATTAAGGGGAAGAGGGACAAATGATATTCACTATGGATAGAAGAAATGATTAAACAGATGCAAGAGGAGTCATAAAAGGTTGTTAGAAACTAACCAGACATGTTCATGAAATACAGGAATAATTAACTGTGTCCAATGCAGCAAGAAAGTCCACTAGATAAAAGCAAGTTTACTGGGTTAAAAATATGCCATTGCTAAGGACATTAGCAGGGGCATTGTCAAAACAATTGTAGAAACATAAATCCAACTGATAGGTTGAAGAAAAATTTGAATCAATTGACAAGTGTCAATAACTGAATGCCAGATCATGTTTTAAAGAAGTTTTAATTAGAATAGGAAGAAAGAGAAGTCACAGCTAGAGGAGTCATTAAATAAAATTAAGCTTTTTTTCTTTTTTAATTCATGGAAAAGGGATGAGAGCATATTTATAGACTGAAAGTAGAAATCCAGTAGGAAGAATGAAAAGATATGTAGAAGAGAAACAAAACATTAGGATTATAGCCAAGGAACAAGGCAGGCTTGATGACCTTGAACTGAATGTGTTTAGTTAAAGAAATGCTTCTTCTGAATTTCTAAATCCTGTTCACTGTATGTGCAAAGCCATGGATATTTTAGTCTAAATGAAAACCTTTCAGTTTGTAATTAATTTTTTTTCACAACAACTATTTCAACACTCATATGCTTCAAATTTTAGGTCAATGTTCCAGAAATTCAGAATCTAAACATTTCTAATCATCTCAGAGTTTGCTGTCTTTCCTGCTTCTGATTGAAGCTCAAATAGAAGCCTGGGAAATTTATATTCCATTTTTAATTTTCTTTCCTCTCTCAGGATGAGTGCCTAGAGGCACATCTATACATGCACTTAAAAAAGAAATGCTGCACATATGGCTCTACTCCAAGTGAGGAGTTAAAATAGGGCCAGCTGGCCAGAGCACATCTATTATAGCAGTATCTCCTACAAGAAATCATAAGGTCCTTGCAGAGAAAACTTCATTTTCAGGTGCTGAATCTTGATCCTACTGTCATTTCATTTGTAACACACAAGTTGCACAAGAGATTACAGAGTGCTTCAGGGATAATAGAAATGCAAAAGAATACCTTGCCAGGAAAATCTCACTTCCAGCACCATGAACAAATTATGCCAGTGTGTGTCCATTCCCTCTTCAGGAAAGGGAGCAGTTGAAGTAAGGAGTCATCCAATTTAGATGACAAAATATGTTCTAGAAAATTAGTTTTTGAAAATTTGATGCAAAAATGTCTATTATATTACTAGAAAAACATGGATTTTGTTACCTAAATTCTTAAGTGGAATGAAATAATTAAATCTGTAAGTCCAAAAAGAATACTGAAGAAATTGTGCAAACCCAAGGTTGTGTTAATGGTGAATGACACCAGATGTTAGTTGGTCCTTGAGTTTTGGCTAAGAGAGAATTCAGAGCCAAGACTCAAAAACAAGCATAAGTTTATTTAGAAAGCCACAGAGGTAGAAGATGTGAGCTGTGGAAGAAGTGAGCCAGCTGGGCTGCATGGACTCAGGAAACAAGTTACAGTGGCAAAAGAAGGACCCTTGGAGTTTAGGAGAAAGAAAGCAAAGGTATGCACCTTGAGGGAAGAAAGGGGGAGGGAAGGAGAGAGAGACAGAGAGAGCGAGCATGCTGAGTCCTTTGTCTTGAGGGTTTTAAGCTGAAGGTCTCAGGGAAGGATCCCAATAGAATATTCATCAGCTTTCCAGGTGAGTCCCCTCAGGGTCATGGTCTCAACTGATTGGTCAGCACCAGGGCAAAGGATCATTAGTCATCATAGCTGGTCCTGATGTCAGCAATGGCTTTGCCCCACTTGGTTTTGCTCTTTTCTGGGCCTGGAGCTGAAACAACTGACACCTAAATGTTATCTCTAGGTTTTAATCCTTAAGGGAGTGGCTGTGCAAGGGAGTCATATGAGCTATTCTCCAGCCCCCCTGTTGCTTCTCTAAGGGGATCTACCAGACGAGTAATGACATGCCAGGGGAGGAAAGGTCAGAGGAGGGTTTGAACCTCATGACCAGCAATATGAAAGGTCAGGGGGTCTAAAATGCATGGCCAGCAATATGCTAGAGCATGTTAGTTTTCTGCCCTGAGTGACCTTCTGTACCTAGTCTATGGTTCCCACTCTGCTCCTCTCTAACTACCTACTACATCAGTTATATGTTAACATTTTTTACAGCCTTAGAGAAATTTAGAAATAATTTATTTCATATGAAAAATGGGAATCCTACTCAGGCTAATACACTTAGAGGACTGGTAGATTCAAATAATTGAGCTAATTACTGTGAGCAGCAATACAAAGTATGCATTTTCTATGAGGACACATACATGCACATACACAAAGGCAAGAATGGTTCGTCACAGTAACTCTTATATTGAACTTGTTTAGTGTATTTTCCACTCACTGGAAAATGCTTATTTCTTAATCTGTTCTTCTCCATCATAGGAAAGCACATGCAAAAATCATCTGTGTCTTATAACAGCTGTATGACTACAAGCATAACCAAGAGGTATTTTAAAAATCCATTGTGCTGATCTGCAATTCACAATGATGGGATATTTCAGTTAGTAGTTAATTAGATGAAAAGTATAAAAACAACATGAAAACATTCACCACTCTCCATTCTCTATCTTTGGTAGAGTTATATATACCTAGCAAGATTCTAATCAGCAAATAAGAATGATGAGAAGAATATTTCTGACATCATGATCTGGAATCATAAAAATATATTTCAAAAACATCTCGCTCTCTGGGACAAGCATTGTCATTCAAGTTCATTTATATTTGACTAGTTTCTCTCCTTCACCCATTATGTTTATTAATTCAAAAATATTTTCTGATTGGCTCCTTAGTGCCAGATTCTTATCTGAGTTCTAGGGATACAAGAGAGACAAAGAAAAACAAGACAAGCCCTATATTCATGGAGTTTAAATTCTAGTAAATGTGCTCTATTGCCTAAACTTGACAATTCTTTCTATATATTGTCTTGGTTAAATGCTATCCTATTTCCTTTCCTTCTGTCTCTCTTTATTTCACACTTGGGTTACTGAAATGCCAACCCAAGCAGTGTTCTTCTTTCCACTATTTCTCCTTTTATTAAGTTTTCAAAAGTTATATTTTCTAAAAGTAAATTTTAATTATGTCAGAACCTTGCTCAAAAACTTTTAATTGCTCCCCAATTGTCTGGAAATTCTCTAACATTGCTTTAAGGCTTTTCATTAAAAAAAAAAGCTAATTTGATTTTCCAGAATGTTCTGCAGATTATACCACAGTCATATGATTAATACTAATGTTAAACAGGACTGCTTCCTACTCATGTCTGTCCCTGGGATTTGCAGCTTTCACTCCTTGCCTGCTACTATACATCAGAATTTCTCACTTTTTCCTGTAAAAATTTTGAACATTTTGAGATATTGTGGATACAACTTCTTCCATAATAACTTTCTCATCCCCAAAGTAGTGTTTCTCTTTCCATTTGTCTTCTCACAAACTCTGTTTGCATTTCTATAAGAGATCTCACAGTTATTTTTTTGTTGTTTCTACTTTTCTACATGATTTTAGAGTTTAGCATTCATGGATGAGAAAAAGAATTTGGAATCAGAGGAGATCACCTCTTAATTCTGACTTCATCACTTGAAAAACTTAACTTTTCTATCACTCATTTTCTTACTGCAAAGTACAAATAAATTTCTTTGGAGAGATCATGCATGTAGAAATCTACAAGGCATCTGTATCCAAATGTAGACTATGGTTTGAGAAATAATGGCTGTATACACTGGGAGAACAGACACAATGTTAGGATTTTTCATGGCTGTATAACATTTTTCTGGCTCATATAAGTTCTGCAGTAATCTTTGTAAAATGTATTGATTTATATTAATGTTTATTTGCAGTGTACATCACGACTACCAAATGCTGGCTGTTAAAATCTGAAGATTTCAAGTACAAACCTACATAAAATTTGGAATCTAGGTTCTTATAAACAGAGAGTTTTGCTTTGATTAATTTTTCTCTCCATTTCTTCCTCAGGTTTCCCCTTCCTAGGAAGGGGTGTATTATATTAATCCAGGAAAATAAGTAAGCTGTCTCATATTGCATTGTATACTAACTAAACTATAGAGTATATTTTATTACTGATGTCCTATAATCATATTCCCCTTTGCTGACTTTCCAAAAATTAGCTGGAATGAAAGAAAGCTTTAAAACTTTATTACTATAGGTAAACTTCCTATTAAAGGAATATTATTTTTCAGGGACCAACAATCCTGCAACTTAAATGTGGAGATTAACTTTATGACACATTTTCTTTTATCTCATAAAAGAAATTGTCCAAATCCAAAGGAAATAAGACTTTGAGTATAGACAAATGTTAATAAATATTATGTTACTCTACTGATTTTCACTGCCAATAAGTGCATTAATGTGTAGTATTTTTAGAGAGTATTAAGAGAATGAACATTTTTTGTTTTGTTTTGGCAAAAGAAAGCAAAGTGTTCTAATAATATCTACAAAAATATTGTAGTTGCACTTGTTATAAACATTCCAATTTTGAATATAAACTATTAGAAAAGATAATTTAACACAGTTCCTGGTAATTCACAATTCTCAAAAATGTGTTTGAGAGTTCAGTCAAAATTGGCAAGATTGAATATTTTACATATAAATTCCATCTCATTCTAGAATACCAATATAAAGGACAATTCTCAAATTCTGTTAATATATTTTGAACTTTCACCTTCTGATATTAAATAAGATTCCCAAGGTTATTTGAATTTTAACCATTATGAATTTTGATATAATTTTCGGCTGAATCTGTCCAAATTCACAAAAATAAAATTCAAAGTTTTTCTCAAATTTGGATAAAATTGATAATTTTCTAATATCTTAATATTCATTGAATTGTATAGTATAATTTTGACCAGAATTACTTCTGTTAAGTTTTAAAAATATATTTATTAGCTATATTCATGTAACTCATCAAAGACATCTGAAATTTCAAACAAAACATTACAAAGAACCTAGGGTATCTTTAGTTTAAATAACTGAATGTTAGTAAATTATTTTTATTAAGCCTTATCCATCAATTGATGAAGTCTTACCTGTTTGCAAACTGTTTCTGGAACTGGAATCAACTAATTATTTGCAGTCACTTAGTGTATGAAGAAGAAAAAGAACAAGAGACAAAGAATGAATGCTTTTTCTCCAGTGTCCCGCAGAAACTTAGATAAGAAATTGTTTTCACTTAGGCAATCAGTCAATTCCCAGACAGTAGTTAACTTAGCATGAACTCCAGGTCACAATTACTACGATCATTTCTGTTTTCAATAATCACCTTTTCAGTACCCAAACACACCACATTCCCAATCAATTGAATTGTCCATGAGTTAAAGAAAGAACATTAAAATGTGCACATGAACAATTATTCCTAAGATAAATAATGAATTTAAATAAATAAATAGAAACAGAGTTTTCTTGAATCATCTTAGTAGTACCACTAATCAAACTACTCAAATTTTTAGCAAAAATGAATTCTAATAGGGGATGGAAAGAAAATTTAGAGATATAAATATGATTAACAGATTCATTAAAATTAAAGTAATTCAAGTGATCAACCTTCAACTCAATATTTGATTAATATTTTAAAAGTAAATATTTTAGCTAAATTCCAAGATTAAAGTGATAAGAAATTATAAATTTATATCCTGGTCTATTGAAATTATCTATTTCAATAGATATTTGTATATTTCTCTATGCAGTTAGCTTGTGTATTGAAAGTAATTAATGGCGGGTTCTATTTTATTGTTTCCTAATATGCATTGCCTGTAGACTGTCTCCTTGATAGTCTACGAATATTAATCTAATAAGACAATACTTGTTCACTCATTTGCTTATTTAAAAAAAAAAAGAATATAAAATCTGGCCATTATTTCAAAAAGGTCAACCAAAATTGGCCAATTTCTAACAAAAACTACTGTCAGTTGTCAAGAAATGACAAATGTAATGTCCCTGGTCACTTTACCCTACAACTTCATTTCCCAGCTGAATATGAGGACCTGTATATTTTTAACAATAAGAACAAAACAGGCCTTATACTTGCCTTATCATACTGCTCTGTAGAAAGTATTGATTTTTATCAATGCTTATTTCCAATGAACATCATGACTACAAAATGCTGGGCATTAAAATAAAACCTGAAGGTTTTAAGCACAAATCTACATAAAATTTGGAATCTAGATGGCTGTCACCAAAATTGTCACATGTATGGCTTATTACTTTATATAGTCTGCTACCCTTTGGTGGCTTTCTTCTCATTTTCAGAAGGCATTTCACCCTCTGCCAGTTTTCTGTCTTTGCCTAGTGGTCTTCACACAGGACACTAGTTTGTGATTTTTCACAAATGCTGCTATTCTTTCTTGTCAGCAAAATCTTTCTGCTCCTGTCATTTCACAGGCATAAATATTCTGCTTCAAATCAGGCTGAAAAAGTTCATATAAAAGTTCTCTGACTCATACAATAGAAACAATATAATTTCATAGTATTATTAAATAATTAGTTAGAAATCTACTCACAGTGTAGCTCAGTTATTAAGGGAAGTTGCCTTACTGATGACTTGACTAAGTTATTAGATAATAAGAATGTCCAAATGAAGTTAATATCTCCTAACTATAAATGTCTATAGCCATGACAGTTTCTTAAAGACTGATGAGGCAAAGACTTGTTTGAATTAATGCTTAATAATATAGCCTTCATTTAAAAATTAAATGAGTATTTTTAGAAATCCCTTTTAAGAGATACAGTAATGTTTTAGATTTTGATGTATTAGTCTGAAGAGAAAATATTCATACAAATTGTTCTTTGTGCTTTTAAAAGATAAATATACCTATAGCAAATGTCTAAATTGCTCTACCAGAATCTACATACAGCTACATAATATGTTATGGTTATGCCTTTTGATAATGACAGTGTATCTTCAAGGACATACATTCTTAAATATATCATTTACTTTACCTGGTCACCAATGATGTTTTCAAAAAACTTCGGCATTTCAAATACAAAATAAAAATTAATTCTACATGTATATATTCTCATTTATTTCTGCAACTAATAAATTGGATTAAATGCAAAGTTGTGAGTTGGCTAAGAAATAAATAATAAAAATTTACAAATGGGTTATTTTAAAACATTATTATCCATAATCTCTTTCTGAAGTTGACTTTTTTCTAATATAAATCAAACTATAAAACATACTTTTATAACTGTCAACAAAGATAATCTAATCAATAAAGGCCCATAAGTATTATATTGTGTGAATATTACAGAGAATCATATGTGACAATGTTCAAAATAATTTAAAAATCTAAGTTACCAGAAACTGTAATCCAGCTGCTTTCTCCAATGTAAAGGCACAAGGGATTTTTCCGATTCTAAAGAAAAGTGTGCCTTTCAAAGATTGCAGAAGTATTTCAAGATAAGTTTGGGTGAATATTGAGGAGTGGAGATAAAAATCCTGTGGAGGAATATTCAGCTCAGGGACTAGGGTTAGAGCAGCAACTCCAGATAGTAGAGAATAAAATGAGATTTCTGAAGACAACACATGTGAAGCCAACTAATATCCCCCTGATTTCTTTCCTTTTACTAATGCTCTCTCCTGCCACTATCCTTTACTTCTAATCAGAGTTTCTTTCCTCCCATTGAATAGAGTTACAACTACACAGTGTCTCCTCCCTCAACTTAAAACAAATCCACAGTCTATCTATCATCTATCATTTATCTATATCTATCTACCTATCTATCTATCATCTATATCATCTATCTATCTATCTATCATCTATCTATGTATCTATCATATCTATCTATCATCTATCATCTATCTATCATCTATCAATCATCTACCTATCATCTATCTGTCATCTATCTATCATCTATCATCTACCTATCATCTGCCATCTATCATCTATCTATCTATCTATCATCTATCTATCTATCATCATCTGTCATCTATCTATCATCTATCTATATCTACCTGTCTATCATCTATCATCTATCTATCATCTATCTATCTCTCTGTCTATATCATCTATCATCTATCTATATCTAGCATCTTTCTATCTATCTATCATCTATCTATCTATCATCTATCATCTATCTATATCTACCATCTATCATCTATCTATATCTATCATCTATGTATATCATCTATCATCTATCATCTATCTCTCTGTCCATATCATCTATCATCTATCTATTATCTATCTATCTATCTATCTATCTATCTATCTATCTATATCTATCTATCTATCTATCTATCTATCTATCATCTATATCATCTATCATCTATCTATCTATCTATCTATCTATCTATCTATCTATCTATCTATATCTATCATCTATCTATCATCATTTATCTGTCTGTCATCTATATCTATCACCTTTCTATCATCTATCTATCATCACCTATCATCTATCTATCTATATCTATCATCTATCTATCTATCATCTATCTATCTATCATCTATCATCTATCTATCTATCTATCTATCTATCTATCTATCTATCTATCTATCATCTATCTATCATCTACCTATCTATATCTATCTATCATCTATCATCTATCTATCTATCTATCTATCTATCTATCTATCTATCTATCATCTATCTATCATCTATCTATCTATCATCTATCATCTATCTATCTATCTATCTATCTATCTATCATCTATCTATCATCTATCTATCATCTATCAATCATCTATCTGTCATTTATATCATCTATCATCTATCTATATCTATCTATCATCTATCATCTATCTCTCTATATAATCTATCATCATCTATTTATATCTGTCATCTATCATCTATTATATATCTATCATCTATCTATCATCTATTATCTGTCTATCTAGCTATCATCTATCTAGTTATCATCTATCATCTATCTATCAATCATCTATCTATCATCTATCTATCATCTATCTATCTATATCTATCATCTATCTATCATCTATCACTCTATCACCTATTATCTATCTATCTATCTATCTATCTATCAATCATCTATCTATCATCTATCTATCATCTATCTATCTATATCTATCATCTATCTATCATCTATCACTCTATCACCTATTATCTATCTATCTATCTATCTATCTATCTATCTATCTATCTATCTATCTATCTATCATCTATCTATCTATCTATCATCTATCTATCTATCTATCTATCTATCATCATCTATCTATCATCTATCTATATCATCTATCAATCATCTATCAATCATCTATCTATCATCATCTATCATCTATCATCTATCTATCTATCTATCTATCTATCTATCTATCTATCTATCTATCTATCTATCTAATCTATCTATCATCTATCTATCATCTATCTATCATCTATCTATCTATCTATCATCTATCTATCTATCTATCTATCTATCTATCTATCTATCTATCATCTATCTATCATCTATCATCTATCTATCATCTATCTATCATCTATCTATCTATCTATCTATCATCTATCTATCTATCTATCTATCTATCTATCTATCTATCTATCTAATCTATCTCTCTATCATCTATCTATCTATCATCTATCTATCTATCATCTATCTATCTATCTATCTATCTATCTATCTATCTATCTATCTATCTATATCTATCATCATCTATCATCTATCTATCTATCATCTATCTATCTATCTATCTATCTATCTATCTATCTATCTATCTATCTATCATCTATCATCTATCTATCATCATCTATCTATCTATCATCTATCTATCTATCTATCTATCTATCTATCTATCTATCTATCTATCTATCATCTATCTATCTATCATCTATCATCTATCTATCTATATCTATCTATCATCATCTATCATCATCATCTATCATCTATCTATCTATCATCATCATCTATCATCAATCATCTATCTATTACCTACCTACTCATCTACTGTTGGTAGTGTTAAGAAAACAGTGATAGGGTTAAATGTTTACTTTTTGTTTTTCAATTACCAGTCTCCTTTTATATATAGACAGAGTAGTAAAAACAAACAACACATATATTCACATATGCACTTAGTTCTAAATGCATGCACTAAAATAAAAAAAAAAACAGACACATAAAAAACACATGTCACAAGAAAATATCAAAGAAACATCATTACAGAAACAAGGCCCAGTGCTTTGCATTCACACTTTGGCACTTTCTAGGAAGTGTGAATGAAGAAATGGAGCAGGCACTGGAAAGCCCCAGGCATGCATAGAGACCTAGGGCTGGTGAAAACAATGGTAGGGTGTTCCTTCTTCAATTCACTCTCTTTACACTCTTTGTTTTCCATTAACTCCACTTTACCACCAATGGCTCCACCTTGTACCAGCACAAGGAGCCTATGAGTATGTAGAAGGAGAAAGAAGAATCCTAAGCTGCCTTCCTGAGAATGAAAAGTGAGGGGAACAGCGAATTTAAGAGCCAAAGCAGAAAAAGCCTTGGATTCAAGAAACACTGAACCGTGGTGACGTTTCTTAGGTGGCTACTTCAAAATGAAATCTTTCAGTGACGCAGATTATTGAAATTGTCAGGGTATATATAGTTCATAGTTTAGCGTTGTTTTAAAAACCAGTTATGCAAATGAATAGCCATTTGTGATTCCAACTTAACTTGAAGAGGTTAGAGGAATAAAAACACCAGAAAAGGCTGAGGGAAAACACACAAATAAACCATTCTTGCATAATACATAGTGCAGCTTTCACCTGTACACGATGCCCTTTATAGTATTTCCCTAAGCATTATTTTAGGTTTCAAGAGTACTCAAAGCAATAAAATTAAATAAAAAAATAAAATTTCTAAATTTTTCAAAATTTTAGTTTTACACATATGAATAAAATAAAGTAAAAAAAAAAAAAAATTAATCATGGTTCCAAAAAATAATTTTTCCATTTCCATAAGGACTTTCAGATTATCATATAAATCTTGTAATAAAAATAGACTCTACATTAAGCAAAATATCAACCAAAAGGAAAACTAAAATAGTACATAGCAAGTAGGGCACTGGAATGCAAAACATGGGGGAAAAGGCCTATCTTTTATTCACTGAATCATTGTCCACATAAAGGATAAAGTGAAACAAATAATGATCTAAAATTATATAATAAGGGATATTTTTGGTCACTTCAATATTATAAACATTTCTTTATAGTAAATAGTAGAGAAAATGAGAAATACACAAATAGATAACCACTCCAAGAAAGAATGTGAAAAATAATCTTGCTGTGACACACTGGAAATGTATCAAACTAGGCAAAACAAAGAGAATAGAAAGACTAACTCAGTCAATATTTCACGTAGCTTTTTGTGTGTGTGTGTCTTTATCTCAACTACATGGCACCTAGTTTTAAATTACTTGTAAAAAGAATAAAAAAGAGATTTTTAAAAATCTCATTGACTATATTTACTCACTGAAAACCTTATTAATATTTTTTCTGGGCCCAAACTATTGTTTAAAATATTAGTGCCTTTGGCAATGAAGTTTGAAGTCGAGTAGATGTTGCTAAGATCCTGCTTAGCATCCCATAAACCACATAACACGCATATACGCAGGTAAGCGGGTGTAGACTACCCACCGCAACATCAGCGAGCCCCGCTCGGCCTCGAGAACATGACCGACAAAGATGAAGATTCTATCCCCTAAATCTTGGCGTTATTTTCTGTGGGTGATTGGTGGGATAAAAGGATTGCTGAAAGATTGTGATGCCCCTTCCTTCAAATTTTCAGGATGTTCTTGTGTGTGCAGCTTATAATGAAAACTTTCACGATGGCTCACAAAATATAAAAGAAAAAGGAAACAGAAACTGAGTGAAACAAGCGACCCCTCCTGTAAAATTTGCATAACACAAACACGCATACACATATAACCTAAAAATCATGCTGAAAGAAAACGTCGTTTGCTTCTTCAGCTCTTGTATTTGCAGACTCAAAGGATAAGTATCACACCGGTTTGAATTTGCTGACCATGCAAATTCTTCTACTGTTTATCCGCTTTACAATATTTTAAAGATACTAATGGTCTTTAGATATTGAAAATATAAGGATTACCTAATCATTTTTATAATACTTAGATTATCTTATAGGAAATATACTGAATGCATAGTTTGAGAATTCTTTTTAAAAATCCCAACTGTAAGACCAAAAGCATTTTTGTGGCTTAGATTATACTTAATAAAATTGCCCATTTTATTCAGGAAAGAATCGCAGAATCATATTATTACCGAAGATCTATTTCTTTACTTAATAAGCTATTTAAATTTGAAATAAAAGGGTAATTTTAACAAAGGAATTACTTGTTCACTTGAACACAGCTTTCACAAAATTGCATTATATCCGTGGTGGTAGAAATAAAAGATTCCATTGTACTGATAAATTATGATTGAAATTTAGTAAGTATGGTACTAAAGTATATTTCACCTGTTTGTAATTTATTAAGTAAATATACATAATTGCTATATCAACCAATTAATAGAAAAAATTATGTATATTTTCTTTGAAAATTTTTAAAATTCTGGGCTAATATCAGAATAAATTTTGTTGCATATGTGGAAATACTAACTATTGAAAGTGCAGTCCATTTTTTTTTTTCACTTAATGTGATACACAAAATATGTAGCAAACGCAGTTTAAATCAATTTTTTAAAAGGCATTGACACATAATAAAAAATAATTATATTTGGTGATTAAAGTACCTTTTCTTAATTAAGTCTCATTTATACTTTCAAGTTTTCCCCCATGATGGAAAATATAAACCAAAGAAGACAAGTGATTTATTCTCTTAAGTGGCTATATTTTCTATATGATTGCATAGTTTGCCTTTCCCTCTCCTCCCCAATAAGATGAGTGGGCTGATTTGCATAGATTCTGTCCTTGATACTAGGTTCGGGTTCCTGTCCCACATCTCCTACTATCCACCGTTGTCACAGAAACTGGGATTCCCTAGGTAAGAGTATGCTTAGTAGCTCTGAAATCACTTTGATCTCCAAGGCACCTTCATCATAATATCAGTCTCATGAAGCACAAAGTCGAGAAATAATTAACATTTTAGAAAGAATGAATTGGGAGCAACATGATTGTAACTTTCTTAGTTGAACTGTAGGTTAAAAAGAAAGCCAAAATACAGAAAATAAGTTTGTGAGGGAGGTATGATTTATGTACTTCAGTTTTCCTAAGTTAAGACCAACCAGATTCAGACAATTCCTAATGTGAGCAACTAGGAAAATTGTAAATATAAACATATTTCAAAACTCAAAGTAGTGCAAATCAACTATGTTAAGAGTAATCACAATGTACAGCATTTCACTAAATTAAAGTTGTCAATATGTAAAAAGATCAATAATCACTTCAAAATATCTTTGCTTTTCATTTATAGATAGATGACATATCCTTACACTCCATTTGATTTAGTAACCAACTGTGTCTGGCTCATTGCATTACACAAATTTATCAAACAAAAACGCTATTTTATATACAGCATATGAAAGGAATAATCTTGACATAGGGATAAATAAACATCTATGAATTAGATTCAATTAAAACAATAGAAACTATAATAATATACTATGAAAGCTAGTCCAACAATAATGTAAAAACTTCAGCAGTTCTTTTGAGTAATTCATTTTATAGGAACTTTTTTGCCAAAATTCTATATCCCTTTGGAAAATTAAAAAGAAAATAAGGGAAAAATGTGAGACCCCTTCAAACCCCAAATCTTAGTTAATACACATTGACACTGTAGCTATAAAACAATGATACTACCCAAATATGAGAATATCTATATGCCATATGTATACATAGCGCCCATACACACAGGGCAACGACAGTTCCAGACGATAAGGCCTACACGGGGCTTCGACTAGAGAATGACTCTAAGGAGAAAACCTAGCAACAGCAATGACAACTTGATCCATTTGAAGAAAACCACCTCAAATGGAATTTCTGTCCAATATCTCAAATATTTCAAATATGAATCTCAAAGCAATGTTGCAACAGATTATGATGTAGTGAGATTAAGAATTAAAGTTATTAATCCAAATTTTTAATGTGATTATCATATTTACATATTTATTTATTTACTACCTGATAGATACTAAATTCAGAATTCCTTAAAAGTAATTTAAAGTTTATTATTTTAAAAATTGCCTTAGTTTGATCATAACCACATCGTTATATTCCTTTGTTTTATTGTAGCCTCATTACATCCACATGGGAAATTTCTTGTTTCACAGAAACATTTTCAAATGGGGAGATAGCTAATATATAAATATAATAAATTGGGAGCAAAGCTAGACCAAACATTACTCTTTCCATTGAAACATTTACAAATGTGTCATAGCTATGGGTATGAATAAACAATTGTCTAATATATTTTATTTTCAATGGGTTATTATGTATGTCAGATATTGGCATTAATTAAAATATGTAAATACAGAGAGTATGTGAAAATACATACTGCTAATTGAATCACCATGCAACACACCCAGAGATCAGGCTAAGATTAAAATTTGCTGCATAAACATATATTTTTCTAAATATTTTTATGTAAAAGTTATTTATTTTTTTAAACTATGTTTGTCTTCATTCTCTGGCATTGTAAGTAATGTTGCTTATATTCATACCACATATAAGATACTAAATTTTAATGTAATTTTATTTTTAAAATATCTGTAAATAGAAATTAAACTGTATAAACTTAAATATTATATCTGCACATTGTTTAACTTTAATACAAATATTCAGTTCTGTCAATAGGTATGTGGCTATAATTTTCAAGTTACTTTACAAAAATGTGCACAATTTGACATTATATTATATGATGTAACATTTTATCAATATGATAACCTTAAATTTTCTCAATTATTTGTCTAAATGTTATGTTATTTTTTTTTCCAATGCAACAAAAACATGTAATTTAAACTATTAAGAGTACTTAAATCATGGATATGAATACCCACATTCCCATTTTAAAAGACAGGTAAACAGAAATCTGCATGTCAGTATTGTTTATAGAATCACAGTACAAAAGTTTAAAGAGATTCTAATTATTTACAAAAATGATTCATTATTTCTCTTTAAAAGCATTCACTATGTTCTAGCACATGCTAAAATGGCTCTAATATTCAACATATATAATAGATTTTACATTTCCAATTTATGAATTCATTTAAAATATAACTGATCTGAATTAGTTTTACTTAAATATCATTTAAATGCACAAATAGTTACATCAAATTTATGAGTCAGTCTATGTATTATTTTTGTTTTAAATAAAAAAACAGTGATTTTATTTTTACATAATAAATAGCAATTCAAATTATACAATTTTAATGAATATTAATAAGAAGAAACTGATTTTGTATTAAGAAATGAGAGAAAATAGTGGGAGAAAAAGTTGTGGTTTTTTTCCCCCAAATTCAAAAATTTACTTTCATTTTGATTATGCTAAATATTTTGTAAAGGTGTTTCTTTAATTTTATTTTTCATAATAACACATAAGGTTAGTACTCATAAAGTGAAATATATTTTCATATGTATCATATTTCTATTAAAATAGTTTGATAATATTGTTATATCTTATGAAACAGTTATTTACTACATTTGGTGGTTATGAAAGTGTGTTATTTTATAAACAAAGCATAATATCAACATATCTTAATGTTTTAATATTACACTTTTAATATAAAATTAGTCTTTATTTTAGAAAGAAAATTATGAGTTTGAAAAAGATAAAATAGCTAAATATTTAAAATTCTAAAAGTTATGAGTTGTATTCCAATATTCTTTAGTGGACAAAAATAGTGACTAAACAGAATTTTGAAAAATATGAACATTAAATATTAAATATAATGTTGGGGAATTAAAACATTTGTCTACATCAAACAGATTTACATTCTCAATTTATAAACTCTCCAAAATAATGAAGTGACAATAAAAAGTAATACCTTCATCCTCCAGGTTTTCATCAAGGTTAAAATGAACTACTTTTGTATTGTGAGAATTTATATTTTGGTATCAAAAAGGCTTAAGGACATAAAATTGTGCTGTTTAAGGCTCATAAATGAAATTTTAAAGCCACTTCATTTAAGGCTCTTGTTCTGGGTGTGTGTGTGTGTGTGTGCGTATATGTGTATATGTATATGTATGAGATATTATATCATAAATATATATATATATATGTATATATATATACACACACACATTGTTCTGGGTATATATAGTTATATATTTTAGGATATACATTAATAATTATATATTTTATTTACCTCAAGTATGAAGACAGCTAAAATTTTAACAATAAATGAAATTTGTTAAACTATAATTGATGTATAGAAAAGCTTAGAAAAATATGTCAATATATATTCAAAATAATACTCTATCCTATAGTCATGGTACCTTATGACTAAATGCACTGATATTTTAAAATATTAAAACTCTCCCACTGAAATATACATGAGTCAGCCCCAGAGAAAAATGTGTCTTTGTTTAGGAAACTGCCCTGAGGAATGTACTATTCCTTCTGGATTACTTTTTCCCTGGAGGTAACATTCTCATTAAAAGCATGAACTGATTTCCTCACACCCAGGGGAAAGCACACAGTACCCAGAAAAGCTTTCTAAATAGATAAACACCTCACAAGGCTTAAAACACCAGAAGCACATCTGTGAAATGCCTGAAACTTTCACCAGTATCTTGAGTAAGGCAGGCTCTAGACAATAATGTTAGTGCAAAGCAACAATCACTACTTTCCTTAATTATTTAAAAACTTTGCCAATTGTACCAACAAAAAATTAACAATTATGAGTTTTATGTCTAAGTGCTCAAGTTTTCTTTTTTTTTCTTATCTGAACATTTTTTTAGATAAGTGGACTAAAACTGGAGCCATTTAAAAAATATTTCCTGTGTTTATTATAAGTGTATTTTAAATTCACTAGTAGCATCTCAACGGTTTTCAAATATAAATTTGCATGCCAAGGTACTGAATATTCTTATTGATACCTTAGACGTCCTTACAGTTTATGGCAAGGTAAATGGTGTGATAGACAACTTGGGACATTTATAATTTAAATTGAATTTACTTTAGTTGACTGACATCTATAAATTCATATTTGTTAATTCTTTAGGGGAGTGCCTACTAAGTCTAAGGTATAGTTCTAGGATCTGATAATAACAGCCATTACCCCAAATATCTCTTTTTCTTGTTATACCTTTATTCAGATGAATTTTTGCAAGCCAATAGAAAGAAAAATTATGACCAAAATAATTCTGGATTAATTAATTCTCTGTTGCACTGATTAGGAACATATTTATATAGAACAATGTAAGTGTTCTAAGATGATATTAATAAGACTTTTTTTATTAGGTATGAATGTCAGCCTGTTAGAATTCCAATATCTTTCAAGACATTATTTTAATGTACTTGAGTTTGTTTTCTTCTTAATAGAGAAGGTAATGATTTAATTAGAGTGTTTATAGTGGATTTGTCATTGCTACCATTTAAAATTCTGAACATTAGAGTTCTCTATTTATAACAATTCATGAAGATTCATTTAAGCATTAGAGGGGGATTTCAGATTGTTGAGACATAAACAGTAGTTGCAATGATATTTAAACATATTAAGACTGAAATAATTTCATTATTGAATTAACAATGAAATTTATAGCACCAGATAAAATAAAATTAGAAACTACCTATATTTTTTATAATTATGTAGGAGAGCAGTTGATAAATTTATAATATTAAAATGATAAATGTTATATCACATATTTAGTCTACCTTTTGCAACTAATTCTGATATAAAATAAGCCAAAGATCTTTAAGTATTATAAATAGTAGAATATTGATACATCTTTGTATGATATTTATTATTATATCTTAGCTAATACAAAACAAATATGCCCAGGATCATTTGAATTGAAACCAAAATAATGAAAATTACCTCATACATAATTTCAAAATGTGTTCAATGAAAACAAAATAAGCAAATGTAAAAAAATTACCATTAATTTAGAAATAGCACTCGAGTTTTTGAGAAATAAATTCTGATAATATATTCAGGAAATATACTGAAAGTTCATGCAATCATTTCAAAGGGTAGAAAAGTGAAGTCAATAAAACTGCACTAAGTTCTTTCTTTTTTAAAGAAATTGTACCTTAAATTTACTGTGAAGTATCTATAAATGACCACTTAATTTTGTAAACAACAAACCGTTAATGGAGAAATTGAAAATATTTCCATCTAAGGCATGCTTTCACAGGTATATAATGTAAAGAGCAATAATTAATTGTCATGTTGTTAATTTAGAATTATAATTGACATAGATTCAGTGGAGAAAATGGAAATATAAATTATTTAAGGTCTTCATTTAATTATGCATTGTATTAATTTTTAAAAATTGAAAATAAGGCAAAGACACAAAGAAAAATGCAAAGGAACACATCATCTGTAATAAAAAAAAGGAACATAATTTGGAGTTTTAGAATTATCCTTCTGTCTTCTTCCCATTGGCTACTATTTGTTATAAAATAACAGGAAATAGTATGCAAGTATTATTTTGTTATTTCAGGCCCAGCTTATCAATAAATAAAATCACTAGTAAAAATATAAATCCAACCTATAGCATATCTATATAGCAAAGCTAATTCACATTTTGTTAGAAAAATAATAAAGGTGAAACCCCAAAATTTTTACAAAGTATGTCAGTGTTTAGTCTTAAAAAAATGAAAAAAAAAATCTTTAAAACAAACAGATTTAGACAGTTTGGAAATCTCATTATATTCTCTTTTAACTTCCTCTAAATATATATCAATTTACTTCTTCTAGATGTACATGAAATTACAGCTGGTCAGTAGTAGTGTCAGCAGTACTGAAGAATATATTACTTCTATTCATTATTTTGTTCTAATACACTAAAAAAAAAAAAATAGTCTTGACAATTCTGTTTCCTCCATTTAAAAAATATAGTCCTAAATTTATTGGAAAAGATCTTCCAAGTTACATCTTCCATCCTGAAAGCAATCCCATGATATCTGGTGTTTGACACACTTTCATTGAATTGACCTTTTGTGCTGTTTTCAAGTACAGCTGCAGTTAGACATTTGGGGAAATCTTTCTGTTGTTAGCTGTGATTATAAATTTCCCACTGTAATAACATACTTCTTAAGTTACCATCCCAGCTCCCTTAGGGTGTCCAGGGGCCTGTGGGAGTCAGGGCAGTTTACAAAATATGCTCTGGGAGGCTGCAAGTCACTATAATCTTTAACACTTGTATTTAAATTTCTAATAGAATACTCATTTCTAGTAAACCAGTTTCCTCTGGTTGTAAAATTATTCACTCTACTTTGATTTCTTCATAATACAGACCTACATAGTATCTGCTACTTCATATGTTCTATATAAAGCATTGAGAAACTGTGAGGTCCTAGAGAACAATGCCTGAAAATCCATGATTATGATATATACATTTTAATATCTGAGGAACAGATTTTATTGAAACATGGTTGAAAATGCAAAAGCCCTCGTAGTTCAGCAGATAATATTATATGAAGCTGCTAGGTTAAGACAATATGAGGGTGCTTATCCAGCCTAAAGGTATTCAAATTCAAATTTATTTCCTTAAAAGGAAATGAAATCGTTGTGACCAAATAAAACAGATTTTTCAGGATTTAGCTGTGGATCACCACCTGGTGAGCATTGCTTTAGTGTTTATAAGCACACAGTATAGTCATTTTGTAAAGTATATGAGCTATCCAGTCAATCGAAGTGTATAACTTTAAGTACATTAACATTAACGTAAATGTTCACCTTTATATTTAGACGCCCTGTATTAAAGATGATTATTAATGAGTGATGTGTCCATGGTGACAGTTTCATATCCACATCCTCACACCTACATTAAGGCATGCTTACAAAGTACTTGGATTGTTACACTAGGAATGATGTGAGATTATCATTTTTTAATTTAACAATATAAAGGGAAATATACCAACAGCTCCTTTTCAATATTTGGTGGAGGAAAATTACTGGAGTTTACTGGAAAATAATGGAGGCCATTTTCAATGTTTAAAATTGGCACAGAGCTTTTACATGAAAGTGTAAGCCACAGCTATAAGGTCCAACATGATGACTCAAGTGCATCCTGTGCCAAAGAACCCTCCCCTCAGATAAAAATTCTTAAAGAAATGAATTTTTAACTTAAAAATTAAACAAATTATTCAAGCCATATGGGACTAGCCATTTCATAAAATGCATAATTTTATACAAAGACACTTTCTAAATGGTTTTCAGTATATACAATTTTGTTAACTTTGGAGAAGATATTTTAAATTTAAAATCCAAATACTCAATATCTACCTTTCACCTTTTTTCTTATTAAAATTTTTAATGATACCTAATTTTCATCTAAGACATGGAGGTCTTTAATCATAATCAGCAACAAAAATACCATTGTACTGATTGAATGAGTTTAAATTGTAGTACAGTGAATGATTTTGAATATTCTCTGACATATGTAATTTCTGGACCTGAATGTTCACATTTGTAGGCACCTATGTAAATATTCTTTCACTAGTTTTAAAGATTAGAGATAATAATAAAATTGAGGGAACTGTCTCAGTGAAATGAAATTTAATTTACAATTTAACAAGTGCTAGTTTATAACTTCATTTTCATATTTGCTACGTAGATGTCAAAAAAAACATGAAGAAAAAATATTATGTGTATTAGTATACTTTAAGGGGACATTAGCAAGGACAGAGTTAAGTAATATAAAGGAAAACATGCACTGAGAACTTTATACACGTGGAAGTGGAGATAAAGTCAATGTTAAAACTCAGGATTAAAATAAATTTAATAGCTATAAGTTTCCCATTATTGTTAAGACTTTTGGATGTGCAAACACCCTTTTGACTTTGGACTTAAATAGAGCAAAAATATTCTATTATTGTAATGTCAAAAAGCACAATTTTTTTACAGATAATTTTTGTAGATATATCATTACAGGTAATATATATTTATTGATCAAGTAGTCATTTTTACATAAACATTTTATATTTAATATGTAAGTTTTTACTCTGCATGGGCCTGATGAAACTCTCATAAATAAAGCATGCTAATCAAAGTCTCTATTGCAGTATCTGACAAAGAACTTTGCTAATGAAGTAACATGTGGTTATTGCACCCTTTCTGTTTTATTTAGTTACGCATGTACTTAATTACAAGTTGCATTTATACACAAATTTTGAATTCAGTATCTAATATTGTTTTGTTTTTAATGAACCATACAATAAGATTCTTTAAAAAAATGTGTTATTTGGAAACAGTAAAAATCATTACTGGTGGTAGAAATAAATTTTTAAGAAAATCTAAAATATGCATATTCCAGAATATTGAAAAGTAACTATATTTTGCTTTTGCATATATATGATTAAATATTGAAGTAATACAATTAAATTTGAATTGAGTTTATTTCATGTTTTGAAATATTTTCTTAAAATGCAATGATCTGCAAAGTAAACCAAGGTATTAATGAGCCTTCAGTTCTATAAGGCCACCATTCCATTTCTGCACTTCAAATTTAAAAAAAAAATCCTTGAAAACAGTTTCATAATTTATACTTTTACAGTCATGTGTAATTTTGTTTATTTTATAGTAGAAATAAACAATATTCCTTAATTTCACTGGTAGAGATACCTAATTAAGAAAAAAACTGGAAGATTTTCGTTCAATCTATCACTAGCAATATTACTTTTCTTCTATAGAATCACTTTCTTGATGTCTAACAAAAATGTGTCTGATGTGCTTAAAATTATGCAATATATCATTACATTTTTAGTTTAGTAGCAAATAGAAAATGAGAAAGTAAAATCATTTCATATTTGTATTACATCAGTTCTCTATGAAATATATGTTTTGATCATCAAAATTTTTTAATAAGAAGTAATTTAAAGCACTCTTAAACTTAATTAAGAATAAATGTTGTTCTTTTAAAATCTGGGTACAAAAGTTATTTTAGAAAAACAGATTTTTTTCATCAATTTTCAGAGACAGAGGAAGGTAGAGGGAGAGAAACATTGATGTGAGAGTGAAACATTGATCTTCTGCTTCCTCCATGTCCCCTACTAGGGCGCAAGCCCACAACCTGGACATGTTCCCTGACCAGGAACTGAACTGGCAACCTTTTGGTGCATGGGAGGACACCCAACCAACTGAGCCACACCACGGCCAAAAGCTATTCATTTTATAACACTCGTGCAATTACCATGAAAAATATTTGACCTGTGTCTTGTAAGTCAAAGGGTCTGCTATGAACAGAGGAAGAGAATTGTATATTATTGTCAAAATCAAATAATACACTGCATAACATTCTTTTCTTTACCCCAGTCTAGCATGCCTACACCATAGAACTTGAGAGTATAATTTAAAATAATTGTAAAAAAAGTAAATATAAAGAACACTAGATGAAAACTGAGTATGCAATGCTCTCTTTGATAATACATATATAGTGTATGCCACATACATGTTACATATAGTGAGGGAAATATATATGAATATTTCTAGAAAGGCATTAAATTAAATTAATGATAAAAGGCATAGTTGTATAATGTAATATTAATTGTATAAGGTTCCTGTGAATATAGATACTGGATAATTATTTTTATGCACATGATTAATGGCAATCAACTACTTTGATTTTATTGTCATATATTTATATTTGAAAAAAAGGAAAGAACTTCAAAGGGTTTGAGAAACATTTTCCATAAGTTAAATAGTTAATTTAATAATAGTTTAATCACCACTTTCAGAACAATTTATTCCCTTTGAAATAATGAATTAAATGTTCCTTTGTTCTAGTATTTAAATCCGTTCTTCTGTTGTTTTCAGTTCCTCCTTCTCAATGTAAAATTTATTCTTAAAATTAGTTATACCAAATATTTTGCCAACCATGAAAATATTTTAATTTGGAGCCATCTTTAAAAGTACAAATGCATATTTGCAAGTAAATTGGAAGCCTAATTGTGGTCTGCTTTATTTTCCTTAATTTGGAGTTGTGTGACTTTGGAAACAATCTATTGAGCTCTTGAAGTAGCCAGTTTTTGGCATTTCAAACAAGGACTGAACTATTCTCACTCTTTCCCTTTGACCTACTGAAAAATAATGAAGAGAAAGCATAAGAAGGAAGGAGGATGGAACGGGGAAGATTTTTAAAAAGGGAACTCAAAAATAATAGATTATGGAAATAAAATTACACATATTTAATTTGAATAATTTGTTAACAACATAATTTAGTAACAAGAATAGATTTAATGATATAGGGCAAGAAACTAGTATATTAGATTAAGGTCTTAAATTCTAACCTTTTCCACATTATGGGTAGATGTTTTTATTACCCAATAGTTTGATTTCTTAATTGCTGTTGAGGGAACAGTGGTGAGACTGACTTGGATATCCAGGACACACACCAAAATTTTCCGCTTCGCATATTTAAAGGTGATAATCTAGCCTAAGAAAAAGATGTGTTTCAAGTATGATATTTATGCTAAAGTTAACTCAGAACTTCAATCAATAGTTTAGTTGTAAATGACCTTGACTATTAGCATAGGAATTATTCACATTTACATAGAATACATTTACTTTCTCTGAAATAATTTAGTTATTTACACTATAATCATACATAGACAAAAATAAGATTTTATAATATCTACCTGGAAATATATTTGTATGAGATTATGCAACATATAAAATAGAACAATCACAAATAATACGTTTAGTTTGCATCCAGCTTTTAATTGACGCCTGAAACACTGCATATGTTGTTCTCCAAAATTCTATGGAGAGACTATGCAGGGCCACTTATTCCAATCATATACCACTGATATGCCCAATTATTTGTTCAGTGAACAAACTGAAAAGCCAAAAATCAGATATCAAAACCACACAACTTATGTTCTACTGTATATGTTACTGTATTGGCAGGAAACCATGTATAAGGAGAAACATAATTCACTTTTAATGCTATCCAAGTTTCTTGATTCTACATTTAAAAAATTTTCAAGTATATCAGAGAAATTACACTTACTTTTATCCTCTTAATACACCTGGGAAAAAATAATTTAGAAATGAGAAGTAATCTCTTTTCATAAATCATATCATTGTTATTTTTGAGATTTAAAATAATGTTGGACACCTTAGGAACAATAGAGGTATAAACAAACCAGCTAAATAGAGTGTATGTGACAAGATTATGTGCTACGGTGCTAGTTTGGAATATTGTTTTGTAAATCGTTGAACATCACGGGTTTTCTTTGGAAGCTACATCTTTAATTTCATGTCATTCTTATCTCCTATTTTTATGCATCAAGAAAATAAACTGGTTACTTGGAGGATTCCACTTTGCATTTTATAATTTATACAACACCGCCGTATCTGCATGTAATATTACATTGAGGAAGTGATTTTGACATTTTTTTAAAGAAAAATAACTCCCATAATGAAGAGAAATTAATTACAACCCCAATTGTGAAAGCAAATGCTACTATTTCTTTTTCTTTTCTAATCCTGAATTTAATATGGAGGAGGTAGATGAAAAGTAAGATACACTTTTTATTTTTCATGATATCACATGGCATTATTAATCTTGTTCCTTTCCCTTTGAAATAAAGTTGGAAGGAAAAATGTGGCACAGAATGAGGATAGTTTACTTCACTTGGTCAATGTAGCATTACCATATAATGACATATGCACATATATATATATTTAATTCCTCAGGAAAACCATTACCACCTGTTCAACCTGAATTCAAGCAGTTACTGTCAATTTACTCATGGGTGAATGCTGCCTCTTGGTGGCAGAATGCCATGAAAAGTGTTCCCTAAACATAAAGTTCATGAACAGCCCTTGATATTGTACACGTTTCAGGTGAGATTATGGGAGACCCACCAATAGCAATGAGTGGTTCTTTAAATTTCAGGTTAATTCAAACATCTCCTCCCCTTAAATACTAATCTCAATTCACTGGCAAACCTTATTCAGAAGTGGATAGCTTATACTGGCCAACATTATGAACATTTAGGATATAGATCAACTGAAGATAAAGTATCCGTCATAATTGTTGAAGGTAACTTTATGCAGGTAAAAATATGAAACAGTAGAAATTTGTAGACTGAATAAGTAACGTTGACATGACAAAAATACACAATATTGGAAGAAAAATGAATATGCAGTATATTACTTACCATGCTCCATGTATTAGATGAATACTTCAGTAAGGAAAAGGAGTATACAATTAAAATTTCATTAATAAACACATTAAATGACATTTAGAAAAACACAATTCTGTGAACCACCATAGACATAACTACATATCTATATATATTTAAACTCGACAATTCAGGGAAATTTTTTTTTTCCGTGAGGAATAAGTTAGCTATCATGTCCTAAATTGTTAATAATGGAGATTCAGTCAATCACACATAGCTAATTCTTTTGCACTTTAAGCAATCATTACTTCAATTCCTTGTATTTGACATAGTTATCAAGTATTTATTCAGAAACTATTTAAAAAATTACATGTGCTGGGATACATAGAAGACTGTAACAACAGTAGCCCCATCTTACAGAGATCCTGTTTGTGGTTATCGTCATTGCTTGCTGCCCAGAGGGATCAAGACATTGTATAGGGATTTGTACAGTCCATCATTTGGTCTTCTGAGGTGCTAGTACACGTGGATCTGTACAAATGCGATGTTGTTTGGTTAAACAATCAAAAACCGGCTACAATAGTAGTCAAATCAATACATCATTTTGGTTTTTCTAATAAAAAATACTTTGAAATCTTCTCTAATAAAACCAGAAACCTGCACCTGATTCTCACCCGAATGACCCAATTAATTGCCCTAATGTTTTAATATACATCGGGATACAATCAGTTATTATTATTATTTTTCAAATTACAGATCCAAATGGGCGGGTTGCACTGGCTTTAAAATTTTGTCATTAAGTTCTCCAAGTTTTTAATGGTTTAAAAGTGCCTTCCTGATATCGCTTCAGTTTTGGAAATGCAGCTCCTCGTGTAGTGTGACACCTCTGCGAAAATCATAGGCTAAATAGTGAAGGAAAGAGAAATGCTAAATGTGCATATAAAAATAGGTGCTACAATAAAATATTTGTATATTTCATCAATAAGTTATTTTGACTAATCAATTATGGATCATATAGCTCTGTAATTTTAATGATTTGTCCACATCTGTGGTGACCCCCCCGTCCAGATCACAACGCTTTTGTCTTTAATTCAAATGTCCAGAATGCATACAAACACATCCTTTTAAAAGAAAGAAAGGGAATGAGCGAGGAGGGAGGCAGGGAGGCGGAGAGAGCGAGGGGTGGGGGTGGGGGTAGAAAGAGGGAACGAGAATAAACTTTCTATTGAAGTTGGGGTGTGCTAACCTCTCCACGGAAGCCATTTAGACCCACCCATGGCTTAAAGGGGGAGAAGGGGAGGGGGAGGGGAGGGAGCAAAAGAGACAGAACCTGCGCGCCGCCCCTTCCACCGGCCTCCGCACTTCCAGCCGCCGCGGGACCGGCGGCCCGGTCCCCCGTCCCCCGCGCACCCAATTGCTTTCCGCAAAAGCCCCTCTCCTCTCCTCCCCCACACGCAAGAGAAAGCGATGTGCCCTGTTTACACCCACGTCCCCCCGCGTGTAAAACGAAAAGGAAACCGCACACCCTCCAGCGCCGTCCGCCGGAGCTAAGAATCCCGTGCCAAGGCACTTCACTCGAAACATTGAAGCAACAGAATTCATGGAACGCGTCCGCCGGCCGCGCCGGCTCGCTCGCGTGTTTCAAGTGCAAAAGCTCCCAGGGAGTTTCTCTGCGTTTAGAACTGGCTGAATGTGGTCTGTTTTTCCAGCACTTCGAGGTAGTCCGGCTCAACGTTTAGTTTTGCTTTTAACTCCAGATACTCGTTCCGGTTGGGTTCTACAAAGACAGCACTGGGGGGGCTGTAAAGCACCGGCTCCCGCAGCCTGCTGTCCCCTGCCCCCGGGTGCAAATACTGATGGGGGCGCCTCAGGTCATAGTTGGGGGAGAAAGTGTAAGCAGCAGGGCTGCACGGGAATTTGGGGTACTCCGGGAGGCTGCTGCCCGCGGGGGCGGGGGCGGCGGCGCAGTGTTTGTCTGGCTCCAAAATGCCCCTGTAAAAGCGGTCGGCGTCCTGCCCCGGCGACAGCAGGTCCTCCCGGGGCTCGATGGTGCTGACGCTGTAGGCCGGGCTCCGCAGGTGGTGGCTTTCCCGCCTCTCCGAGTCCTCGGCCGGCGGCAGCTGCAGCTGCGGCGGGGGCTGCGGCTGGGGCGGCGGCGGCGGCGGCGGCTGCTGCGGCTGCTGCTGCAGGTGGTGGTTGCCGCCGTAGGTGACCTTGAGCTCGTGCAGGTCTTTGTAATCCTCCACGGAGTTGCCCTCGCGGGAGCGGTAGATGGGGTTTTTGCACATGTGGCCCAGCGGGTGGGGGATGTACTCGTACACGTGGCCCGCGGGCGTCTTCACCTTGGGCAGGGAGGGCCCGCGGTGGTGCACGTGCGCGTGGGGGTGGCCGCCCGCGCCCGCGCCGCCGCCGTACACGCTGTACTGCATGTTGAAGGAGCTCACGTCGGAATTGTTGGTGCTGGCGTGGTCGCTCTGGCTCTTCTTCCTGCGCTTCATAACCAGCACGAAGAGCCCGGCGGCCACGAAGACGGACATGATGAAAACCAGCAGCAGGCTGAGGATCAGCACCGACAAGGGCACCGAGGACGACGCCCCTCCGCCCGCGCCCAAGCCCGCGGGGGCCCCGGTGCTGTTCAAGCGCACGGTGGGGGTGACCGCGCTGGTCCTCGCGGGGGCCTGGGCGGAGGAGGGCGTGGGCGTGGACACCACCACGTCCGAGTAGTCTGGGCACAGCAGCTCCGACTTGATGGCGCGCATGTCTGTCTCGGCGAACTTCTTGGGCGCCTTGCAGATGACTTCGTCCACCAGGACGCCCGCTTTGAGCTGCTCGACCCACAGCTTCATGCCCACCACGTCGCAGGTACAATCCCAGGGGTTGTCGTGGAGGTCGATTTGGATGAGTGACTTCAGCTGGTCCAGGACCCCACTCACTGGCAAGGAGGCGAAGTGGTTGCTCCTCAGGTTGAGCCTGAGGAGGGTCAGGCTGGAGAAGACGCCCGAGGGCATGGCCTGCAGGAGGTTGTTATTCAGAAAGAGCAGCTGGAGGTTTGGCACCGGGTCGAAAGTCCCAGGCTGAATCTCGCGGATGAGATTATACTGGAGGAAGAGGTACTGCAGGCTCTGCAGGCCGTAGAACAACTCTGGGCTGAGCCTCTCGATCCTGTTGCCGTTTAGGTACAGGCGCCTCAGGTTGGTGAGATCTCCAAAGGCGTGGTCCTGGATCATGGATATGCGGTTGTTGCCCAGGTGCAGGAGGTCCAGCCCCGTGGCCTCCAGGAAGTCGCTCCTGCGCACCACGGCGATGTAGTTCTCCGTCAGATACATTTTCTTGGGGTTGTAGGGCTTGGGCTGCAGCTCTGAGATGCTCTCGATCTTTCGCTCCTGGCAGTTGACGTTGAGGCCCAGATCGGAGATTTGCAGGTTGCAGTAGCACTGGGTGGGGCACTCCAAAGGCACGGGAGATTTGGTCTGGTAGGCGATGCTGGGGCCAGAATTGCTGTAGCTCAAGTCCTTGAAGGGCTGCCTAGAGGTGGGGCGCACCCTGGGCTTGTTGGGTTGGCGGGTCCCTTTAGGGGTTTTCAAGGGAGGTTTGTAAACAGCAGAGGAAGAGGTGGCCACGGAATTCACCGAAGCTGGGGTGGTGTGTAAATACCCCGTGGTGCTCAGAGGCGTCTGGGGCCTCATCTCATAGTCTGAAATCAGTTTCCTCGGGCAAAGCTCCTGCTTGGACACTTCGTCCAAGTCCCGGCCGTGTAAGCGGAAGGGTGTCTCACAAACCACATCGCCCACCAGGGCTGAGTAGGAGATACTGTCCAGCCAATCCTTCAGGGAGATCAGCTCACAGGAGCAGTTCCAGGGGTTTTCCTCCAGCTGTAACTCCACCACTTTATCCATGTGCTGCAACAGCCCCACATAGGGCAGCAGTTTCAGCCGGTTCCCCCGCAGGTCCAAGTGCGTTAAGGGCACAAAACGGAAAAGGTTGTTGGGTAAACTGGACAAGAGATTGTCATTGAGGATAAGCACCTGCAACGAATGCAGTTTCCCAAAAGCATTGGGTTCAATGACACTGATGTAATTATAATCGACCTGTAGGTACTCCAGGCTTTCCAAGCCAAGGAATATGTCATCACGCAGAAGTTCCAGTTTATTGTTGTTCAGATGCAGTCTCCTTAAACCCCTAAGCCCATGAAAAGCCCCCGTCTCGATGTCCTGGATCACGTTGCTACCCAGATGCAAAATCGAAGCCCCAGTGTAATTGACAAACTCATTGGGATACAGGCGGTTCAAAAGGTTTCCAGACAGCAAGAGGTGGTAGACTGGGAAGCGGGGAGGGCTGATTTCAGAGAGGCTGATGATCCCCCGGTTTTCACAGCTCACAGTTAAAATGCCATCTTTTTCCTCACAAGGACATGCATTGTCACAGATTTCCCCATAATAATCGATGGTTTCTGCACACGAAAGGACGAGAGATGTTAGAGCAAATGCTAGAGTCTGCAGCATCCAGCTATGCATTTTTCTGTGGAGGTCCTGTTCCAAAGTTACCAGGGGGCAGCAAGTGTGCATTTTACCTCCTGCAAGGGAGAAAGGAAAAAAAGGGAAACAACAGAATATGACAAAAATTTAAGGGATCACTCAGAAAGTCTCTTTTCCCTTATACTATTTCTCTGAAATCCAGTAGGAGGGGCTATGAATGGCACCCCCTCCCCAACAAGGACATTTCCAGGCTTTCTTAAAATCTGATAATCATTTTGATTTAAAGGTTGATTTCATTTCCTAATGAGTACAACAGGAAATGCTGCTCTTTACAAGATAAGGGCAGGTTCAATAAAGTCCCATTTTAGTGTTCATCCTATCTCCTCCCCTCCCTTTTTCAAAACCAATCCATAAATATACATAAGATGGCTGTCAGTTCACTTTCATGGTTCTAATTTAAGAGAGGGGGGAAAAAAAAAGCACCATTTTACGGGGGTCCCCCCCTCACCTACACCCAGCCACTCTGCCCTCCTTTCAGATCTTTTCAGTTAACAGTTCACAGCGAAGGTCTCCCATTTTCACAGAAATGCATGGAGCCACAATATGCCAAAGTGGGGACCTAAATAATACTTTTCAGAGGCAAAGGGGAGGCCAGATAATGCATCAAAAGGACCCCGAAAGAAGCTCTTAAATCGCCAATTGTCTTCAGGAGCTTTTGTGGGGAGAGACGGGAGCGCGTTGGCTTTGATGGTGGGCTTCCCTGTCACGCTATTAAGCGCAGCGGCGCCCTAATTGCATGCACGGTGCCGCTGAACAGTGCTGCTCAGAGAGCGCCGCGTCCACTGCTCCTGCTGATCCTGCCAGCGGCGCCTCCAAACCGCATCTTTAAGCCACTGAGACAGTTCTGCGCGGCGAATCACAAAGAGCCCTGCGAAGGCACCGCAACCCGGAGCACCTTTCCGTACCTGGAGTTTAACGAGGACATTCCAACTTGCTCACCCGGAATCGGCTTAAAGTAAACCCAGGGCCAGCGCCAAAGCCCCCCTTACCTCGGGCTGCACGTCTGTTTGCCACGGTAGGAAAAATTAACCCTATGGAATGAGCAAGATTTGGACTGAACTACTACAGAGCCAGCATCCCCATTTTGGGAGTTATTACATTTAATTGTCAAGGCTGTACCCCCCCACCCCCCCAACACACACAGACTTTTTTTTTTTCCTTGGGGAAAGGGCACTTGGGCTGCTCAGAGACAAAATAGAAAGGTGGAAGGGCGGGGGGGGGGAGAACAGCAAGTGACATAGGTCAGTGCTTAAAGATCCGAATTTCCTCTCCCCACGGAATCAATCTGATCCCCTCCCCCTGGTCTTTCTTGCTTTCTTTTTGTCCCCAGGCTTCCTTTGACTTCCTCCTTGGACTCGGCAGCAGTACTCAGAAAAGAAAGGACATAAATGGAGCGAGTGTGTGAATGTGTGAGAGCGCGTTGCGTTGGCTGGAGGGAGGGAACATTCGGTGGCAATGCTCTGCTCGGGAGCCAATGCCTTTCCTCCGGTTGCCCTCGCCGTATGCCACACCACCACACAAGTATGAAGTCCAATCGCAGCCCCAAACTAAAGCCGAGGCGTTTCTGAGTCACGGGTTCAAGCCTGGAGATCTCCATCTGGGCCCCCCGCCCCCGAGCCGGACCCAGCCCGCGTTATGAAGAGCCCCCGCATTCGCACGCCCGTGGGCAAGTGTGCCTGCGGATCATTCACGCGCTGCCACCCGGACGTGTCGAGAAGAAGCGGAACCACAGCGTAAAAACCTCGCAAGTGTCCCCGACCTCTCAGCGCCACGGCAAACGCCTCCGGGCTTAAAAGCGGCAAAAAACACCCACTACGAAAGCAAAATGTTTACCTTGAGATTTCGGTTCTTCGCTGGATCAAACCTGCACATCCATTCAGCCCGCGCGGGGTCCCCTCCCCCTCGCTCCCCCTCCCTCCCTGCGCTTCCCCGCCCCCGTTCACCTCCCACCGCTGCTCGCAGCCCGTTGCAAATTGTATCCAGCCGGTATTCAACTCCAGCGCCTACAACTTTGATTCAGTACCGGTTAGCCAGGGTCGAAGAGCTTCCTCCCACCCCGCTCCCTTTGCCCTCCGGCTTGCCAGCAAAGGAGCCCGAAAATTTGAGAAAATAAAGTTGAATGAGCGGGGAAGGCTGGCATTCTGAGTCGGAAACGCACCTGCGATGTAAATTCGCGGGTGCGCTGCACATTCTCAGATTATCAGAATGTTTTTGGAGGGCGGGGGAACGGTATCTGCTTTCCCCCGAAGAATTTAGACAGACCCTGCCCGTCGCCCTGCTTATCCGCGTTCAGCTGCTTGGGGCCGCGCGGCTGGAGCCGGGCACCCAGGCCGGACCCGCGGTTCCCGGCACAGCTGTTCCCGTCGCGGCCCAGGCAGAAGCACCCGGAGTTCCAGGACGCGAGGCTCCCCCTCCCCCACCCCGCCCCAAAGCTAAGGAAGGGGAAGGGGAGGAAGAAGGGGAGGGAGGAGAGGGAGGGGAAAAAGCCACCCCGTCGCCTCTCTCTCTCTCTCTCTCTCTCTCTCTCTCTCTCTCTCTCTCTCTCTCTCTCACACACACACACACACACACACACACACACACACACTCATACACACGAGCCTCTTTTGCAAAGTAAACGGCCCACTTACCCCGTCTCACATCTCCAGGGCCCACTCATTGTAGCCACCCTTAAAAAATACCTCTTTGGGGGTGTGCTCTGGGCTTCTCGAGCCCAAACAGGGCGAGCAGGCGGCGAGCAGCGCAGTCCGCGCCGCCGGAGGAGAGGCGCCCGGACGTCGCCAGCCCGGGGCTGCTGCCGCGGTGGCGACCGCGGGTTCCGGGGCTCCCCACACGGCTCTCCCCGTGGCTCTCCGCAGTAGTCGGAGCCGGCAGGGGGGCTGGGTGGGTAGAGGGGGGCGATCGCGAGCAGCGGGCTGGGAAGAGAGGGGGAGGGGGCGGCAGAGGACCCGCTGTAGGGGCCGAGAACAGAGGCCGGGCGGGGCGGGGAGGGAGCTGCGGGAGGCGGGGGGCGCGGAGAAGGCTGCCTGGCACCGCCGGCACCGCCAACGTGACGGTCAGCCCCGCCGATCGCTCTCACCCGCTCCTCACACTCAGGCTCACTCGTGTACTCGCTCCCACCCGCGCCAACGCGCGATCGCGGGGTGCCCAGTCCCCTTCACCGCACACCCTAGGCGGGTACTTACAGTTGCCATCTGCATGGGGAGCAACTTTCTTCCAGCCAGCAGCCGCCGCCGCCCCCTCCAGCAGCCTCAGGCTCCTCGCACCCTCCGGCCTGGGTTCGCGCCGGCCGCCCTCCCCTCCCCCTCGGCTCTCCTGGCGGGTGTCTTCACCACATTCCCCCCTGGTCAGTGGCGCACGCTCGGGGACGAGCCAGAGCGAGCGGGGCGCGGGGGTGTGCGTGCATCGCCCGCCTTCTTCTTGCAGCGCACACTGTACATGGTAGTGAGGGGGCGAGTGAAGGTGGCACCGGCCCTTCGGCTGCTCCCGCGGCGCCTGCGGCTTCCTACCCGGTCCTCGCCCCCCGCGCCGTCCTCCTCCCCCCGCGCAGCGGCGACCCCCTCGCCGGGCTCCCGCCGCCGCTCTCGCCGCGCGCTGCCCGCTGCAGCCGCCGCCGCGGTCCCCACTTAGTGTTTGCACGGCTCCCACATCTTCTCGGCGCTGTCAGCGCTCCAGCGGCGTGCGGCTTTTTTTAAATATTCCTTTCCTATCCCTTCCCCAGATGCGGCCCACGATCGTCATTATTTGGAACTCTCTATCTCCGACATCCTTTGGGTTGTCCGGGGGGACAGGATCGGCCGTTGTTCCTCCGCCGGTGGCGTGTCCCGGCAACCAGGCGACTCTAAAAAACTCAGAGAAAGTCGTGTCTTCTCTCCCGGGCGCTGAGGAGCCGGCAACGGGGTAAGCAACGCCGGGTCTCAGAGGCGCCGCTGCGGTGCGGTGCGGGCGCAGGGCCGCGTCCGGTGCACTTGTTTATTGTCGCGCGGCCGGCGCGAGCCAAGCTGCAGCAGTCATGGTGGGCCCTGGGCGAGGCGGCGCGAGGCGGCCGATAGGTGGCAGCCGCGGGCGGAGGCGTCCCCTCCCCGCAGGGCTCCCGCGGCGCCCCGGAGCCCCCCTTGCCTGTCACAGTTGCGGGAGACGGAGGAGTCTTGGACCACGTGCGTAACACGGACGCGGGACTGGGCAATCCTCGGATTGAAAAAGGGAGGAGAGGAAGTACCCCCACAGCGCCCGGCTCGCCGGCGGCCAGGCGCCCGCTGATTCCAGCCCTGCTCTCGCCGGCCTCCCCCGGCCGTTTAGAATAACACAGCCCCTGCTGCCGCCTCCTGCACCCACTGTAAAGGACCCTGCAAGAGGGAGTGGTTCATCCTAGCTGCAAACAAGGGCCCTATTTTTAATTTTTATTTTTTAAGAATTACGTTTTATAGGTATGCCTGGGAGATACAAGGGAATAGGAACGACTTTCAGAGAGAATATTTGTGAATACATTTGGTGTGTACCAAAGAGCTGGACACCCCTAAATAAATGCAGTATCGATAGAAAGCGAGTTTCTTGAAGAGTCACCTGCTAAACTCCACAAGAGTCATCTCTACAGTAAGTATCCCTGGCTCTTTCCATGAAACTAGACACTTCCCTCCCCAAAAGGGGGTCTTTATATCCATAAGGAGCGTATTTACAATGTTTGCAATGTTAAACCTGCAGTCCATCCCAGGCACAGGGAAAAAAAAGTTGATCATAAGTAGCCCAGTGCAAGCTGAGTGCACATGTGCCTATTCCTTTTCCTAACTGGGTAGTTTTATCCCTCTTAAATATTTTTTATCCATTTTACTTTGGAATGAATTATATAGTATCTTTGGAATCATCTTAAACAGAGCTGATATTGTCTTTCTTGGTTACATTTGGGATAATATTGTGGTTTTAATATCCTGATTACATATAAGACGAATCTAGATTTTGATATAGAGAGCCACAAACATATCTTCCCACATTCTCTGTATATATTTAGAATTAGAAGGAGTTTTCTTAGAGCTGATGAACATTGCAGTCTCCTGAAGCTTTGTAATATTTCTTGAAATTTCTTCTGACTCTGTTTTGCAAATATTTTTTTAGTTAAGCCATACATACTTTGTTGGAAACAATTTTGTTTATTTTTCTAAAATTTGGGACATGTATGAGAGAGAAAAGAAGCAATCTGCAATATGAGATAATGAAAATAAAATCTTATAATTGAACTTCCTGTTGAATTTAGAAACATTTATCCTAGGAATGATAGCCACTTGCTATAGGTACATTGTATGAACTGCTATAGGTACATTGTATGAACAGACAACTTAAATTCCACTCACAAAAATCTTGTTACTATATTTTATACATTATCTTCTAACATGATTGAAATATTTTAGAATTTTTTTTAAAGAATTAAGTCACTTTTATGTTTTCAAAATGAAAGTGTTAAAGTGTTATAATTTTAAAATTACATATTAATTACAGTTAGAAACTTTTGGCATATAAATAGTGTTCTGTCACAGACATAATTTTCAATGTTGATCAACTATAGAATTTCTGAAAAGGTAAAAATGCCTTAATTATTGGACTTACCTTTAGTTCATTATTTTATTTCTTACAAAAATCTTCACAATTGCAATAAAATATCAAATTTTAGTTCAATTTATGGTTTTGTATTTTTAAAAAAATATTTATTATCATAATTTAAATACATTTTGTTGCAATAAGAAGTATTAAACATGTTTGAAATTAATGTAGGTTATAGTTTTGTTAGAAATACTGACACTGAAAATATTTCCGTTTACTTCTTGTGGTTCAAATAAATAAATGATGTCAACTTTCTACCATTAAGCCAGTTTTAAAGGTGGCCTGAGAAGCTACCATTACAATTTTCCACTAGGTGTCTCTACAAGCTCCTCTGCAGGAAAGTGAATTTTGAGAAAATACGGTGACATGAAGAGATCGCAGAAGAACTTGGGAGGGAAAACATAGAAATAAGGAAAAGCCTCATTTACTAGTCTGTAGACTTTTTTTTCTTTGAATGTTGACTCTTGCCTAGAAATGAAATACATGAATCATGTAACAGTGATCAAATCTGAGTCAAAGTTGTAACCACAAGAACAAACATTATCTATGTTTCAGTCCATACTGAACAATATACAGCCACATGATATGTCTACCTGCTTTCATACAATACTCAAATAAATGCACACGAGTACATAAACACATTCGAAAACTAGAAAATGAAATTATTGATTAAATAGATCTCTCCAAAATTAAAGTCATTTCTAAATTAAACATTATTTGATTGAGTTGGAAGTGGAAAGCTGAGAATCTTTGTCCAAATGTTTGTGCATATATTTATGCATGTTATAATTAGCTCATGATGTAGTGTCATCACAAATGCATTTCATATATGGTGATATATTTGGGTTTAATTAGTGTAAATTACGGACATAATTTGATACCTGCATATTGAAATTTAAATTAAACCACAATTAGCTTACTTGTCACTTGAAATTGAAATATGTGAATTCATATTTATTATTACCTGGAGTTATGGTTTTAGTTTTTATGGGCTCTTTGGAGGAACTCTTATGTTACCTGCATTTCTTAAAATATCTCATCATATTACATTTGTGTAATATTGTGGTTTCTTTAGAATATTAAAATGCTTAGTCAAGAATTATAGTTTCTCATGGAGCAACCTAACAGATTATAAACAAGGAAATTCTTTGATAATAATTTTGAAATTTCATAAGAACTAATCAGCATCACTGAAATCTAAATCCAGTAGACCTTGTATTTCTTTTTGTTAGCTTAATGGTGAGATGGGATTATAGAATTTCAGTGCTAGATTCCTTATTCCTCTAAAATTAGCTCTATTAGGTTGCATTTGTGATAGTAATAGCTAAGAAATCTATACAACCATATTTATTAAATGACAGTTTTTTCAGAATTAAATTATATTTTTAATGTCTTTGAAATTTAAATTGTATATACCACATACTCACAAATGGAGAAAAGTTTCTTCCAGATGGTAAAACACATATCATCATTTATGATGGTTTCTCCAAGCAATTGCTAAATTAAATAACCATATAGCATATGTTTTTGATCAGTCTGACATATTTGGAATTATAACAATCAAATATATAATGCAGGGATGTTTATTAAGTCCAAACTGGCCATCATAAACTTAATTATTTACAGACTTATAATATGTTCTCAGAGGCACAAGAGAAAGATGTGCATGAAACAGTCATTTCTCTTCCTTGCTTCATCCAGTTCCTTGTAAATACACTTTGATATACTTCTGCCAGAATTATGGGTTAAAACATTCTCTTTGGGGGGCCAATTGGAAATATCTACCAACATTTAAAATGCATATATTTTTTGAACAATTATATTTTCAAAAAGTAATCTATAGGTGTACTAAAATAAAATTCACAGAACAGTATGTAAGAAGATAGTCATTGTAACAGTGGTTTGCATCTGTAAATGGCTAAGAACAGCACCAACACCTTGAAATTCTATTCTGTCTTTAATAATAGTGCATTTAGGAATATGGTTCTGTTGTTATCAACAGTGTCTATAGCATCATATAAAATATATATAGAAAGAGAGAGGAGGGTGGGAGAGAGAGAGAGAGAACCTTTTGAGGAAAGATACACATTCAGTTATGGTGGTTACCTCTTGGGAGAAGACTGGGGAGGTTAGAGTAGAATGGAGACATTTTTTTCACCGTATGTTCTATTTTTAATATTTGAAAAATTTCGTTTCAAGAAAATGAACAAGAAAAAGATGTACTTGAAAAATAAAGATATTATTTGAAAGAATGTTATGAAAGATGATGAAGAGCTGAAGATGCCTTTACCAAATTAATCTCTGTCCCATAGTTTCCAAAAAACTATTGCATTTTTATGACTTGTTGCTATTAATGGAGACACTGAATATGTTCTTAAATATATGAGTGTACATTTGTTAAAATGGTTTTTCTTTATAGTCCTTATATGAGACATTTAATTCTAGTTGCCTATATTAATTAATGGGTCAGTGATTCATATAAGCCGGCTTCCATTATCTTCGCTACACAGAACCATACCATGTAGCGACAACATTAGTTTTATTTGATACTCCGGTGGGTGAAGGGAAAGATCAAAATGGTTCTCGAGAGAAGATACGTGATTATACTTGAAATTGTCAGCAGCAGATCTTTACTGCTATCTGAAGGAAAATCAGTAAGTGTGTAATTGCAACATTTTAAATATACAAACTATCATCAGGCCCTGTTAGAACAAAGGCTGCTGCCATCTGGCTTGTGCTCACATTGAAATATACACATTCCACTGGAAAAAGGAAATTTTATTATATAGCTAGATTAACTTTTCTATATATCTTTCTATTAGAGCTATGATTTGTCTCTTGGGATCTACTGGTTCTTGGTTCTTTCATGTCTTTTGTGATTTTTAGGAAACAAGTCCAAACAGGCCTCATGTACTTATATTTTCTATATCCTTTCTGGTTTTTCAAAAAAAACCCCATACAATTGATCATTCTAAAACACAATTTTATCAAAACATTTTCAGAAGAACCATTAAGTGTATGAGAATGACTAAATTGACCATATTGTAGTCATCTATTTTTACCCCCCCCCCCAAAAAAAAGTAGCTTTTTATTTCCAGTCCAGAAACTGTTACTTTATTCAACTTTAACCAACTGGAATCCTTCATTCAGTGGGAGATTCCTATAATCTCTCTATCCCCTCAAAATAAATCAGCCTTTCTCTTAACTCCAAAACTTTGGTTTATATTGCCCATTTATCTAATTGGCTTTTCACATTTCTTTTATCTATTGTTCTAGAGACTTTACAATAAATCCTTCAATCCAAAAAATCTTTCCTATTCATTCTCACCAACACTGAACTTTCTCATCTTAAGCATTCTCTTGCATTATCTAACATTGGATCTAGCAGAGTTTCCTATTTCTTGCTTAAAGTTGTCCTTTTCTTCTGGCTTATGTTATCATTTCTTATTGAGAAGAGAATATATTATTGTATTTGTTACCCCTTAATAGTGAGAAAAGTGAGCTCCAAAACCTCTGTATATAGAAGAAATATTGGTATATTATGAATTTATTTATTCAACAAATACTCAGTACCTATATTGTATTAAACCCTATTATGTTTGAGATAAATAAGTTGATTCATGTCAGGGTAGTTGGATCATTTCAGAAACATTTTGACTTTCTGAAAAATCACCTGTGTTCTCTAGTAAAAAAAAAAAAAAAAAAAAAAAAAAAGGACTATAGTATGTAAAACTGTTATTGCATAAATTGTACACTTGAATAATATTTATTATAGGATATATTTCCCAAGCCTCTAGAACAGTGCTCTCCAATAGAACTTACTGTGATGATGGAAGTAATCTATATCTGTGTTGTCAAATTTGATAACCATTAGCCACATATGACTATTGAACAATGAAAATGTGGCTGTTATAGGGAATACAATTTAAAATTTTAACTTATTTCAATTTAAATTGCCACATGTGGCTAGTGGCTACCATATTGGATAGTGCAGATCTAGAATATAAATCCCTAGGAGGCTGAAACTGTGCTTCTTGTGCAATTTTTTGGGATACCTTAGAAATTTAATTAATACAAATAGCTGCACTCATAAGTAATAATGGTGATTATGATGCTTTCAATAAATAAGGAAAATTATGATTGACATTTGGCAAAGGGCCTGATTTGCATTCTGTAGGGGAGCTCTAGTCAATTTTTAAAAATTGCATTCAGTTGAGGGCCTCTGCCGTTCTTTTCACAATTCGAAGGCATTTTTACAGTCATTTCAAAATTCCTTATTACATTCTCATTACACCCCTATCAAGCAGGAAAGGTATATTATTTTATTATCAGTAGACTTTTATTAGAAGATAAGTGCCTTTTCATGCATAAGAAAGTGCTTCCTAAAGTGCTTTTCTCCAGATCACACAGTGGTATGTTAGTAAAACTGGAAAAGAAAGTCCTAAATGGGTACTTTGCCTTAAGAATGATCTAGAATAGGCTTTTTGTGCAGAGAAGTCTGACAGTCAGTAACAAAACTGCACTTGAACTCTTGCATTCTATCTATTTGAATACAAAAGCCCTCTGTTGAAGTTTAGTGGTGTTTTGTGCAATTAGAGTAGGCTGTTTGGACAGCAAATTGTAATTGATGAATTTATAAAATGCAAATATGGCCTATAATTTCCATGAAGACCTGAATAAATCTTAGTTTTAATGAAATTATATTTATATATTTGAAACAAAGATGTAATTGCTTGATAACAAGTCCCACTTACACACAAATTATTGTAATTTTACAGTTTAATTTTTGTTTTTAATCAATGTATCTTAAATATTAGTAATAAAATTGACCTATATTTTTACTATTATACTTCTTTCATGGCAAAAATCAATATAGATTCAAAAGGAACATTGGTTGCTTAAGGGATTAAGTCAAAATAAGTAGGAAGCCACCTGATCCAGAGCTGTGGAGTGGCTCTCAGAGATCTCAACTCCATTCTTAACTCTTTATTTGCATCAATTGTGCACTGGCATTTATGAAAACACGTATATTTGTAGATCACCTATTTTATATATAAAGAAGTTACACAATGGAATATTACTCAGCCTTTAAAAACAAGGGAATTTTATCCTTTGTGTCTGTATGGATGGACCTGGAGAGCATTATGTTAAATGAAATAAGCCGGTTGGAGAAAAACAAGTACCATCTTATTTCACTCATATGTGGAATCTAATGAACAAAATGAACTAACAAACAAAATAGAAACAAACTCATAGATACAGAGAACAGAGTGACAGCTGTCAGAGGGGACTTGGCTTGCAAGGCTGGGTGATAAAGGTGAAGAGATTAAGAAAAAAACAAAACAAAACTATAGACACAGATAACAGCACAATGGTTACCAAAGGGAAAGAGGGATGGGAGAGGTAGAAGAGGGTGAAGGGAGTATGAATAGTGATGGATGGAGACTGGACTTGGGGTGGTGAGCACACAGTACAATATACAGCTGATGTGTTACAGAACTGTACACCTGAAATCTATATGATTTTATTAGCTGATGTCACCCCAATAAAGTCAATAAAAGAAGTTACTGTGCTTTCTTTTCAGTGGACCATATGACACTGGTTAATCACATGATAAGTATTATAATGTAATATTCTCCAAAAAATATATATATACATATGATTATTATTCTTAAAATAAAGTCCAGATTATTTACCTGATCTTGAAATGTAAAGTTATCTTTATTTAAACAACTATTGGGAACTGAATGTTAATTTGTGAATGGTGTATCTTCTGTGGAAAATGAATCTCTGGCAGCTCGGTTTTTGTTTATCTCTTGATAAAAAACATTGCATCAATCTAATGAATATTTTATAGTGATGTTAGATTTACAGTTATTGTCATGTGACATATTACAATATATGCTGCAATTTTAATTGATTTTACATATCCTAATGAAGGAATAACTAATTTTAATTTGAATCACCAGTATGAGATGCACGATTCATTGTACATTTAATCTGCATCCTTAATTGCTGTATCATCTAAGTAGTGAATTCTATGCAGACAGAGTTTGATCAATGACTACACTGCCACTTGCTGGTATGAAGATGCTTATGAATTTATTTCCAGGTATTTTTATATTTAAAAGTATTTCATTGTAGCATTATAATGGTAATATTTAGAAGTAATCTAGTATATATAGAGAGGGAAATCTAAATTGATTTTTCTCAAAGAATAGAAATCTGCTTGATGAGATTTTTCAATTTGTATTGTGATTTTCAGTTAACACAAGCATCAGCAGGCAATTTATACATCACAATTCAAAATCAAAGGTAAATAAATGATATGCATACATACAACATACATATAATCCTTTACTATTTGCTAGCTATTTTATTCCATTGTCCCTTTTTTTCATGAGAATGTGCTCAGTGGGTAGAGCTTTGGCGCCCCTGTACTGAAAGGTCGAGGGTTTGATTCCTTAACAATAGCATATACCTGAGTTTCAGGTTCCATCCCCCACCCCAGGCTCATGAAGATGGCAACCAATTGAGGTGTCTCTCTCACATTAATGTTTCTCTCTGTCTCTCTCTCTCTTTCTCTCTCTCCCCCTCCCTCCTTCTCTCTTCCACTCTCCCTAAAAATCAATGGAAAAAATATTTTTGGGTGAAGATTAACAACAACGAAAAGGCATTATTAACTACCACAAATTATTGACACAGTAACTTAAATAGGTAAGGTTCATAAAGCAACACCTTACTTTTTCCTAAAATAGAAAATGTTGCTAATAATAATTTTTTCCTATTTCTAAATATTTGACTAATTATTATTGTATATTTAATAAGCCAGTAGTCAAAGCAAGCATTATATACCTCCTAAAAAAATCAATGCTAATATACTAAAATGTTCCTTTGAGAAGGAATCATATCAATCATTTCATGTGTAAGTTGAGGGATACAACTCCCTAGCCCTTTGGGACATGAATTTGTTATTTAAATAATTTAATATTGAAAATTGCATGACATGATTTCTAAATTTTTTCAAAAGAATACATACAATGAAATAATCTTATGGCTAAATTAAATTCCTTAATAATAAGTCACTTTAGTTTATGAAAATATTAATTACAAATGACTTACATCCATTCCAAATGGCTGTTTATTTTATTATGTTTCAATATCTGACCATAACCTTATTGATCATCCCTGTCAAATAGCCCAATTTCATTACGAATTCAACATGGGTATCTCCATAAAACACAAAGAAAATACCTGAGTGTCTGGGTATGTCAGTATTTATTTCCTCAAAGTAAGTAAAATACTACATGGAATGATTTAACATAATTATGGATCTCCAAATATTCTAATTTTGCAAATATTAGATTCATCATTGACTGCCACTTTATCTATTTCTGATAAAGTGCTGAAATTGGTATGTGTGCAGAAAGAAAGAATGCAAGTATCTGTCCACTTTAGCAACTCATAACGTTTCTGACCACCTTCTCCTAATATGCACTCGGAGACCCGGCGGCAGCTCTTGAGAATGCATCTTGGAGTTCTTCCAGAAACTGTGTCAAAGAGCCATGTCTGCATTCACAAAGAAGCATTCACAGCTGTCAGAAGTTAGATGTCCATGAGACTCATAGTACAGCTGCAGTCTTTCCACTACACTGACAATATCTGTGGAAACTAGAGTTTGATAACTACTTCTTCCATGGAAAAAATATCACAAAAGAATGATTAATCCTTGCCTGACTGATAATAAATAATTCTGCATTCACAGCAGAGGAAGCATCGTTGTCCTGCATTATTTAGCCTGCAGTGCTTTTGCCGCTAATTTTCACTACCAGGGAAAACACTCTGGCTGCAATAAACTGTCAATGAACTTCTTGTAGACAAACACCTGCAGACACCTGCTAGCAGCATGCATAAGATTTCGGATCAGAGAAATTCCAGCATAAACCAAACTCTGCAAAGCGGTACTGGGCGTAAGGGAGTGTGTGAGAAGATGCATGACTGAAGAAATGCACTCTTGAACACAAATTTTGTGTTTCCATTTATACTTGATAAAATGAATAGCCTCCTTCTCCCCCCCCGCCCCCGAAATGTGTAGTATAGCTGAGCAGAGTAATATGAAAGCAAGCTACATTTGCAAATAAGGTTTTCAATTTTTGTACAATCTATCCTAATTTATTATCAGGTCTTTTCAGGCCAAATGATTACTATGCTAAAAATGTTTAGCTATACACCCTCTATGTCAATATGGAGAGAAGTCATTCAGACTTTGAATCACTAAAAAAAACAACCACCATGTTTAATATATCTTTAGAAAATATCTGACAGACTCTAAAGGTTTTAAGTCTTTGTTTCTGTAATAGATTAGGTGAGGTTCAAATGGAGGTAAGTGGATTAGTTTGTCTCTGCGTGGCTATTTAACTGTATGGCTGAATGGAGAAACCCATTTGAAAATGTATCAGTTTTTAATTGTTGAGCCACTTAGCAGGTCAGTAGTTCCTAAATATTATGTTCTGGTTCCCCAAATCTAGTGAATTATTGAAGATTTACTTCAAGGGAAAACAAATTAATCATGTCTAAAAGTAAAATCAATCAGATGTATTTTCAAAGTCAGTTTTTTAGTATGTTTCTGGAATCATGGGTGTGAGAACTAATGAGTAAAAATGGAAAACTTCTTTTCATTAAATTTTAAAAGTGGCGGGGGGCTATAGGGATCATGGAGCACTACAGCCTCATTTACGGGAGCCAGACGGTATAAATGTTTTAACCAAAGTGCATCTCTGCTTATTGGAGAATTAGATAGGTTTCCCAATTTTCTGACTCCTTACTCAGTGTGCATTAGCCTAAACAAAAGAGTGAGTTAATTTGATAAATGACTTATTCTGAAAAGTATGAAATAAAAATACAACACTAACAACCACAGGTTCCATACCTCTTTGGCAGCATTCTTTGTCATTTGCAAGAGAACTTCATACACTGAATGGATTATCATAAAAACTCAGCTTGGTTTATTGAAGAACGTTGCTATACAAGGTGAGCAATAGGTAAGCTGTTAAGTTGTAGTCTTATGCATGTTCCCTGACAGCAAAAATCAAGTCAAACAGCTGGTTAACTTTATGGAAATAAATAAAGTTGATCTGTGATGAAAGGGTCCTATAGTCCTGGTTATATGCACATTAGTTTATACATGTTAATTAGATCATGCTTAGAGTAACTTTATTCATATAATAGACTCATATCTGTACATTTCTGATATCAACTAATGCACTATAAGAGCTTTGTATTTCAGATTTTTTTTTGGTGAACTTGATAACATTTCAGCAGAAGACCTAGTTAAAAAGAAGGATATTTCTCCAAGTGGTATTCAGGATAGGCACTTTAAGGACATTGAACAAAAAATCTGAAATGTATATATATAAAGAATTATATATAGAGAGAATTATATATATAAAGAAATATATATATACATTTAATATTTTCAAACACAAAGGTAAGGGCCTTTTTTAGATTGCATTGTTGCTTTTTCCTGTGTGTGATGGACTTATTCACAAATAGTACAGTGATTAAAAACAGAGGTGTGGATAAACATTCCCCAGGACCCCAAGTCGTCTTTGCCTTTTAGTGACTGCTTAAAATATTGCTTAATTTACTTTTGGATAAAGTAAATAATTTACACTGATTTATCTTAATAATTAATTAAGGTAAAGGAGATAATTTATACAAAAGGTTTCGCACACTTCCCAACGCATTGCAAGTACTTAATAAGTGTTAGCTATTATTATTGTTTTGTTGTTATATTGTTAATTTTTACAGGCACCAACATGGTTTGAGTCCATGTGTAAAGCCAAGAGTTGGAGAAGGCCACATAGGATTGCAGTAGAATTTCTTTTTCCCAGAATAGACATTGTTCAGGACATGTTGTATTCATTATCAGCTGATCCTGATTAGTTATAGATTTATAGCACCAAGAGCCTGCCATAGATTAAGTGGTGCTGGCTCACAGATTTCACCAGCTCTTTTTGGCTACTGGAATAAGAAATGAGAGTGCTTGCCAGACTGCACTTCCTTTGATGAGTTTTATAAAACCCATGCATGTAAATTGTTTCAAGAGGCCTGGAGGAGAGAATAGAGGAGAAACTACAGTTTTGTATCTTGAGTTTTCATAATAAGTAATGGAAAATTCTAATGAGATTGTATACAAAGTCATGTTTGAAGGTGAAACATACTTTTATACACTAAAGAAATTATAAAGGAATTCTTATAAATGTCTTCATGCTGTATAGATAATTTATATATATTTAAAATAAGCCTATAGTACCATAGTTAATATTTAGATGTGAAAGTGAGGGTTAATTTTATAGAAAAATACAAGACAGCCAATGCCAACTGAAGTTACTAGGAATATTAAATTTTAGTGCAAATTACTTAATTTATCATGCATATAGTACATTACATATGCATACCATTAGTTCAAATTATTACTCTGCTGTATTTTCCATTAGTTTTTGTCAGTATGTGTGTAATTATATTTCAGAAACATTATAGTTTCATTGTTATTTTTACATATATTTTTTGCTTGTATATTTTGAATGATTTTTGTCACCCAAGTTTGCATTTTAAGCACAAAACCCTCTAACTTCGAATTCTGTTATTTCATATGTTTATTTTTAAGTGTCCCTATGAAAGAAGTACTTTTGTTAAGTGCAATTTTGAAGCCCAAGATTATGACCTTCAGAATCACGCATGAGAAAAAGAATATGTTCCTTCTGGAAGAAAATATTTTGAAGAAAAATTTCATAAACATTAATTTTGGTGCATTTGACTTAACAGATACTACTTTTCACATGGCAGCAAGCTATATAACAACTTTGCACTCATAGCTGTGGAGATGGAGTTTATACACACACACATACACACACTCATACTAGTAGAGAGTGAAAATGATAAATGCAGATACCATATGTGGAGTATCCAATTTTCAAATATCAGAGCATAGTAAAATTCACTCACCATGAATGTCATCCTGAAAACAATGATTTTTAAAATTTTCTTCCAATTTCAAAAAGCGCTTACCACATGTGCACAAATAAACTCTTCTCACTAATCTGAAATTTCCTTGATGGCAGGTAGTAACTATATTATGCTAATATTTATATCTCTCAGCAGCTAGGATACTTGTAGACTGACTTTCACATATAGATTATGATCTCTATTGCCCATCATTTCAAATAATTTTTATTATATCCACATGTTAGTTAACAAACACTTTTTGCTGGGAGAAAATCCAATAGTTCATGTTTTATTGAATTTTGGAGGCTTAGATTTTTATAAAATATTTATGTTGCTTTGATTCTGTATGCCAAGGTCATATGTTGGGCAATATTTAGAAAGCATGTTTAGGCATAGTTCCTAAGTCTGTTTTATCTATTCCTTACTAGTCTCTAACATCTGAGTTGAAGGATGTTTGTGTTTGTTTTTATGTTGTTTTTTAAAAATTTTATTCCTTACACACCCAGCCATCTTTTTTGCAGAATGCTGAAAGCCAGGGCTCAGAGCTTGAGCACAGTGAGGAGGAGCCTGGGGCCACAGTAGCTGTAGCTTGCGAGGCCCAAGGACTCCTTCAGACGTCAAGAGGGCTCCTGCTGGAAGAGCCCTTCAGAAATATCTGGCCATGTAAACCCCAGTTGGTTGACCAGGCAGGCTATAGCTGACCAGTAAAGCTGCTCTGTGCTAGCTTTAAAAGGCTACAGAAACCTCACAGCTGTTAGAGCAAGTCTAAAAATTCTTTCTTGTCCCTGAGAGCAATGGGTGATTCTAAAGTGCTCAGCCCTCTGGAGTTCCTGAATTTCCAGTGTAAATTGTTAGGAGAATCTGATGAATGTTTCATAAAATAAAATGGTTTTGGTACTCACTCTAACCTGGTAGCCCTAAAGTGCTGAGCGCCTACTGCCTAACTTTGAACAGGATGTATGTCCTGGAGAGATTTTACTTTTACTTTTAAAAGCTACTCAAATCCCTATATTTCATCCTTAATCTGACCTCATTTTTTGCTTTTGCTTTTAAGGGTAAATTATACAGAAACTTTCTTAGCATCTGATGACACTTGCAGGCCCCCATCAATAAAAGTACTTTATTATTACATGAATAATTATTTCATTTCCTCAATAAAAATATTAAATGATTCAAACACTTTCTTATTTTTAAATTATGTGTTATGTGAATAATACAGGTAGGTTTTATTTATAATTGTTCCCGAGAACAATTTCAAATCTACATAACAGCTCATGCGCTTTTTTTCTAATTTTTGTCTTATGCTACTCTTTCTTTTTGTAATTAAAATTTGTGAAAGTTTTAAATTTTGATATTTGTGTTTTGATTTTTACCTCCATTTCAGTCAGATAACTTTAGGTATCTTCTATATTTGGTGATTTGATTAGATATATACGTTTAGTATGTACTTACGAGTTTTATTTGTGAAATGAATGAAAAAATATTCTTAGGCTTAGTTTATGTGTGTCTCAAATTATAATATGCTTTATCAATAATCTGCTTATTTACGTGCATTTATGTTTTCAAAAATTAAATTCTCTAATATATGTAATTATTAAACATTCATTTACTAATTCCTTAACATATGTAAGGTCTTTTGTAAATTTTCAGAAACAAATAGAATCAAGAATGATAAGACCTATCCTTCAGAGAGTTCACAGTCTATAAGAGAAACCTAGAAAAAATATTTAAAATGTGAATTATGTACTCATAATTCAACAAATATGAAAAAGACAATACTTTTGAGAAGACTGAATTAACAGTAAATCTTGATTACATTTATTTTTAATTTAAAAAGTTTTCCAATAATTTATGAATCAAGAGAAGAAAAAATATTCTGTATCCTGTTTTAAATTTAATGTGGCTGTATTGCATACTTGAAAATTGTTAAGAAAATAGATCTTAAAAGTTCTCGTCACAAGAAAAAATTGTAACTCTGTATGATGATGGATTCTAACTAGACTTATTATGGTGATCATTTTGTAATATATAAAACTACCAAATCATAAATTTAACATCTGTTTTAGAGAAATAGTGCATACCTCTGTGATTGCATTTGTCATACCAGGACTTAATGGTTTATTTGTCTTAGTGCCTTAGTCTAATGTAAGTTCCCTGAACTTTAAAATTTAATGAAAAATGTGTCTCCAAAATCAAGTATCTTATATAAACAACTTATGATAAAGGATTAATAAATGTTTGTTGGATGAAAATTCAGTAAATCAGAGGACAAGATATGAATGTTAAATATGTATATTACCATTTCACAAAACAGAAAACTGGAGACTCAGGAATGATTGTCCAATAAATGGTGTCAGAACTCAAACCTACATCCTTTGTGTTCTAGCCCCAGAGCTCTCTCAATTGTTCAAACCCAATGTTGTGTTTTCCTCTTTTGATAGCACCAAATGATCACACACCAGATATTGGCTTAGGAACAAATCATGACAGAGAAGAAACTATTTGGAGAATTAATGTTCTAGCAACTTAGGTAGTATGTGAATGATGGACAATTAGGTCTAGAATATCCATGGCAATGAACTTGGATGTTGTACATGTCTTAAATGAATGGTTGTCTGGAGGTTACTGTAGTGGATTCTATAATGTAAGGCTTATTTTAAGAATATACTTTGGGCCTAAAAATCAAATATTGGAATAACTGACAGTTAGATTTGGAATTTCTTTTTAGTAATAAATATCAATAATTTTGAAATAATTCTAAGTGTCTGATATTACTTGATATGTGTTCCACAATTTAACTTAGGCTAATAAAAGTTTTCCTTGGATTAAAAATGTATGTAATATTGCAAACATTTATAAGCATCTGTCTTCTCAATTTATTTCCATGTTTTAATAAAATTCTTAGTTCATAGTATATGTCAATAACGTAAAAATCTTATGATTAATATTGTATTCCGAGGTTTCAAACTGTATAAGAAACACATGTAAATTAGTAGGAAAAAAGTGAAAAATTTTGTTTTCATGGTAAATTTCATATAATTTATAAACATCTTTCATCATAATTATGTTTTTAGACAAGCAGGTGCAATTCAAAGGACTGTTGCAACATTAGTCTTGCTTGCCTTTTTAAAATTAATATACATAAGACCATAATACATTTTTCAGCATGAATATCATCAACTCTTACCATTAATATGAGAAATTATATTAATACAAAAGTTATAGAATGACATGACAAAATGTTTTGAAAAATATAGATTAACTAAACTTTATAATTTTGGAGGTTTTGCACTTAATATATAATTTTTAAATACTAAGCAAGTCAACATTTTTTCAAAATTTGAAACTGTTATTTCCACAGAAAATGTGTAATCACCAGAACAAGTAATGGATAGCAATGGCACATTTCTGTTTATCAATGTCATATATGACCTCACTTTTTTTTTTTTTCAATTTGTGACATCTAAGAACTCATATCAAGATGTAAAGCTGTTAATAAATAGAAAATATCATTTAGGATTGATTTTTGTGTAAAAGTGTGGCTTTAATATGAATTACTTGTAATTTAAAAATTTTCACTTTCTCTTGAAAAATATTTCTGGAAACTATGCCAAAATTTAAGTAATAAAAAAGAAGCCCTGTTTGCATTTTTGTGCTAGCAAATATGTAGGCCCTGTAAGGTTCTATGAATTTTAATCCAATGAATGTAAGTGAAATAATGTAGCCTTCCCTGTTTTGGTTAAGTATAAATCTGTGATTACAATTTATATCTTACAGTGGTGGTAGTTAAAGTTCTCTGGTTGCATTCTAAAGGCAGTAAAAGATTCCTTGGTCTTTTCACTAGAGGAGTCAATTAAGATTTCATAGATTAATAAAGAAAAAAAAAATAAACTGGACATGTGAGAAGACATGTTTTATATGTGATCAATGAAATTTGAAGCACTCAAAATGCTGACATGAATGTTTTATTTGTGCCAAAGGACATTTTCTTCTAAGCTGGTAGTATTAGCATATATAAGTCAGACTCATCATTTATTAAACCAAATTGAAATTATTTTTAGGGTACAAATTCCATATATTTTATTTATCAACAATGATTAATGATGTAAGCACATATTAACATGTGTTATTGAAAAATGTAAACATGTACCCATAACTAATGGCCTTTCATAATTTTAATAACTTTTATAATTATTTTCTCATCTCTTCCCTTACCCATAAAATCCTGAGATTTATATTGCAGTAAATATCTCATTTTATTTCACCCACAAATATTTCAGAAGGCATCTTCAAGATAAAGATTTATTTTTTAATGTATGGCAACAAAATCATTTCACACTAAAAATTAGCAGTAATTCTTTATCTCCTTCTCTCTCCTGGTCTTTTCCTTCTCAAATATCTGATGAAGAATTTGAATCGCTGTCTTGATCTGGATTCACCGATTGCCCTCTGTGGTATCATTTAAGATGCTCCCTGTTTCCCTCTGTTTTTCTAGACCAATAGTTGAGAGGCTGATATGGGTATTTGAAAATTCAGTGATATAAAGAAGAAAAGGAAGGAAAAGTACTAGTGTAGATTAAAATATTTTCCTGTGAAAATGAGATGCATATTTCAATCACCACATTTTATAGATGATGAAACTAAAACCCAAAGATATGTCAAAAGTCATATAGCTTGTAGATGGCGTGGTTTCTAAAAGTACCCAAGTTTCCTGAAGAGAGAAGAGAGGAATCCAGGTTTTAGGACATGGACATAGAAGCGCCCTGCACCTCACAGAGGGTATATTAGGAAGAAAGCAGTTTGAATGAGATTTTTGTCTCCCTTTCTATATACTGACCACGTAACACTAGGCTAGCTGTTGATATTCTGAACCTGTAGTAGATATCAGAACAGTTTTGACTTTTTGTTTTTATAGGAAAAGCACAGAGATACATATTCTGTCAAATAACATTTAATTGGCTGTTGAAGGATGTAGTGAATTCATCGGAAGGCCGGACGCCTGGACAGAATTTAATCACTGTGGTGCAGAAGTGCAGCTTCAGGGTCCCTAAAATCAGCAGGAGCCAGAGGACCTCCCGCAGGGGCCTTTCCTGAGAGACCAGGCTCACCTCCTGTTCAGTTTGGAGGTGTGCTCTGAGGGAAAGCTGCTAGCTACGCTTCCAGGCGCAGGCTTTGTTTCTCTCATCCGTGCTTATTAAATGCATTTATAACAGGAAAAAATGTATGCAATAAAGTTGAAACTTTTAACTTAAGGCAAATGGAATTTCTCCTTTTAGATTTCCTGTTGAATGAATTTTCTAAGCTGGATAATTCTTCAGAAAGTTGGCCACCTTATGACATACCCATTGCATGAAACTGCTCCATTTTCCTCCTGTATCAACGAGGAAGGGATGCCAATGAAAAACACTGTGCCCCATGCTTGTTAACAACCCTGCTTTCTCACCAACTGAAGACTATCATGCCACTGTTACTGAATCCAAAATAAGTAAGTCAAGGACCATTATTGTAAGGGAGAACACTGGAATTTGAAAGGTCAAAAAGTCCATTGCCTCCAGATAATTTTCACAATATCTTAGATTGCAAGGCCAAAAGATTCAATAATTTATTTTAAGGTATTTCTTCCAAAAAAAAAAAAGCTCTGTTAAAATACAAATTTTTGCCTAGAGCTCTTTATCACTGCTTATATCACAATAATATTATAGGGCATTTCAGATTATTTAGATTTTATAAATTTAACCTCTGGAGACCCAGAAATTGAAAAATGACTGAAAGGGGTGATGCTCTTACAACATTTCTCCCTGTTCATTTGAGAGATGTTCATATCATTGGCTGGCACAAGGTATGTATAAGTTAGATTAGGTAGGGTTGCCAAAAAGCTGGCAACAGTTTATAAAGACAAGGTAAAGAGGTTATTTTCATCAAATTTGTCTACTTTATGTAGCATTTAAAATAATGTAAATCCAGGTTTCATCTTACAAGGAACCCATGAATCAATCAGGGCTGACTTCATTGACAGATTGCTCTGGTTAATTACTATAATGTTTTCACTGAATTCCCCAAGGTATTGATGTAGTCAAGGACCTCTTCAAGCCTTAGGATACTAGAAATCTAGACAAAACTCTGGAGACAGTTTATCAATATCTAAGGTATTTATTGTTTTAAAAAACCACGCAAAATCTATAGATACATGGGTATTAATACTACAGTATTAAGCAGTATGATTAACTGAAGATTTCTTAGAAACTAAAAACCATCTGTAGGTCATATACATTGAACAACTACTAATGTATGCTTTTTACAAGATAAAGCTCAAGTAAGTATGTTATATAACAGTCCTCAGAATTTTAGCATAAAATTTAGTGTTTTATTTTTAGCATTTATTTGGGACACTTAATTGGGAAACATGAATCTCATAGTTTACGAGACACATCCTTGGCCTAGTCTCCAGGATACATAAACTTGTAGTTCACATCAACTACTTGTGATCTGTGTGACTTCAAGCAGATAACTTGGTCACTGTGAGAGACATTTCCCCCTTATCTGAGAAAGCAATAGGCTCCCTTGCTTGTCTTTTCAGTTTCATGTCCCCTCTTGCCACCTGCCATTTGCCAAACTTTAGGCCCCAGTATTTCAGTCTCATAGAATGACTTGCAATTGTCTGATACAGCTACGCTCTCTTTAGCATTTAGGCCTTTGAATCTACTAATGAATGGGAAGTTAGGAGGCAAGATTCTGGAGCACTCTTTCTCTTTTCACTTTTTCCCTGATTAGATGTCAATGTATCCTTTAGTGCAGTCATTTTGTTTCTAAAACTTGCCCTGACTACCCTCTAGGCTATATCCTGGGGTGATTATATGAGCTCTCACAAAATAGGGTGAATATAAATCCTGTGTTTTCAGATGTAGTCCCAGTTTGAATCTGTTTCCTAACTGAATTATTAATAGTGACCCCTTTTCCTCTTAAATATCCCAGTTTGTATAATAAATGACATAGATGTGCAACACAGTATCCTCTGTTTATTCCCATCTTTCCATTTTTAACTTTGCATTATTACTGCCAATTCATGTGACTGTTTTTCCCAGAAGAATGTAAGACCTTTAGCATCACATGAACTGTAACTTATTTGTCTGAGTATCACCAGAACTCTCAGTAAAATATAGCTCTTGGGTCTAAACACCTAGGCACGCAATCATGTTAAGGATTGGACTTACAACCTATAACTCTCAGTTTCTTTTGTTAGGAATTAAACAAATTTTAAAAAATATGTCTTTATTGATTTCAGAGAGAGGAAAGGAGAGGGAGAGGAAGAGATAGAAACATCAATGATGAGTCATTGATTGGCTGTCTCTGCATGTCTCCCACTGGGGATCCAGCCCACAATTCTGGCACGTGCCCTGACTGGGAATAAAACTTCGATTTCCTGGATCATAGGTCAATGCTCAACTGCTGAGCCATGCTGACCGAGCAAGGGAATTAAACAATTTTTAAACTTCATATTTATGCTGGAAATCAGGGTCAAAAGTCTGATTGATTAATCCCCATTAATAAAAAAATTCATGCTAATATATATTTAATTACCAAATAATACTATTATATATTCAATTACTTACATTTTTAAATATTTTTTAAAAATTTATCATTTTTGTTGAAAGTACTACAGACGTCCCCCTTTTTCCCCCCATTGATCCCCTCCACCCTGCATCCACCCCCCCAGGCCTTCCCCACACTATTGTCTGTGTCCATGGGTTATACATATATGCATATAAATTCTTTGGTTAATCTCTCCTCACCCACCTTCCCTCTGAGATTCGTCAGTCTGTTCCATGCTTCTATGTCACTGAATCTATTTTGTTCATCAGTTTATTTTGTTCTTTGGGTTCCACATATAAGAGAGATCATGTGATATTTGGTTTTCTCTGCCTGGCTTATTTTGAGTAGCATAATATTCTCCAGGTCTACCTATGTTGCCTTAAAGGGGAAAATCCTGAAAGAAAACATAAGCAAGAAAGTCACAGACATCTCACGTAGTGGAATTTTCACTGATACATCTCCTAGGGCAAGAGAAACAAAAGAAAAAATAAACTAATGAGACTACATCAAACTAAAAAGCTTCTGCACAGCAAAAGAAATCGGCCTCAAAATACAAAGGAACCCCATGGTATGGGAGAACATATTCGCCAAAGATACATCTGGTAAAGGACTAATTTCCAAAATATACAACTCAACAAGAGGAAGACAAACAATTTAATTTAAAAAATGGGCAAGCCCTCATGGCATGGCTCAGAGGTTGGGCATTGACCAGGAGATGGAGGTTCGATTCCTGGTCAGGGCACATGCCCGGTTGCAAGCTCCATTCCTAAGAGGGGACTTGCAGAAGGCAGCCAATCAATGACTCTCTCATCGTTGATGTTTCTTTCTCTCTCTCCCTCTCCCCTTCTCTCTCTGATATCAATAAAAATATTTTAAAAATAATTTTAAAAAAATGGGCAAAGAACCTGAATAGACACTTCTCCAAAGAGGACATACAGATGGCCAAGAGACACATGAGAAAATGCTCGACATCGCTGATCATCAGAGAGACGCAAACTAAAACCACAATGAGGTATCACTTCACACCTGTCAGAATGGCTGCCATCAATAAATCAACAAACGACATGTGCTGGCGAGGATGTGGAGAAAGGGGAACCCTAGTACACTGCTGGTGGGAATGCAGACTGGGGCAGCCACTATGGAAACAGTATGGAGGTTCCTCAAAAAATTAGAAATGGAGCTTCTTTTTGACCCAGTGATCCCATTCTAGGAATATATCCTAAGAATCCTGAAACACTAATCAGAAAGAATATATGCACCCCTATGTTCACAGCAGCACAATTTACAACAGCTATTTTCTAGAAAGCCCAAGTGCCCATCAGTAGATGAGTGGACAAAAAAACTGTGGGACATTTACACCTTGGAATACTATGCAGCCGGAAAAGTATGCATTTTAATAAGTAATAAACAACATGCACTCAACTTGTTCCATAGGCTGGCTTGACATAACACTGGCAGGATTGTTGTAACCCTAGTTTTTCTCTATCAGAGGAAATTACTGCTTACAATAAACATTGTTTTGAAATTTTATTTTAGGGTATTTCTAAATTCATTTCTCACAAATAAAAAAAAAAGCTACCTGCAGCATATAACGAAATAAGACTGTATTCCGGTACATTTACATTTTTTAGCAATTTCTCTCATTTTCAGATTTCATCAAGATTTATGTGCTCTTCACTCCTGAAATGAACTCTCTCTCTTCACAAATCAAGTGTGTGAAGCCAGGGATTCACTGCAACCCATCTAAAGTGTAATAAAATCCACCAGAAGAAAGCCAAAAGTTCACTTTTGCAAAATATGAATAATGTTAAAGAAAAGAATAACTCTCATCCTGACTCTCCTTCTTACAAATGCCCCTAAAAAATTTATTGCTCAAGTGAATGACTAGCCTAGTGGGAAGCAGTTTTCGGGACTGAGATGTAAATATCCTAAGCACATTCATTACTGCTCAGCTGCACCTGAACCTTTTTAGGAGGATAGGTCTACAAATCAGAGGTATCATGTTAGAAAAACTAGTTTCTATTAAATTTGGACAATAATAAAAATAAGATTATCTTATTTGAGTTATCATTTATATTTTATATGCTCTATTTCATATTCTCGGAAAATTTATGAGTAGAGTCTAGCTAAATACCAACAATGGTGTTACGCTAAGGGTGATATTCATTAGTTATACTGCTTTGGTTCCTTCTTAGAAATGTTTTTTAAATGAGAATGATTTCCAGAAAACTCTTTGAAAAACTACAAATCTTTTCAGATATGGTTTCAAAATAAATGCGGTTTGGATTGCTATTTATTCACTCTTAGCACCTCTCAAAGAAAAGAACAAATCTGCTTTGAAATATTTACACTGGAAGTAGGAACAGTTCCTAACGTGGCTCAATCAATCATTACTTCCGCTTTTCACTTCATTTTGCCCATAAATTTGGAGACTTCCTATAGTATATATGAAGATCTATGGATAAGGTCAGCATTTGATGTGCTGTGAAAAGCCAATGAGGGGATAACTATTAAATACAGATGCGTTGAAGTAAGTTGCATAGATATTTCATGTTGTATCTATACAAGTAATTTTTAAGTTACAGTTTCATCCAATTAAACATGATTGAGATGCTAAAAAAGAAGTCACATCTATTTTGTACATTTAAATTAAAAGTTGGTTGAATGAACTTTCATTTTAAAAGTGTACACTTATAATTCCTTAAAGCCAAAACATTAGATAGCAGTAAACTAAATTAATTCTCTTAATTAAAAAATACAAAAACTGATGCCAAGCTTGATCTACACATCCTGTCTAGCCAGTTGCATTTCTAAAGCTCACTTAATTTTAAAAAAGACTGTTTTGCAATTAAATTTTTCAGAATAGGTGTATTGACTAAATATATTAGCAATTTGTTCACCGGTACATTTTGCACTTTTGTTTCTATGAAACAAATAGAAAAGAATTAGAAGAGTAAGATAACTTGAATATATTTTGGGACGTTGGTTTAACATAAGTTTTATAAATGTACACAAGTTTCAGTTTTATATTACACACTCAGAAAAAATTAATGAAAAATAAATAATAAATAATTTAAACAAATATGTGCAATGGGTGGTTATGAAATTATTATTTGGACTAAAAACCCAGTAATTTAACTTGAGTTTGATTTTCATCTACATAGTGAGTCTTTTTCTACATTTTCTTTTCACATGAATTATTCAGAGTTAGTTTTCCATATGTTTTTCTATTTAAATTTTAATTTCAGTAAATAGCTTCTATTTCTTTAAAAGATGCATAATTTTGTCCTGGCCAGTGTGGCTCAGTTGGTTGGGCATCCTTCTGTGCACCAAAAGGTTGCCAATTCTATTCCCAGTCAGGTGCTCTGGTTGTGGGTTCGATCCCTGGTAGGGGGCATGCAGGAGGCAGCCGATCGATGTTTCACTCTGACCTTGATGTTTCTCTTGCTCCCTCTCTCCCTCTCCTTTCCTCTCTCTTTCTCTCTCTCTCAAAAAAAAAAAAAAAAAAATCATTTAAAATAAAGATATATAATTTTTATTCAATTTATAGTAAACACAAATAAATATTTTTAACCAATAAGTCAAATAGAAGTTTAATAATATTAATTTAGACATAACAATTATAAATTCATAAGAAGTGGGTTGAAGTCCAAGTACAGGACATGTTGACAACAGAAAAAGAAAATTAAGAAGGAATAAATATATTAACAGCCAATAAAATGGTCAACCATTAAAAAATGAGATTTCATTATTTTACCTATAATATTAGCCTTTAAAATATATGAGACCCATTGTTGGAATGGTGCATATAAATATTCCAAGCAATGTTGGTAGGACTGTTTTGGTGGAAAGAATTAACACAGATGAATTTGTATAATTTTCTTTCTCTATGCACTTGCAAATAACCTAAACTATTTAAGCTTCAGTTTTTCAGTTTGTTACATTGGGAGTAATAATATCTATTTAATGAAACCAGGCATGTAATGTTCTTTGTGTGCTGCCTACATAAGAAATTATGTAAATGGTAACCAATATGATGATTATAGTTTATGATTATGTCTATATTCTCTAGAAAGGAGTTTTGTAATCTTAATTAAGAACCTTTAAAATGTTCAGATCTTTGAGCTAATACTTCTATCGGTAGGAATTTCTCCTAAGAAAGCGATCAAATTTTCACACACACACACACACACACACACACACACTGCAATATCAAATTTTGTGGTAAAGATAGAGTGAGTTTATAAAAATATCTACAGTCTAAGTATATTAAATATTTCTGGGTTTTATTAAAGCTAATTCTTTTACATTGTTAGTAGGATAAAATGTATTGGTATAATGAGTTCAGGGACAAGTAGGATGCTAACCCATGTGACCAACCTCCCCTTTGGGTGAGGAGGCACCTGCAGAGCTGCCTTGCCTACATTTTAGTTTTGTATCTTCTTACTCTTCGAAACTTCACATTTATTAAGGAAACTTTTCAAATGTCTTTCTTTTCTGAAATGAGCTTGAGGTGGGAGTATATATAATTCCTTTATTTTTCTCTTCTTTATCTAAATATTTTATCTTTCTTCTCTGTCTCTCACTATAACCATGAATATTTTTACACATTTAGGAAAGTACAAATAATAGCACAATGAGTGAGCAAATATCCAAACTCTGATTTCAGTAGGTGTTGTTATTTTCTATATTTACTTCACTAGCTATGCATCTTTTTTTACATTTTAAAATAAGTTACAGATATCTTGACATTTTATCCCCAAATACCTTAAGCGTATAACTCTCTTGAAAAAATATTCTCCTTTTTTAACATACTACCATATTACAGCTAACAAATTGTGACAAATTACCTATACTAGCTAATATTCTGTATTTTAGAATATTTAGATATTCCAAAGTGACTTTTATAGCTGATTTGTTCACACCTGAAGTCAAAGGCCACACATTATTGAATTTGATTGTTTTGGCTTTTAAATTGTTTTAATGTAGAACAGGTGTAGCTCCTCTCTCTCTCTCCTTTTCTTTTATAATATAGAAATTCTACACTGAGTGTGTTATGTGTTCTCCTTTATAACTTAGAATTGCTGTTCTTTTCTGAAGAATATCACTTTACATTGCAGCTTCTTTAATTAATTCAATAAGTATGTATTGAATATTGAATGTGTCTCATCCATTGGACAAATTGCAGCCATGGCAGTGAAAAAAACAAAAGGACCCTTCATTCTTCTTCTAAATATTTTTTTCTTCCTTTTAGAATTCTACTTGCTCAGGATACCTGTTTGAATGTAGACTTTTAAGGGCTATGTTTTACTAAATTATACTGATGTTTCCCCCTTCACCCTAAGACTAATACTTCAATAAATGCTAAGAAATGTAGTGGATTATTTCTAAAAAGTTGAATTTAGTTTCTAACCATCAATTCTGTTCCCAAAGAATATTTTTTGAGTGAAGTTAATATATAGGCACCTAATGCCATCAACCAAGGATGGGTGACTGCTCACCAGCTAATTACTTAGAGGGCAAAGCATAAGAATTTGGAGGGTTGGTGTCTGGCTTGTCATAGGTTAACAAAGGGAACACCTACGAGTCTTACCTAAGTCATATGAGGAAGGATGATTCTTTACAGTAAGTCATTTCCTGAAACACAAAATGTTGGGTGATTTTTTTTTAAACACTCACTACTTTCTAGGAGCATAGAATTCAGTTAAAATTTCACATTGTCAAGGACAGCCATAATAAGAAGAATAATTTGGTTGTATGACTACTCTTAATTCAAGTGGTGGCTGTATCTAGAAGAAGCAGTGGCTCCTCTAAAAAATTATACTTTGCTTTGAAAATATGGTGTATGCAAAGAGAAGCAATAGCGGAGCCCGGAGCTGCAGTGTAGATGAAGTGCATAATACTCGAGACGGTAGTTTATTGAACATATTTGTGAGCATACGGAAAATGCCTCCTCAGTTAAACAACACAAAACAAAACAAAAACATAAAAAACAGGGAGGAGATTTGTAAAGTTGCAGACCTTCTGCAGAGCAACTGGGAACAAAAGCCAGACAAAAATGTGTTATTACTACAAATGTGACTTAATTTTTGCAAATAGTTTACAATGACCTTGGGAATTCCAGGACCTATGGGAGTGTATAGGTTACAATCACATAGAAAAGACTTAGCCCTTACCTAAATCATTGAGATTTTGATCAAGAAAAAAAAGAGAGAGACTAAATATTCTGTCTTGACATGACTTGAGGAATAACGGTAAGATTGAGATAATACAATACACAGATGATAGAATCCCATGAATTTAATGTTACAATTATCTATATTGGCTGACACTTTTCCAAAAAACATGCTCTACTTTTGGTATTAAGAATAAAACACTTATTATGTAAATGAATATTTGACATGACCAAGAAAAGCAAGTTTTCTCTAGTGATCTGAGGAAATAACTAGCAAGAAATGGTACATAATAATTCTGCTTTTTTTTTTTTTTTTGGTTAAAATAGGAGCTCGATAATAGACATAAGATTCAGGAAAGTGCTAGGGAGATATTACCATTAAGAAAAAACTAGAGACTTACACATTTTCTAAGTAAGTTAGGAGCAATCAAGAAATAGTTAGGTAAGGATTTTAAGACCCCAACCTTACCCTGAGTCTTTTTCAGCATTTCCACAGAAGTTCCGGACTTCAATAATTAAATCTACTTTTTCTTCAGCACCTGCATTGAATATTAATTAAAAAATGCCCAGTCAAATATTACTCTTGAGCTTTTGGGTAATTACTATTATTGTAATACTTAGAGAAGCTACTGTAAAGGAATTTACATAATTTATATTCATATACTGAAAATAAAAGTGACTTTGTAAACTAATATCTGCTATCTTTATTGAAAATGAAGAGTGTTCAGCTAAATTACGAGGTAAATTAAATTGTGTTGTATGATTTTTTCTAAAACTATAATTTTACCATTCTGTTTTGTAAAGAAAATGTGGATTCTGATTTCTAACTAATCAACTTATAAATGTTCTCTGGTAAAACTGAAATGATTCCTAAGAACTAAGATGGTTTTTCTTGTCTACTACATAGTGTTTCTCAAACTTGCTGCTATGACACATGGAGGTCTGTGGACATATTTTTTAGGTCCTACAAGTGTTGTACTAACATTTTAATTTTAATTTTATCCTTTCAATTTAACAATAATTTATAACTTTATATCAGCATTTATCTGAACAAGTGTGGTCTATTATTTTATGACATGATTGCCGTGGGTTTATTGATTTCATGAGCACCAAGTAGTACTTTAATGATAAGTCAATTAAAAATGAAATACAAATGTCATATATACAATATGTTTGTCTGATGTGAAGCCAAAATTACATCCACAGGACACTACAGAAACAAAAGTTTGGTAAGCACCTTAAAGTGGGAAAAAACAGATTTGAATAATTGTATGGCTCAGGCTTGACTAGGCTTCTGAAACTCAAAATACATTTTTTCAATAGAATTCATTATACTCAAATTGAGTTTGGAAATTAACTGTTAGCAACGCAGCATGATTCATTACCTTAAATTTATGTGGTTAATTTTAATTTTATGGGTTTTGTAACTGTGCTGTACATAATACGTAAAATAAATCGATACAAAGATCACCTAGAATATTTTTTTCAATTAAAAAGGTTCCTGTCCAGTCTTTAAGCTTGAGAAACTGTTTTTTGAATAAAAAATCTTCTTTTACTTTTATATTAGCAGGATAAAAGTGGAAAAAGGAAATTTACTAAATTAGAATTGTTTGCGAATATATAGTTGAAATCACTTGTTAAAGCTATGTCGGTCATTCAACACATTGTTATGAACTCCTGTTGTTTCAGTATTTACCAATCAAGAAATTTACTAGAACTTGATAGAAAAACAAAAAACAAAATGAAAACAAAAACATATATATTCATATGTATGCCAAGGAAATAAAGAAAATGTTCCTTTTAAGTCAAACATGTTATTGCCTCAAAAAGGTAATTTACTGTCCAATAAGAATTTTGCACCAGGTCCTGGAAACTTTTTTTAATGATGTCACAACCAAGGAGAAATGGATTTACTGCTTCAAACTATTTTAATTTGTTGCCATGACAACAAGATAATTTCTCTCTCTTATCGGTTTTTTTTTTTTTAACATGTGATAATATTTATGCAACATGCAACATTTATTGAGTCTAGCATTTTGCTCTGCGTTGGAGGTGCCAAATGAAGCAGTTATCCTATCCTGTTGGAACCTGCCATTTGGGTGCTGAGGAGAATGTTATAGTAAATATTAGGATTTGAATTGATTATTTCACATTGTCAGAGAGTTGTCTAAATTCTTAAACCTCTGCTCATTTTTTCAGTTAACTTTGTGGTGTTTCAGAAATATATAGTTTATGGTGTAGTTAAGAGAGAAAAAAAGCCATTAAGGAACAAGTAAGTTTTCTGGAGTGAAGATATACACATACCTCTAAGACATCAAAGACATTCCATAGAAAACGATGTCTCTGAGACTACAATAAAAGAATAGATTGTAAAATATAAGTTCCAAACCACTCCATTCTGCATGAGTTCTATTTATTTATAAAATGCCATGCACACAATTCCAAAACCTCACAGTTTCCTTTTTTCCCATTTATTGTATTTTATTTGATCTTGCTCTTCTTGAGCAAAAAACAGTCCTTGAAATATTATAGTCAAAGTTACTTGAATTTTCTCCCATTCCTATAATTTTCTAGTTGCCGAATTGGAAATGTTGAGGACTGGGAGAGAATTTCCCCATTCAACACTTCTTTAGTTCTTATGGCTGGACTAGTTATAAAATAATAAAACTGACACAGCACCAGATTAACAGGGGAAAAAATTAAATACATGCACACAAGAGAACCATAATATGATGCTCAGGTCATAAAATGAGGCTCAGTGAAATGATCAAACTAGGCACCTTTTTATACTTTTTAGACAATGAAAGAATACATCTGTGAGAAATGGACAGACCCAGGAACCTTAGTGCCCATTAGAAAGGATCTAAACAAGGCCTGGGCGTTCTTTACTCAGTGAGGGATCTGAACAAAGTTAGGGCTTGGGTAGTGAATTATTAAAGTGTAACACGGCTTGTTTATACATGTGTTTTCATTCTGGATTTTCTAACTTGTGATCAGGTTTTCTCTCGGCCCTTCAGGCGTAGGGAGGGCTCCTGTGAGGGAGATTTGTTTCCTGCTTCTAGGGGGCAGAGGAGAGTCATAGGCTCTTCCTGCTTTGGCTGCTTCTCTGGTAATTTTAGTTCAAAGTAATCAGCGGGTCATTGTGGAATATCTCGGACAGCCTGCCCTGTGCCCTGACCGTTGCCATCTCATTTATGAAATTATTCAATGTGATTTTCCTTCCTGAGGTATAAATGGCCAAATCATTGTAAATGTTGGAATTTTAGGTTGGGCAGTGGGTGGATAATATTCTTCAATAAGTTATCCTTATAGTAACTCCTTATAAAGATTGTTTTCTATGTTTTACTACAATTTGGAGGTAAAAATACGTAATGAAAACTATAATCTACAGGCTTAATCTCTAGAATTATCAGAATTAGAATTGTTGAGTTCCTCAGAAGAATTTAAGATCAAATATATTCTGATATATTTATAACTATTTATGTTCACTCTTTGATTCACCTAGTTAGGATCTCAGGGCTGAATTTAATGTTTTTTCACTCCCTTATGCAGTCATCTAAATATATATTAACTCTTTTTTGCCTGCATCTTAGTTTGAGAAGGCTATTTTCCTTTCAGTTGACTAGTTTTAACTTACATATATATGTTTATTGCATGTATATAAGCTGGTTTATTGAGCAAGGTAGTATAAGATTTAAAAAGTAAATTCAATATCAAAACACTTTCTTTAATAGTTAAGATAATTTTTAAAATTAAAGCATATTGTTTAGTTGAATAGTGCTATCTAAAAATTGTGATATTTAAAGGCTTAGCATTATGTAAAATGTGAAATGCCATTTTTATTTTTAGTTCAGAGTTTTAGAAAAGAAAAAATCACATACAGATTCAAAATTATTTACCAAATGGACAGATGTGTTATTCTTATCAATAAAAATATAAACTTATATTACTTCCTATAAATGCAATATCTACTGTATTTTCAATTAGAATCACTCTGTGGAGGTAGATATACAAATAAAATATACAAGTGATATAAAGGGCTACATTTATGCTGCCTTGTTCTCAAATAGATCTAAACATCAGTTCAAATAAAAAACTACAATATTGAAAATTTTGTTTGCAAAGTCATTTTTTTTTTGCAAAGTATTAATTAACTGTAACTCTCAAGAATTAGATTATAATACTGACTAAAATGAACAAGATTAGCTCCCACCCCTGTATCTCACAACCACCAATCTTTTCTTTATATCTAATGGGTTTGGATTATTTGTTTTGTTTTTAGATCCCACATATAAGTGAAATCCTGGAGTATTTGTTCTTCTCTATATGACTTATTTAATTTAACATAATACCCTCAAGTTCATTTTTGTTTTAAATGGCACGATTTTTTCTTTTCTTGACAGAATAATGTTCTATTGTGCATATATACCACATTTTCTTTATCGATTCATCCATCGATGGACACAGGTTGTTTCTATGCCTTTGCTATTGTCATTAATGCTGTCATGAATAAGGAGTGCATATATCTTTTCAAGTTAGTGTTTTTGTTTTCTTCGAGTAAATACTCAGAAATGCTATTCACAAATAAAAATTACAGAGATTATCCTTTCTTTCTTTTTTTTTTTTAAATCCAGCCATCTTTCCAAGCAATGTTATACAGTGAAAAGTACTTAAATGTGCCAGTAATGTTATCCTATAAAATACCAGCCACCATTTATTGAGCATTCACCATGTACCAGACAATGTACTAAGGACATGTCATATATAATTTCTTAGCTCTCAACAGTAGTGTAAATATTTTCAGAACTATTAAAATTTCCCTCATTGCTTATTAGCAAATTGAGCTTAAATGATGCTAATTCAAGTATCCTAGGTCATACAATTAGTGACTGACATGGATTCAAACCCAGGCTTGGAAAGTTCCATCTTTCCACCACCAATCTTTTCTCTTTCCTGAGAAAAAAACACAATTGTGCCAAGTTCTTCTCTCTCAATCACCATATTTGGGCTGGGCTCATAGACCTCACATTCTTCATTTTCAAACTGTGAATAATATTTGTCTGACTCAAAAGGCTAATGGGGATAGCCCTCCCCCCAAAAAAGTGTACTTTAATTGTTCTCTAAGAGTATTTTGCATTCATTAATTTTAATTTGTGCTATTCCTCAGTAGTTTTCAAAATGTGGTTTGAGGCAGCTCGGAGGACCCCAAGACCCTTCTGGTGGGTCCAGGAGGTCCTTTTTTTTTCAAATATGCATTTGTACAAGGCTCGGTTTTCTCCATATACGTCAACTGAAACAACATATCCCAACAAATCGATTTAGTGCCCAAAAAGTGGAAAATTCAGCCTTCTTCTACTAAGCCAGATGTTAAAGAGATTCACAATAGTATAAAACACCTTTGTTCTCACTAAACTTTTGTTCTAGAATATTGTCATCAAAATATGTTACTTTTGTTTACATTTATGTGTTCATTATTATTATTTTAAAACGATCAGTAAATATTTCTTTATTTCTCAGTTTTGATTTCTAACACTATGATATCAATAATTATAACCCACAGGAACGAAAGGTTTTTGGGGTCCTCATAAGGTAAGATTGTAAGAGTTTCCAAGGTGGAAACTTTCTGATTGTGAAATATGAAAGATTTCACATTTCAGCATTGGAAAATATTTCTCCTTTTTAGAGTAGTCTAACTTTCTCTTGGTTAATACCCCGTTTGTTTTGCAGCCCAAAGCCAGCACATGGAATCATGTCTTACTAAAGAGAAATCATGTTCTTCATTTAAAAGTTGAAATTCATTTTCACACTGTGAGTTTTAAACATACATACTTATGTACTAGCTGAAAGAAACATGGTAACAAATTTATTGTAAGGGTGGAGGGAAATAAAATGGAAATTAATTTTACAAAGTACATTTAAGCTTCTCAGTGGCTGGAAGGCCACTTCTGTGTTTCTGTTAAACTCTGGGATTCTTACCTTTCTCTGTGTGCATATGTTCTCATCTCATTTCTGTACATGGCTGCCTAAAATTAGCAGGAGGCAAATCAAAGCACCCCACGGTGGGAGTCGCAGAGAGAGAAAGGGGGGTGTAGCTTCACAGGTCAGCCATGCAGAGCGAGCTGCCTGGGCCTTGCTCTGTCTCCATTCCGAACTCCAGAGAGAAAGAACCCAGTTGTGTGATATTCACTCTTTACACGGTCATCTGAAACTGCGTCAGCAGGCAGAGAGAAAGGATTAGTTCGCATGGAATGTAAAGCTAACTTTATATTTTGTTTTTTTTGGTCTTGTTCTGTTTTTTTTTGTTTTGTTTTTTATAAAGGAATGCAAAGGAGCAGATATATGAAAATGTTCTCTAGCTTTAGGACTCCAAACAATTACATCCTTCAAATGATGTTAGACCTGTAGTTAAAGTTATAGAAAATATATACTGAGTGATTAAAAATCCTTTCCCAAGTTACATAAACCTTTTCTTCAATGGCTTTAATATAAGTTGTCATGACACCTCTGGGAGTTTTGATCAAAAATAAAAATGTTATCATAGCTACAGTAGCAAATCATAAATAATGCCTAAATGGCAGTTTTAGTTGGTTTCTCTAAAAAATAACATTACTATTCCACATAGATAAGTTTAGTTTCAGAATGAGATAAATAAGCTTATGTTTGAAAATTTTAAAAATAGAACTGCATACTTACATATTGAAACTTTTCAGAATATATTTTTTTATAAATTTGCTCTATCTAAAATGTAAAGAAATATAAAAATGTCAATTTTTATATAATGCATAATGTAGGAATAAAATTATGTAACTTTAAAGTAAGCTTTTAGTAGCATTATAATATGCTTTTATAGAAAATAAAGTTATCCAGAAACACAAAGACTTGCAAGTGGCCCTAGATCAATAGGTACAAATCCTGACTTGTTTTCCCTCAAGTTTTGTGTCTAGAAGTTACAAAACAGTTAAAAAGGAGCTTAGAGGAAGGCCTAAAGCCAGTAATTCTAGTGCTATGGATTGTCACTACAAAATTTCCCTAGAGTTTATAGATCTATTATCATGCAATACAGATATTGCTAACAAATTTTGTTTAACAAACAAATCCTGCAACAGGATAAATCAACATAAATTATGATATATTTTCTACTATTCTCAAAAATATTCATGAAGTTAAATATCTACTCTACTATATTCAAGTTATTAAATCTGAAATTGACTACAAAATACATTGAACACTGATCTTGTGCATTATTAAAAGTCTAGTTTAATATAAAAAAGGAATATAGGAGCTACATAGTATAGAATAATTCTGTGTGTATTTCTCAGTGTATTTTGTTCCCACTTAAGTGGTAATAATCACTGTATAATATGTTTTAATATTATGGACTGGTAATGGAAAGACTTAGGTATGCCCACTTTCCTTTGAGGGAGAGGTTAGGAGGTTGAGTGAATGATTAACAGTGTTGTAAAACAGAAATTAGATGAGTCTTGAAAGGCAAGATAATCCCTTGTGTTCATCATGAATACCCTTCCAAATCAGATGGGTATAAGGTTGGGGTATTCTAAGGAACTTAGACAGCTGAGTATTTTTTTAACTTTTCAACATTTATTAGGGAAAACAGTTTTTGTTTCAGAAAAAAAGAAGACAAGTTTTTTACCAATTAATTAATATATATAGAAGAGAGAAAAAAAACGTGTGAGACTGAGGATCAAACTGGGATATGGAAAGGAGGGAGGTTAGCTAATGACATTATTGCAGGTGCCCCTCCCCCTCCCTGCCCTTGCCCACCTCCACCCACCACTGCCTCTCTGTCCCTTGGCCTTCACCAAACTATAAATTTATTTGCTCTGAGCCTGGATAAGGAAAAAACTTTTCTCTCATTGTCTTTGAATCTCTCATGCACAGTCCTGAGTTCCCTGTATTTTCTAATTTTGGATATCACCTCCTATATTAAAGTGAACCTTTACTATATGTAACAAAAACCTAAAAAATTCTAGTGACTTAAATAAGTGAAGCTTATTTCTAATATAATAGTTCAGACAATTGGGCAGCTTTGCTCTCCAAAGAGATTCAGGAATTCAATAATTTTCTTCCTGAGTTTCTATAATTCAGTAGTTTGTATTCTCACGACTATGGTCAAAATGGAGTTGCTTCCACATCATTACAGCCACTGGGAGGAAGAAAAGGGATAACTTAGGAAAAAGAGCTTAATTTGAAGCTGTGGATGTGCATGACATGCCCATGCACTCACTGCTGATGCAAACTTAAGGCACCATGTACACACCTAGCCAGAAGGTAAGGTGAGGAAAGTTAGGCATTAGCTGTTGATCAAATGTATAGATAAAAGTCTATTTCAATGGAAGAAGAATAATAAATTTTAGGAGAAAACCATTCCCTTAATTTTTCTTCCACTACTTTGAATCAAGTTGGCTCTTGGGCCAACTCAGGCAGGGGCATTATTTCTTTATATATTTCCTGACCTAACTCACATTCCTGATTCTATCTTCACTATCCCCTTACTATGTGCCATTCTCTCATGTGTGCTTTTTCCTTCATTTTCTGATCTCCACTCCCAGTTTTGTTATAAGCTCCTTTATCTAAAAAATATTTTTGTCTTATAGAGGAAACGTAGTGAATGTTAATAATAAGTTATCAGAGGATTTCAGAAAGGATTCCTACAGTTAAGTAAATTAAACAGGATATGATGTACATGGTGCATTTGATTTGGGTCTTGAGTGTTAATAGCGTTTAGGAGCTCTACAAATGGAGAGAAAAGATAATCTAGTTGAAATGCCAGCATATTAAAAGATACCTTTGTTAATAAAAAGTACAGGGCTTCTATGAAGTTAACATAATGCAATTTGTTTGGTCTCTTGTGCATTCAATAATTTTTTATTGTGTGTTTAGTATATATTTATTTTGGCTGTTTGAACTCATCCATGATCAAGACACCCAAAACTCACTGTCTACATGTGAATTTAATTTTCTACTAGAGGGAGAAGAATAATTAGTTTTTTAAACATATAAAGTAGGTATATTGTATAGTGGGTTAGAAGACATGGCATACTATATACACATATTTATATATATTTATGACACATTTTAAAATATGTTTTCATTGATTTTAGAGACAGAGAAAAGGAGAGGGAGAGAGAGATAGAAACACTGATGAGAGAAAACCATGGATCTGCTGCCTCATGATGGGAATTGAGCCCACAACCCGGGCATATGCCCTGATGGGGAATCAAACGAGCGACTTCTTGGTGCATGGGTCCACGCTCCACCGAGACACACCGGCCAGACTATTTGAAACACATTTATTAAATTATTCATTCATTTAGAAAACTATTGAAAGCTGACTACATACACTGGAAATGATGATCAGTACAACTGATGCGATCTTCATTCTTAAAATTTATAGTGAAGCAAGGAATATAGATATTAAACAGATCACTGAAGTGGACATTTCTTTTATGCGAAATGTAGATTGCTGGGAGTGGATACACAATCAATTTTGGTGTAAGGGAAGACATTTCAATTCCAAAGAACAATTAGTTGAGAATCCAAAAGTAAGGAAGATAAACAATTTTCAAGGACTGAAAGAAATTCATAGCGTGTAGCGTAAGGAGGAGAGTGGCATACGCCAAGGAGCAGGAAGCCAAGGAATCTGCAGCTCTTTTGAAGTCAAACTGAAAGTAGAACCAATAGAAATTATTAGCAGAATAGATGGAAAATGAAATGAGACAAAGATATTTCCAACATTTTTCTCCTTCGAAATTGAAAGAGAGAGTTACAATTTACTATCATGGAGAAGGCTAACCATTCCAAATCATTTGCTAAGCTTTTATATTGGTTATTTGATTTGGGTCTCTGGGGCTTGTGTTTACATAAATGGGGTCATACTCTATACATTGAACTGAAATTTGTTTTGGCCTATAAATGATAAAGTGAGGAAAGCTTGTTTTTCAGTATGTATGATTTCCTAGGACTACTTTTAAATGCTTCATCCTTTTTAGTGATATTGATGTAATAATAAAAAATTAAATTAATTAAAATAGTTTTTTAAATCATATTTTATTTGGGTAATTTAATTTTTTTAGTATTTAATTATACATGGGATGAGAGTTGACTGAACACAAAATAAGTTAAATAAATAGGGTTAATGTGAACATTACAAGTAATGATGTCTATAATCTTATTTATTTACATATATATTTTAATTTTTACCTGTTTTTTATTTTATTTTTCCATCACCATTTATCCCCTCTATGCCCTCTTCCACACACCCCCATCACCACACTGTTACATATATATTTACATATATTTTTATGTGAATATAAGTTTGTATATGGATTGTTTATCCCTTCATGGGGGTCTCAATCTTACTTTCCTCTAATAGTAAGAAAGTCTATTTGAGTGGGATTCTGGTGCATGTAGATAACTTTTTTTAGTATCACAGGGCTTCTAAATTCAAGAGTACTTCTTTATTTGGTGATCAATTGGATATAAAACTATCTGCTAAAAGTCAAAGGAAAGTTCATTTTCTGCTAGACTGGTTGAAAAATACTGTGTAAGCCTGGAAGAGAAACAAACCTTCCTTGAGATTTTTCACAGATAATGCTTTTATTACTCAATATTGACCTATGTGCTACTCTTAGAACCTAAGCCTTGCATCAGATGCCACACCACTCATCACTCTGCAAGTAATTGTGTGACCAGGTTGCATGGTGTATTCTATATATCTTAGTGCACACAGGCATAATTCTGTGGGATGTATTTCTCTAAGTGAAAATGCTATGTCTAAGGATTTACAAGCTTTTAATTTACATGGCACTACCAAATTGTCCTCTGGAGGCTAGAAGAGCTTACACTCTTTTAGCACCTTATGAGAGTTCCAATTTCCACAGTCTTGACAATACGGATATTATAAATCTTTAAAATTTTTACCAATATGTCATTATTGTTATAACTTTCATTACTTTGCTTCCTACTGAGATGGAAAATCTTTTCACATATTTTACTTCTATTTATATATTTTTAAATTCCTATGCATATCTTTGCCTAATTTCAATTGTTTTAATTTTATTTGAAATGATTTGTAGTTACTCTTTATATTTAATCCATAATTCTTTATTTAATTTACTGTAGTAATTTCACCAGCTCTGCAACTTATGTATATTTTTGCTTATTTAAGGTATCACTTCTTATTTATCCTAAAAAACTTTTCTTTTGTATGTGACTGTGGGTGCATTGTAAACTGTGTGTGTGTTTACTACAATCAAATGTCAGCTTTTATTTTATTTTATATTTTATTTTATTTTTTTGAGTGTTGTTCTAGACAACTGGCTCATTCTCTGAGTCCTTTTCATTTCTGACTTCCTAGTCAGAGAGAAATATTGAGTTCCTGCCACCTCCACTCCATGTGGTTGGAAACAGTTTTCTAGTCCAGAGAGAAACATTTCATGTTTTATGCTTCTTACCCCAACTAGTTAAGTTCCCTCTGAGTTAGAATTTAACTGTGAAAATTAAAAAAAGTGTTCACTTTTCTTTCTTTTCGGCTTCTAGAGAAATGATTAGGAGATGTACATAAGGGAACAATATAGTGGTTAAGTAGAATTAACCTTGAGGCAAACTGCCAAGATATGAGCTCTGACTGTGGTGCTAATTAGGTTTTTACCCCGAAGTTACATAGTGTTACTGTACCTTGGTTTCCTAATCTATTAAGGGGATAATACTTCCAACCTTATTAGGTCTCTGAGCTTTAAATGAGTGTATATTTGTAAAGTTCTTAGAGTAGTGCTTTAACTCATAGTAAGTGCTACCTAATATCATTTAACAGGGGGACATAAAATGGAGTGAGGGCAAATTATGGCAGCCATATAATATTTGTGGCACACATAAACCTTAATCTTCAAATTTGCATTTGTGGAAATATGCAAATATTATTTTCTATTGTTCAACTGCATTTTCATATTTTTTAACTTTTAATTCAAGTATAATATATCAGTGAAAATGTGGGGAAAGCATATATATATGTGTGTGTATATATATATTTATATTATACACACACACATATATATATTTATATTATATATATATATATATATATACACACACACAGTTCAATGCACTAAAACAAAGAAATCACCTGTGTAATTACAACACATAAACAGAATATAGCAAACACCTCAGAAGCTTCATGTCTTTTCCCAGTTTCTATCTGCTTCCTGACTCTGCCTATAAGATTTCTTTATTTTGACTTCTAACTGTAATCCAGTTTTGCTTGTGGTTTTTTTTGTTTGTTTGTTTTTAGAATTTTAAACAAATAGAATCATATAGTATGTATTCTTTTGTGTCTGGCTTCTTTCATTCAACATTATGTAGTAGCCTCTAGCTGTAGTTCATTAGATTTCTTTGCTGCATAGCAGTGTATTTTACATTGTATAAAGATAACTAAACCCATCCATTCCACTACTGGTAAACATTTGGGTTATTTCAATTTGGGGGCTATTATAGATAGCACATCTGTGAATAATTTTATACAAGTCTTTTGGTACACAGATGCATACAGTGAGATACACACACATACACAAGTAAAACTGCTATGTCTGAGAGTATACATATATTCTTAATTTTAGTAGGCACATCACATTGATTTTTTTAAAGTGTATTTGTTACGCTCTTGCAAGAAGTTTATGAGAGTTTCTGTTTCTCTATATATTTTATTAGTCTTTTAAATACTAACAATTCTGATAAATGTATAATGTATATCATCATGATTTTTATATTTCCATAATTCTAAATGCATTGTCCACTTTTTTTTCTTATTTTTGTAAAGTTTTGGGGTGACTTGATTATAGCATGCTATTCAGGCATCTTGCCTATATTTCTTTATTATTTCTATTTCTCATTGCATTGTAGAAGTTCTTTATATACTCATGATTTGAGCTCTTGACATATATATGGCTTGCAAAACACATGTTCCATCTTTATAAAATTTGTTTTTGCAATCCTTAAACATAGATTCTTTTCCTATTTATTTATTTATGTATTTATTTAATAATTTTCCCTATACAGGTCCTTCACATATTTTGTTAACTATTATTCATGGTTTTTAAAATTAAACATTGTATTTGAAATTTTTCTTTAAAACTATTTTATACGTTGAATTTGTAAATAAACACGCAACCAGGTTTTAGGAAGACAAACAATGTGCTTTAGATTTTGCTTCAAGGAAAATCATGGCTACATTGGGAAGGATGGTTGGAAAGCAGTGGAAATGGAGAATTGCTGTGGATGGCCTTTTCAACAACGTAAGCGACAGATAGCCTGAGCTTAATGGAGAGAAATGGGAATTAATGTGTGATGAAAATGAGAGAAATATGTGAGCCTGAGTCCACAGGAATTGGCATCATTTGGATGTAAATAGTGATGAGGCAGAATGAAAGAAGGAAAGTCACTCCCCCAACAACAACAACAACAAAAAAATCCCATCATTTCCCCTTTTCCCGAAGAATGGGGTAAAATACTAATGTTGAGTGGGAGTTAAGAGGAAATGCAGGAATTCATGACTCTATTTTTACAAATGTGGATGGAAGCCCATTTCCACATTCTCCCCTGATGTGCTCACTATATTGGAGATCGAAAAGTTTTTACAAGTTTTCCCCTCTTTCTTGTCTAGTCTCCACCTTCATGATAAATGCTCAGCTACTGCTACACATGAAGAAGAAGAGTCAGTGAAACTTTCAGTGGTGGAGTAGGAGTTGAGGACTTTGCAGAACCTTCTGCCTAGGAGGCCCCGTGGAAAAGTCACTGTCGTGCCTGATCGGCACACCTGTCATAGGCCCTTCCCGGGAGTGCAGGCACTCCCACCAGGTCAGGCTTGGGTAGGAGAAATGATGGTGATACTTTGCTCTCCAAAAATGAGCCTTAGTTTCTACAGCTGGAGCAGAAGTGAGCTGGGGAGAAGGCACATCACCAAGGTAAAGGACAAACAGCCCATCTTTTAAATCATTTGCACCAATAATTACTTCTTCCTCTGCTATCTCACTTTATCCCAGGCTGGATTTCTATTTTAATCCCTCATTTTTTCAGACTGTTTCACTAAACCTAGTATTTCTTTTATTCATTCACCGGTGCAGTTGCTATATTCAAGGGATTTACATAGTTCCAAAGGCATAGGAATAGGGGTGGGGAGAAATAGCACCCCCTTTGTTTTCTGGTGTACAGCCATTCTTTTTGTATCAGCCTTGTCCTTTACACACTGATAGCTTTGGCTTTTGGAAATTCAAAAGCAGAGATTTGTTTAATTTTTAATGATTTCCCTGACATACTCATATCTGAGATATCATTTAGTATTTCAAAAGCGTTATTCTACTACTGTGTTTTATAACTAGCGAGAGCATCTATTTCTCATAGCATCTATTTTTCAATTTTGGGTTTTTTTTTTTTTTTTTTTTTTTTTTACTATTTCCACTTGCTTCTTTCAAATAATCTCTAGACCAATGTTGTAAAGATCCATTGTGACTCTTCTCTCAGAAAGATGGATCTTGTCAACTGGATGGTGCTTTGTTGGCTAAGCAGCACAGTAAGATGATGTAAGTTTTGTTAGTGGCAGACTTTAGGACACAGCAAAGCACTTCACAAATTTTTACCATTTATTGCTCCTTTTAGATTTTTGAAGTTTCTTCCAATCCTGCTGAATTGGGCTGCTTTTCTGTGTGTGCCCCCAGGCTGTCTGTAAAAAGCTCAGTCCCACTGCCCATGGGAATGAGAGCATGGATTCAATACTAGGAGAGGTAGGTAGAGGTTGGGGAGGTGGTGGCCATTTGGGCAAGATCTGCAGGCAAAGTGTCCCAAGCTGCTCACAGTAAGCTTTCTGATGGAGTCTGCACAGAGGCTAGCAAGATACATGGCCCTCTGATAAATCCTGAGCCCTGGTTGCTGTGCTCCCAGCCCCTTCCAATTCCTCAGCCTTGCCAATCACATCAACATTCTGTGTGGAGCATAAAAAATTGGGCATCTTGGGCAGTGTCCCACATGCCTGGGGAAGCGCCTATGCTCTCACTTTCCCCCAGGATATAAATCCTGGTCTGAAGGGGTCTCTCCTGGCATTGAGCTCTGCTGCTTTAGGAAAGTGTGGAGTGGGTAAAGTGAAACTGTTCTCGTGCTGGTTAGTGCATCTAGTCTCAGGTGTATGCTCCAGTGGTGTGCTAGAACTTCTTTGCTGGACTCCCAGATTTCCACAAGGGTATTATCCTCCATGGTGGTTGCCAAAAGCAGTGTTCCAAGAGGGTGGATGTTGGTACAAAATACCTATTCTGCCATCTTGCCAATGTCTCCTCATAAATTCATTTTTGTGGTTTTAAAATAGCACATAAAATTTTTAATAGTTCAAGTTAGTTTATAACATGCACTTTTTTTTTTTTTTTTTTACTATGAGTTGTAACAGTTATTATCAAAATACCTTGTCAGATGTGTTTTTCTCCTTCACTTGATATCTTAGTGAAGGTATCCCTCTTGAATTCAGCTACCAAATAAAATAAACAGAGTCTTTCTAGATCCTTTGTCTTTCTTCATTTGTCCATGTCAGTGTTGTCTCCTAGCACGGGTAAATGCAGTCACTATTTTTCTCTCCTACACTTGCTGTCTGGTGTAGCTGCTCATCATGATTCCGTGGACTGAGGACTCAGTCTCCTGACTCACCCTTTTCCCTCAAGTCTTGCCAACCTCAAACCTTGTCTTCTTGCCTGGGGCCAGGCTGCTTGACCTGAACATTCTGCTTAATCGGTAATATATGCTGATTAAACCTATTGATAACTGCCTCTTCCATGTTCCACTGTGCTTCATGAAGGAATTACAAGGGTGCTTAGATACTGACCTCCTCTCCTCTCAAGGCCGGAGCAGGGGGTTCATGACTTCTGCGGTGCCCCAGACCAGGAAAAGCTTCCTGCTTACCTTAGTTCATCATGTGAGCATATTTACTCATTTTATATGTATTTTTAGACTTGAGTAAATGTGGAAAACACTAAAGCAGAACACTGAAAGCCTTTTCAGTGATACATGACCTTGCACAACTCTACTGTATAATGTGCTTCTGCAAATTTTTAAAAATATAACTTTAATGATTTCAGAGAGGGAGGGAGAGGGAGAGAGAGAAACATCAATGATGAGAGAGTCATTGACCAGCTGCCTCCTGCATGCCCCCCACTGGGGATCGAGCCCACAACCCAGGCATGTGCCCTAACTAGGAATCGAACTGTGATGCCCTGAATCCTAGGTTGCTGCTCAGTGGCTGAGCCATGCCAGGCAGGGCTGCTTGTGCAAATTTTAAAAAGCATATCTCTTAGCTCCCAACAGAGGGTTTCAAAACCTTACTCCAAGTAGACAACAGGCTGGCCTGATAGCATCCTTGTGCTTAAAAAAAAGAAAAAGAAAGAAATTGTTTCTTTGAAATAGACGCACGATTGCAGGACTTGGTCTAGTTTCACAGACTGCATCACCATGAGCAGTGGTCCCACTTTCATTAACGACAGCACAGACACTGGCTGGGTTCCTGATCTGTTATGTCTCTCCTGCCTTCCGGCATCATGTTGTTTCACAAATTATACATTTATTCTTATCATTACCAATTTTGTAAACTCTCTTTTTAATAATTTTTATTTACCCATATGCTTCTAACTCGTGTTCTTTCTTGAACTCGAAGATCTGTTTCTATCAAATTTATTGTATGCCACTATCATAACCATTATCACACCATTTTCTGAATATATTTCTTGTTTTTTCCAATGAACTACAACTCCATGAAATTAGACTACTTCTCAGCCCAGAAATTTGCTCCTAGGTATCGACCCAAGAGAAATAATAATATATCCACACAAAGATTTGCAGACAGATGTTCTTATCAACATGTCATAAGAGCCAGAGAGTGAAAATAACCTAATTGTCCATCAACTGTTGAGCAGACAAAAAAAAGTGTTATAACCACATAGTAGAATATTTAACTATAAAAGAACAAACTATGGTTACATGTTATGATATGGATGAATCTCAAAAACTTTATGCAGTGAAAGAAACCAGATAGAAGAAATCACATATTGTATTATTCCATTTATTTAAAATGCTCTGAAAAGACAAATCTTTAGAGATAGAAAGTATATTGGTGATTGACTGGAATGGGTGAGAGGGAAATGAGTAGTAAATATTCTAAGGGATTATTGGAGTGATGAAAATATTTTAAACCTGATTGACGGTGACAGTTGCATAACTTGATAAATTTATTAAAATATTGATCTACACATTTTAAATGGGTGAATTACATGATATGTGAAATATACCTTAGTAGAGTTATTTTTGAAAATTTAGAGTACATCTCTATTAATTTTTGTAGTTTTAACTACCAATGCAAGACCTGGCCCACACAAATTTTTTATGCTTTCACCTCTACTTTCAGCTTTCCCCTCAAGTTTTTCTATTTATTACTTTTTAATTTATGATTAGAATATAAATGCCTTATTGCTAATTGTTAAAATTTTGGTTTATTTCAAAGGTCACCCACAATTCTAATGTAGTTCCATACAATATTTGTTAACTGTTCATTATGCATTTTGCATTTTCCCACAGTATTTTCTGCTGAAAACAGTTATTTGAGATGATTCCCGAAACAAAAAGTTCTGGAATGAAATGGATGTTTGCAAAATTACATAATATTGACCTCTTTTAAAAAATTCATAACAAAAGCTAGCTATTAAGTAGTTTTAGGAATTTTGAGTTTGGTACTCTGTTTAAGTTTGTGTTAGTTGTCTATTGCCATGATAATGCCACATTCTTTTTTTTAAAGCCAAGTTTGTAGTGGTTTGCAATAATGAAGATGTTATTTCTCACTCACAGATCTGAGCGTTAGCAGGATATAGGTCAGTTGCTTCAGGCATCACTCTTTCTGGGACCTGGGTAAAGAGGCAGAATCTACCCCTGGGGCAGGATCTTCTCATAATGAATTACGTGAGACAAAAGGCCATGTTAAACCACACAGGCACATAAAAATCTTCTGCTTGAATGTAGTATATGTTGTGCTCATGGATTAAGCCCCAAATGAACGGCATGAGGAAATATACTTTGTCCACAGTAAAGTCTTGGCAAGGGAGGAAATGGAAAGGAGGATTTTGGCCTTGGTAAAGAGAGTTTTCTTAATTTAGAAATGGCATTCACTCCCTATTTTTCCCCCACAAAAAAATTAGAATTCCATTTTTATAGACCATAATTTGAGGTACAATAATAATGTAAAAATGTAATTGTCAGCTCTGGTAACATATTAAAACCACATTGGGTCTTTTTAAAAAAAATATTTATGTCCAGTCTCAACCAAGACCAAATGAAACTGAATCTTTGAGGTGGGTTCCAGGCATTGGTACCTAAAAATTATTTTCATTTGATCTATGCATATATAAGAAAATGTTGAAAACTATGGCTGTACAGAAATGGAATATGGCAGATTAATTTTTAGTCTTTATTTGAACATTTCTAACTAGGTTTCAATATTTATTTTTACATCTTTAACCTTAAGTCCATTTTCTTCAGCAGTACCTGAATTTTAGTCTGCCAGTTACAGACATAGTAGTTATTTTTGAAGTTTAAATAGGCTTTAGTCTAGTCTTGTGGCTTTATCAGGATTTTAAATATATTTTCCTGGGATGAGTCCGTAAAGAGCATATTATAAATCTATTTGTATGATTATTACTGTTCTATTTTTCTTTGGTATATTATTATATAGAAAAAAGAACACATTTTGGGTCACAAATATATTATGATTACCTATTATGTTTTTCAGGAGAAATAGAAAACACAATATGGTCTCAATGTTCTATATTTGCAGTTTAAAAAATGCGTAACCAATAAATTGCACTATTATTTTAGAAATGTGACAGGAAATTAAATTTTTTTGACCTCAAAAATTTTGGTCATCCTATAGGACAATGATTTTTAATCTTTTTCATCTCATGTCACACATAAATTAATTACCAAAATTTTTCACCACACCAAAATATATATTTTTTGCTAATCTGACAAAAAAATAGGTATAGTTTTGATTCATTTACTGGATGGCTCTTGTTTTGTGGTTGTTGTCATTTTTTTATTTGACAATCTAGAGGAAAAGAGTTCAGTGACCCTGACTAAACAATCAGGTATTACATGCTTTAAAAATTCTTGTGACACACCTGTTGAAAATCACTGCTATAGGAGACTCTTATTTATACCATAAAACAAACATCTTTTATTTGTCTTTGAGTTATATTTATTGCTTTTTAAATTAGTTTTCAAATACTTTGAATATAAAACACTTTGAATATTTAATAACTATGTTTAATGAGATAGTAAAATTCCATTTATATGATCATTTTATTCATATTTATGATTTGTAATTTTTGAGCACTTATATGTAACAGAAATTCAGAGTATGGAGGAAGAAGGAAATAAAGTCTAAATCATATCAAAGCATATTAGCAATAAAAAAGCAAGAATCAATACCAAAAAACAGCATAGTACATAAAGCAGGATGAAGTAATCAATAACAGTGGATTATAGTATACAGTTGCTGATGATTACAAGAAAATCCACTTGAGTTATATAGTGACACTAAAGAGGTACAACAAATATTCACTGCAAAATTGCATTAAACAAAGGATAAAGGAAATCCCAAGGAATAATGATGAAGTTTAAAAGAAGACTATGGACAAAAGAAAAGAACATCAAAATCATAAAACTTTCTGAAGCATTTTCAAAAATAACTTTTGGAAATTATTTGTCTGCAGGCCACCAAAGAAGGAGAAAAAAGGTGTGTGGGCTCTGAAACAAATATTAACAGGGCTAAATTAGGTAGTACTAATTAGGTATTACTTATTTTATAGGGAATTAGTGTGGGTTTTGCCAGTTATTAACTTCTGCATGAAAAAAAAACACCACAAAATTAGTGGATTAAAAGAACAATATTTCTTTGGCTCTCCTCTCATGGTCCAGGGAGCTGACTGAGTTGGGTGGTTCTCATCAGAGTTTCCTTGTGGTGCTGGTCAGATAGTGGTTAGGAGTAAAATGATCTCAAAGGCTTCAACTCTCACGTGTCTCCACATGACTTGGGCTTCCTCACACCACGGTGGCTGAGTTTCAGGAATAAGCATCTCAAGAAGACCAGGCAAAAGATGCATCCTATGTATGACCTAGCTTTGGAAGTCATATGATATCACTTCCATTGCAGTCCAGAGATTCAAGAGGAGGGCATGTAGAATTGTCAATGTTACATCGCAGGAGCATGTAGGATAGAAGATTTGTTTGCTGTCATTTTGGAAGAACAGTCTGCTGCATGGATCTGACATTTTCTTCAAAATTTTACCTTGCTGTTGACACTGAAATACCTACCACAGACACAGCTTCAGAAAAATGTTCACGGAGGAGTAAATGAATCGCTAAATTGATTCATATGTGAATGCTTTTGGCAACTTTAATTTTGGGGGCATCTGTATTTCTCAGTCATACATCAGACAACTTGCAGCCTTCAGGCATTCATTTCTATTCTGTTTTTCTGAGGCCACACAGAAATCAATTAACCTTCCACATGATAGACTATACTTCAAAAATCTGAAATCAGCTTTCTGTCTCATCTATATCTCCACTTTAAAGGTTGTGTATGCTTTTAAATACTTTTAATATGGCATGTTTATAATCCTCTTGTCATTTTGACACATTTTTCTGGAAGTTTTCAGTTTTCAAATGACCTCTTGAAAGTGTGGTCCCAGTAGAACATAATACTTTGGGTAAAGTCATACCGGCTGAGGACATAATAGGACAGCACTTCCCTTGTTAGGGTTCTATATTTTCATTAATGCAAATAAAATATTTTGCCATTTTGAGGAAACATTTCACAAAATATCAAATATATAGTTCCATTTTTAATTGTATAATTTTTAGCCAAAGTGAAAATCAGAGGCCCTTATTTTGTCACATGGAAAGTATCAAGGATTTTAGGGCCTTTTAAAATTGATATTTAGAAACCAAGGAAACAAAAAATGGTTCAAAATAGGTTATGATTCTAAAATAATTCCAGAGGATTGACACAAAATGAGATCATGCTGCTTTCACATCCTTGATCAAAAGAAGCTTCCAAATAATTCATAAGACTTCTGATTTAATGCCATATGGCTAGCATCTTTGAAATAATCAGCTTGAACTTCCTATTTAAAAATGGTAAAGACCTTCAAAAACAAAGATGAAAACAATAAAACTGTTAGAATCAGTTAAATTAGTTAAATTGTTAGAAATAGTTAAATTTGTAATAATTATTTGGCTTATATGGTTGGATCAAGTTTCTCTTTTCTCAAAGCCCTCCCCATACATATTTTGACTCTAAATTCAATAATCACTAGAAATTTGTTAAAGGTATTAGCACAGCCCTGGCCAGTTTTTCTCAGTGGTTAGAGCATCGGCCAGTGGACCAAAGGGTCTCAGGTTTGCTTCCCAGTCAAGGGCAAGTGTGTACCTGGTTGCTGGATCCCTGGTTGCAGGCTGGATCCTGGCCAGATCGGAGCATGTGTGGGAGGAAACCTATGGATGTGTCTCTCTCACATTGATTTTTTTTTTTCCCACCACTTATTATCTTATTGATGTTGAGGAAATTACTTAGTATCTTCCTGACTCAGTTTGCTCATCTGTAAAAATAAGGATATTAATAGAATCAAATCAGAAATACATATAAAGTACTTAAAATACAGTGCATATGACTCAGCAAGCTTAAAATAGGTGCTCAGTAAAAGTGGGTTAATAATATGAATGTTCATATTATAAAATAGAACATTTTAGTTTGATTAGAAATATTGAGACAGGCCATGCTTCCTTCAATGTTGCCCCGATTGGCTAAAAAAAAAAAAAAAAAAAAAAAAAAATCTATATTTTCAGCAACAGAATATTGGAGTTCTGTAGCTTCAATGATTAGAAATGACCTTTGGTGGCATCTGGAGTACCATTTCACCCTCACCACCACCACTACTATAGGGCCTCAAGTCCCTGATCTCTCCAGTAGACCCTCACTATTTGAGCTTCTGTCTGCAGGCTGTCAGCATGAGTATCCCCTGGAGCTAGTTAGAAATTCAGAACTTCAGTCCCTCCCAGGTATACTAATTCAGAATCTACATTTAAAAAAACATATTTTTATTGATTTCAGAGAGAGGAAGGGAGAGAGAGAGATAGAAACATCAATGATGAGAGAGTCATCATTGATCGGCTGCCTCCTGCGCTCCCCGGACTGGGGATGGAGCCCACAACCTGGGTGTGTGCCCTGACCCTCAATTTAACCATGATCTCCAGTCTCCTGGATCCTAGGTCGATACTCAATGGCTGAGCCATGCCTGGCTGGGCTAGAATCTGCATTTTAATAAGACCCCAGGTTTATTCATTTGCTTATCAATTTATAAGAAACTATAATACATTTATTCAGATTGTAACTCCCAGCAAAAACCTGGTCTTAAGAAGATCAGGATCTACAAAATAGGATCTTTAAAGTCCACTAGTAAATCCAGATGTGCTGGTTTGGAGCCATAAGCAAGGGATGCACTCTGGGATTTGGAGTTTCTCGTCTATTTTATCTGTACACATTTGGATATTACAGGAAGGAATACAATGAGGATTTATGGGGAGTGTTTGAAGCTGGAAGCTGAATACATTAATTGACTTCTAGCTTCAAATATGAGAAGAGGATTTGAATTGTAACCAATTAAATAGTAACTAGAGAAAAAGAACATTGAAAAGTACTGTTTGTATTTTTTAAATGCCTGAATACATTTTCACAACAAATGAAACATTTTTTAAAATTAATAACTGGAAGAGAGCCTGGAACACAGGAGACACCAAAAAAATACATGTTGAAATCAACTAAAATGCAAAAATAGAGAAAATTACAAAGAACAAGACATTCTTGCAGGGTTCAGGAATCTCTGCTGGGTGGCAAGAACAGACAATGATAGCAAGTGCTATTAGTGCAGGAACAGGGTATATGAAACTCTTATGGGTACTTCATCTGGTGTGTGTGCATGTGAGTGTGAAAGTGATGTTTGTAAATGACAGCATTTCACCTGAGTTTGAGAGGCATAATTGCCACTTAAGGAGATGGAAAGGAAAGTAATGACATTCCAGGAAAATCAATGTGGCCTTTCCTGTGAGTCATGTATGATCAGGAAGCAGCCTTGATATTTTAAGAGAAGACTTTGGAGAAATATTAGAGTCCACAGCACGGAGGTTTTTGCACGATATCCTGAAGAGCTTGTGTATAATGGGATGGGAGTAGTTTTAGATGAGGCTTTGAAGTATTTTAAGGAAAAAATATTAAGATCAATTGTTTTGTTTTTGTTTTATATATACTGATAATATAATACCTAATGGTATTCTGTACTGGTAATGTATCAGATATGAAATGTGTGTGTGTGTGTGTGTGTGTGTGCGCACGTGTGTGTGTTGTTGATCTTTGAACACCATGGGGTTAGAGCACAGACCCATTGTACAGCAGAAAATTCACATATTACTTTTGACTCTCCCAAACAACTACAGTCCTCCCTTGATATCCATGGGGGATTTGTTTCAAGATTCCCATGGATACCAAAATTCATGGATGTTCAAGTCTCTTATATAAAATGGTGTAGATCAATACATAAGGTCAGCCCTCTGCGTATGCAGACTCCCAACTGTGGACTGAAAATGCTGTTTTCAATCTGTGGTGGAGAAATCCCCAGGGATATGAAGGGATGACTGTTTATTTATTGAAAAAAGTCATGTGTAAGTGGGCCTATGCAGTTCAAATCTGGGTTGTTAAGCGTCAACTACAGTTGTGGCAATCATGATAACTTTTTAAAAAAAAATATATCTTTATTGATTTCAAAGAGAGGAGAGGGAGAGAGAGAGAGAGTTAGAAACATCAATGATGAGAAAGTCATTGATTGGCTGCAGCCCGCAACCCGGGCATGTGCCCTGACCGGGAATCGAACCCTGATCGCCTGGATCCTAGGTCGATGCTTAACCGCTGAGCCACGCCTGGTCGGGCAATCATGATAACTTTCAATCAAACAATATAAAATCTTTGGTTCTGAAAAATTGTTTATGTTTTTCACCATTTTGTATTAATAAAACAAAATCTTATGCATTATAAGCTGCAATTATTCTCATTTTCAGAGATAAAACATATGAGCTTAGAAACATTAATTTTCCCATAATTAGGCACAATGGAGCTTTGCACATGGTAAAATATTCTTTCTGTTAAAAAAAAAAAAAAGGCTTTACTAACATAGTGAGAACCCTGGGAAGGACCTATAGTTTGAGCCATTTTTTTAATGCTCTTCATGAATGGAAGCACATGACCAGTGGAAATGAGTTTCATTGTATTTTTTGCCATGGCCTACCTTTAGCTCTCAGAAGGAAAAAGCAGCCACTTCTGTGGGATAAAATAAATGACCTTAAGGTTATCTCGCAGTAGTGGAAAAGAAGAGATCAGAACTTTATTAACGCACAGAAAAGACCATCAAGGTGCAGGAAAGAATCTTGGCCTGACTCACCTGAATAATTGGTCCTCAGGATAAAAATATAGCAGTGCAGATCTTACACGGTCTTCGTATTATCTATCTTTTGGGTCAGACTTGTCCACTCTGAACTGGTTGTCTTCCATTAATTCACCATCCTCCTGTGAATTTCACCCACTTTTCTGTTATTCTTGATCTATTTTCTTTCTGCCATTTCTTTCTTTCTTGGTTTACTCTCTTATTTGAAGAACATATCTTCCAATAACTTATTTAAAATTGCTCCATGGGAGAAAAATTTGCTGTGGTATTAAATGTCTGAAAATATTATTATTCTACCCACTGCATACTTAATAATCTAAGTATAATTTTTTTTTATTGAAAATCATTTTTCATCATAGTATGTTAGATACTGCTCCATGGCCTTCTGGTTCCCACAGTCACAGCTGAGAAATCTCAAGTCATTCTCATCTGATCTTTCTATGTGACTTTTAATTTTTTCTCTAGAAGCTTCTTAAAATGTCTCATTGTGCATAGCACTCTGATATTTCACAATTATGTGTGTTTTGAAACAGAATTTGTGAGTTTATTTTCATCAATTGTGGCAATCATGATAACTTTCAGTCAAACAATGTAAAATCTTTGGTTCTGAAAAAATTGTTTATGATTTTCACCATTCTTTTTTCTTTGTAATCTCTTTTTGGAATTGCTAAATCCTGTCTGCAGGATTTTTTTCATCTGATTCTCTAATATGATGAGATTTTAATCTCATATTCCTCATCTCTTTTTGCTCAATTTTCTTTAATATTTAAACTTTATTAATGTTTTATTGGTTTTTGTTTCTATTATCATTCTTTAAGTCCAGAGTTCATTTTAATTTTTGAAATATTTATTATATTATGACGTTGGGATTGCATTATTATTATTTTTAATTCTGAAGATATTAACAACCACTTTTAATCCCTGAATAATTTCTGTTTCCACCAATTAACTTATATTTTGTTCTCTTTCTGTCGGGTTAGAGTCTTTCCTCAGATGTCTGATAACTGTTGATGGTCAACTTATATTTAGAAGTAAACATATTTTTAAAAACCTGACATCAAATTCTGAACACTGAGTGAAGCATTATAAACTTAGAATTCGTTATCGGCTGATCTAAATGAAATGTTTAGTGGGTAACTTCTTGTTCTAGCATATTTGGATTTTTCTTCTTTACTGATCCATTTTGAATAGAAAAGTATTCCTTACTTTTGTTCAAAGAGTTAGTTATAGCTTTCTGCATTCTGAAAGAACAGAGAAGTAAAAGAAATGTCAGGTTTCAGCATTCAGCATTCTTTTTTCCTCTCACTTTATAACGGGACCTACTTTTTCAATTGTTCCAAGAATCTTTCAAAAATCAAAATAATCTGTTTTACTCTTTCAAGTAGCATTGAGTAGGGTAGTGGAAGTAGACTTCGAAGTCTTTCTCACACATTTTTCCAATCCATGTCTCCTTGTTGGTTAGTGACATCCGTTTACCACTGGGTAAGGTTAAGATGATATATATCCCTTACTAGAACTAGAACTTCCAATACCAGATCTATACTATAAATAGTAATAGATAATAGGTTCTTTTAAGGTTGCCATTTAATAGAAAAATTGTTTAACAGAAATTTATTTATAAGCAGGCATATATATTTAAGTTTATAACAATCTTACAATTATGTTAATTAGTTTTCTCTTTTTTACTTTAGAGCAATCTTATAAATCTGAACATATTTTATAGAAAATGAATATATAAAAGGAAATCTTTTTGTAACGCTATGGCAGCAAGTGATGTCAATTTAGAGACATGCTGATTTCTTTGTGAAGTGATATAAGCAGTCCTATCAATGACATTAAGACAGAAGCACATGAATAAAACTGACTAAGGTATGAAAATTATGTTTTTATTAATATCAATGTCTTCTCTGTTGTTTATGTGGAGAACTGTGAGGTGAATTGTATAAGTCTTCATTTAAAGGACAAGTATAATAACAAATAGTCAATTTTACAGTTGTGTAAATTAGAGAATATTTGTACTTTATAGAGCTTTAAATTTATAAAGCATGCTATCAATAAAATTGTATAGAGAAAAAAATTTTGAGGACATATAGAAAAAACTGTTTTACACTGAGTTTTAAGTGGCACAGAATGCTGATTAAACAGAAGACACAGAAAGTAATCATTAGAGGTGGCAGAAAATGTTCTCGTATAAGCAATAGTTGTAACACGGACAGATGAATGGGGAGTGAAATGAAATGAGATTGCAGGTCTGTCTCTAAGTTTCAGAGAGCCAGGCATTTTAAACTGGATCATGAAATGGATTAGGAGCTAAAAGGAAATCTGAGAGAAATGAGAAGGCAAGCATGAGATTTAGTGTAATGTGAATTTGCACAAAAAGCTCTTGCACAATTTAGAAAATGGGAAGATGAGATCTGTTCATATTACTTCAGAGCAAACAAAATGTGAATTTAAAGAAGTCAAAGTAGAGGGTAAAAGCATACTTTTCTGATTACTGGGAAAAGGTGGCCGTGTGTTTATAGATATAAAATGAGTAGAGATGAGCTGAGTTTTCTAAATGAAAATGAAGAGGAAAAGTTGATGGATGATCACGGGGATGTAAATGAGATTAGAAAACTCAGCTTGAAAATGTTTCAAATCAACAAGAAATTTTGATTTTGAAGTATTTAAATAGTGTATGAAATTATTTTAATGAGCTCTTTGGGTCATCCTAAAATTTTCAGGGAATATTGAATCAATTATACATGATTTATCACAATCCATTTATACTTTCAGAGAACTAAAATTTCTAGACACATTATGACAGATTATCAAAGCTACTGTGATAAAACAACAGTAACAAAGTCATAAAACTTCCCTCCTCTCCACGAAGTCAGTCAGAGATTTATTGGATATAATTTGCAGAAACACAAATTAGATTGTTATGAGTAAAAATGTTAGTTCACATATGAATTCATACAAGTGATGTGTAAAAAGGTGGAATTACAGTATGGCAGAGTTCCACTGAGTCATAAAAAGGTACTGTTAGGGATCTATATCCACCTGGCTTTCCCTCAGGCCTTCAGCTTGCTCCTGTCTTTCTGCTGTCTCCTTGTTTTAGAAGATTCATTGCACATATTGGAGATACACATTTGTCTTCAGAATCAAGCCTTATCTTCATTAACACATGGGTGCTGAAAAGAAAATCAACAAAAGTGACAGAGTCTACCATATACATGATTAATCAAAGAGGAGTAACTGCCTGTCCTGTTTTCGTTAGCTCAGCCAGTTCTTTCTAATAGTACCACCCTGGCGCGTGGCAAGAGTAGTTGGGATAAAGGACCTTCCACAAATGGGATAAACTGCTTTCCACTAGCAGTGCAAAGCCTACATGCAGCCAATATTTAATAAACACTAACAATGAGACAGATACTCTGTTTTAGGCATGCCAGTGGAAAAAGAAACAAAAATTTCTTTTCTCATGGAACTAAGAAAATCAATTAAGGAAATTAGAATATAAATAATTCATATAAAAGTCAATACATTATATAATATTTAGAAGGTGATAAATACTGCACAAAAAATGAAAATAAAAAGTAGAGTAGAAGGAAAGTCCTTGGTAGTATGGGGGGGTGGTACTATAAATATGGCACTTAGGGAAGGATTGACTGAGAAATTGGTGCTAAAGCAGGCCTTGCATGGACTGTGATATCTAGGAGAGTAGCAATCTTTCCAGGACCAAGACAGGAACCTCTCTGACATGTTAGAGGAATAACAGAAATACTAGTGTGGAGATGAGTTCAGAAATTTTAAATAGTTTTGACTTTTATTATGAGTGAATTGTGAAGCCTTTGGAAAGTTTGGAGAAGAGGAATGACATAATACAAAATATATATTTAAAAGATCACTCTGACTACTCTGTCGAGACTAAATTGCGCATGAACAGAGAAGCAGGGAGATCCGTTAGTAGAACATTGATTAATACAAGCAAGAACTGATGGTGTCTTGATCCAAGATACCTCCTGAGCCTTCTGGTTCTTGAAGAAACACTGAGCAGGCAGAGGACACATGTACTAAAACCATTTGGATTACAATTTCTGTATAATTTAGCCTGCGGTTAATGGAGAGAACAATACAGCATCTAGTCCCAAACAATTACAAGGTTTAATAAGAACGTATCTACTTATTAATAATTTAGCTAATCATGAATTTACGAATGATATTCTATACAACTCTTCATCTCAAACAATCCTCAAGAATTCCAGTGTCAAGCAATATTGAGTATGCATATGTTTTATTCTGCTATTTTCTGTAATGTAGATTTTTTTGTTTAATTATCAGTTACTTTTAGTGAAGTTCTGCAATTGTGCCCATTTTCTTCCCACACACTTTTTTTTTTTTTTTTGATATATCTTAATTGACTTCAGAGAGAGAAGGGGGAGAGAGAGAAATATCAATGATGAGAGAGTCATCATTGATCAGCTGCCTCCTTCAAGACCCCAACTGGGGATCAAGCCCACAACCTAGGCATATGCCCTGACCGGGAATCGAACCGAGATCTCTTGGATCTTAGGTCGCTACTCAGCTGCTGACTTTTATAGAGGCTCTTCTTATTTTTGATGTTTAACTTTGACATTACTCATCTTCCAGTTGTTCCTGACTTCAAAATTTGGAATTGTCTTTTATTCAAATAGATGATTCAATCATTCTATTGATTTTTACTTCCAAACTACTCTGAGTCAAACATTCTTATTTATTTGTATTTCCATCAACCTGGACCTGGACTCATTAGCTCAAAACTAATTTGCTTTGATAGTATCACTGATAATTTCCTGGCTTCCAGACAATTTGGCGTATGCTGCTTTATAGTACTTACCTACTATACATCACTCAGAAACCCTATGTTGACATTATTTCCCCTACAGCATCAGGTCTAAATAGCTCTGGTTCTAAGTTTTATACATAATTTGATATCAATTTACTTCTCAAATTTTATTTTACAATCTCCATAATTTTCTGATTTGGTCAAAGGAAAGGAATAGGAACTAATGTTTGTGAAATGCCAATTATACGCTGGTCATCTGAGACATGGAAGAATATAATTTAAAAGACACTTTAAAAGTAGTATTAACATATGGTATAGTCACATCACAGGGAAGTGATTGAAGTAGTTGATATGGTGATATGACATGTTTTATAGAAATTAGGAAGCTTATTTGGAAAAATGAAATCAGTTGGTAAATGCTAGCACAATAGTTCATTTGTTCTGACTCTGGCAGTATGGAAGGATGAGTTGGAGATACATAAGCAATCGGGAACATTTTCTCCTGTAAGGTCTTTGGGTCTTCAGAGTTCTAGACTGAGACAATAGTCACAAACTTATAACCTGAGTTTGAGCTAGTGTTGAAGATGAGGTAGTTCCATAAGGGACCTCTTGGTCAATTCCAAGGTCAGTGCTTTCAGTTAGGTTTAAAGAAGTTATTAAATGTTCAGAATAGAAGTGGGTACCTTTCAAAGAAGAGCTAATGGATTTAATGAAAAAAATAATCAAGTTTTTCATGCTCAAAAAAAGGGAAAAGTCAGTGATCTTTGGAACAAATATATCTGTGATATCTAGTATTTTTGTGCAGATTACAACCCAGTACCTGGCATATGTTATTTAATATTTCCTTTTAAATTTATTTCTGATAAAATGTTGTAACAAGTGTGTGTGTTGTGTATGTGTGTTTGTACATGTGAGTGTGAAAGAAAGAAAAACAGAGCCACAGAGAGGGGGAGGTACAATAACTTTCAAAAAAGTCCATTCTCCACAAAAATGTTTTGTGGGTTGATTAAAGAAAATGGTGTGTATTATAAATCTAGGATAACATGATCTATGTCAGGGATAGTGAAAACATTAATGAACTGAGAGAACTAAAGTCAAGAACCTGGACCCAGATAAGAGTAATAAAAAGACAGATCGCTTTTCCTAGATACTTAATAAAACTGGAAAGACATGGGATTTCCACCATAAATAGGTTGGGATTTGAGTCAGTTTCATTTGAATGTGAGAGGACAGGCTGCTCGTCCAGATCATAAAACTGAGTTCTTTGTGGATGTAGCCCTGCATGCTGCTAGATCAGTCCATGCCAAACAGGCTGTGGAAGCAGACGAGCCATTGTACAATTTATCCAGGCACAATCTATTCTGTATCGCGAGGGAACAGCACCCATTTCTCACCTTATTACCACAAGGTTAGAAGAACACCAGGCTTGAAAGCTAGAACTCTAAGAGAATTTCAGAGTTCTGTCATTTGAAGCAACCAGGGATATTTAAAAGCAAAAGAAAATCAAGCAGTAAACAAAACCATATTCCTAGGAAGAAGAATTAGCTTATATTTTTTTGTAGTTTTCCAGGTGATATCATGTTAGCTAAGGTTGAGAAACATTTTTTAGATGGCATGGTAGATTTTAACATATTCAAATAAAACCTGTGCTTACTGTTTCCACAGCAGTTAATAACATGTATGAAATACATTATTTTTCTTCTTCTTTGGAATAGATAGAAGGAACCTTAAGAGCAGAGACTAGTTTTTGGTTTTATTTATTTATTTATTAATTCATTTATTTATTTAAATCTGTTATATCCTTAGTACCTTGCACATTGACTGGCATCTATTAGGTTCTTAAAAGTATTTGTTTTATAAATATTCATGGTTGACTACAAGATTATATACAAGATTTTATAATTCCACATCTTGTTTTTTTGTCCCATTGGAATTAGTTCCAACATCTACTGGCAGTCTCTGTTTTCTCTTTGTCCCTGACTGGCTTTTTGTCATACACAGTCTGGGTAAATGTCTATAGTAATATTAATAAAACAAGTCTCCAAAGTGTGTCCTGCAAGGCTACTCTTCAAAGCAATCTGTATCAGGTGTTTAAAGCAACAGAAATGCATGCTTTCACAGAGAAATCTGAAACTGAAGTGTTAGCCATACTCCCTTCTGAGGGCTCTAGCGAAGAACATTTTCTTGCCTTTTCCAGGTTTTGTTGGCCATGGGTATTTCTTGGTTTGTTATAGCATAACTCCAATTTCTACCTCCCTTTCCACATTGCCTTCTTTCCTCTTTGTATCTCTGTGTCCTCTCCTTTTTTATAAGGATACATCATGGGATTTAGGGCTTCCCCTAAATTTAGGACGATTTAATCTCAAGATTCTTAATTAACTATATGTGCAAACCATTTCAATAAAAAGTTTACATTAGCAATAAAAATACTAATTCTTATTTTAAAGTCATGTAAAATTTTAGTGAACAGAAGAGACTTTATACTACCAAAGTTATGTTGACTTTTAAGATAGTCATATTCAGACTTTACACTACTTATCTCTACTGATGAGGTTAATACTATATAATTTATTGCCTTTAATTTGGGAATTGCTTTTGAATTTCTCTGTACAAATTATTTTTGAAAATCAGAATTATTACAGTAATCTTTTTCACCAATATTCAATGCATTAAAAAAATTAAAAAGTCATAAGTTGTGAGAAATTTTATATTAAATTACTACAACCAGTAACAGAGTATTCTAGAAAAGTAGAAACTTTAAAAAAAAATGTTAAAGGCACTGTGGTATTGACAATAACTAGTTTGCTTTCCAGATGGCATTGAGGCAGTTATAAATCTAAACCAAAAGCAACTCAGGTTACTATGACGACATTCCAAAGGAAAATTGAGAATGAAATAAGTGACTTTACTCATTTGGTTTGTATAAGAACTTTGTTATGACAATCCTATTGATAAAAATGTAACCTAGTCAGCAAGATACTTTATTTACAATTGCTGGTATACTCAGATATGACCACACAGGTGTCATAAATATGACATTTTAAGAAGCCTTTCATAAAATAAGCCAACATGCCAGTTTTTAGCCAAACGTAAGCACAAAATACACAGGGAAGAGGTTCAGAATTTAATGTTCTTATCTATTGAAAGTTATGTTTAAAGGAAAGCATTGTTAAAAAACAAAATTCAACCAGGTAAAGGTACAGAACTAATGGTTCTATTAAGGGATTCATGAATGAGGCAACATCCCATCTAGCAACTTGAAGGGAGCTCAGAGAAGTTGTATAAAATGTAAGGTTTTTATAAGAAGAAGGGTGGAGCAAGGGAACTATTAACAAAAGAAAAGAATAGATTATTTTTAGATCAAAACATTTTCTTTCAGGGTGAAGAGAACTTCAGGGTTTTTATCATGCAGACTACCTCTTCTCACTACAGGAGTGGAGAAGGTCTATCCATGAGAGATTACTTTATTGATGTTGACCAAGAAATTCCAAATTGGTTAAGATTATATTTCTGGGAGAGATTTAAATAGCAGTTAGGTCAGGTATAAAACCTAGGTTTGGTATTAGGGCCTGTAGCACAAGTGACATCATTTTGAACTTGTGGTTTTTTTCTTTAACAGCAAATAGAAATTAATTGTGAAAGCATATGTTTTCTGGAGACTACTGAGGGGTAGAATTCTGATATCTTTTTAAAGTTATGCACTCAAAATTAAAGAACAAATATATAGCTCTAAAGTATCTCACCCTTTGGTCTATCTTGGAATTTCTATCACATGTGTCACTTTTTGTTTTAACTTTCTATTATCCAACTTGGACAAAATACTTGGGTTTTGTCCATAAGGAAATTTCACTACCTATTTTATTACCAGTAATGTTGGCTCTTAGTTCTTTAGTTAGGCAAGAAAGAATTCAGAATCAAGAACTCTAGCACAAGAGGAAGTTTATTTAGCATGCAAAGTGAAAGTATACTTGAAGAGAAGATTCAAGTAGGCTTCTCAGAGAGCTGCCTTGGCCTTTTAGAAAGTCACAGAGACAGAGATGTGAGCCATCTGGGCTGCATGGACTCAGGAAACAAGTTACAGAGGCAAAAGAAGGGCTCCTGAAGATAGGTTCAGTGGGTTAATCCAGGATGAGCTGCAGCTGCCTGCTGCTTCCCCCTTTGCAAGTCTCGTGGGTACCCTTAGATCTTAAGAAAAAGAAAGCAAAGATATACACCTAAAGGAAAAATGTGTGGACATGAGAGAGAGAGAGAGGGAGAGAGAGAGAGAAAGCATGCACACTAGATCCTATTTTAAAGGTTTTTATATGTTAACTAAAGGCAGGAATTTTAAAGGTGGTCTCAGGAAAGAATATTAATACAATATTCATCAGCTTTCTAGGTGTGTCCTTTAATATGCTGATGCATCGAAATGAGCATATAGGTAATCTCTGGTGGGTTTCACCTTAAAGAACATCAGGAACAGACACCAGACCTAGGTGGGCCTGCCCTGGTATGGTCTTGAATGTGTAAGATAAGATCTTGCAGTTTATTATCTAGCTGTAAATTGCTCTGCCAGTTTGTATCTTTTTTAGTTTCCTAATTCCACTTGCCAAGGAATTTTCCTAGCTTCTTACTTACAATCCTGCCTCAATTTCATCATTATCAACCAAGGTGTTTTAGAATCATCTTCTGTAATATAATGTAAATTTCTTCAATAGTCCAATAATTAGAAATCTGATATTTTCTAGCTGGAAAACTCCATTTATGTGCAGATGTGTTTGTTTGTTTTCCCTTTGCTTTTGGTGAAGTTTCTGTTCTGGGACCAATGCTTTATTTTCAGTGCCCCCTTGCTTGAACCACCTCATGGCTGAGTCAGGTCTATATTTTGGTGTTTATCAAGATACAGAACAAAAGTTAGTTATGTATCTGGGATTGTGCTTTTCCTCCCCGCCCAGCAAATCAAATATTTTTATCCACAGCAACAAAAGGGATTTTGTGTTTTATGTTTTCACTTGGCCCCCTATATCCAATGCTCACATCAACAACACTAGGGTGGTCAGTGACCCTTAGAAAGTTGTCCACTGTGTAGTTTCCCTGAAGCTGCTATGATTTTTTCAACAAAAGAAGTGCTGGGTGGTCTTTGTGTGATTTTCTTCAATCTGGTAAGATGAGTGTTTTGTCATGTTATTGGTTGTGCTGGCACACTTCTCTGCTTTCCCACCTAAAGAAAGGTTCCATTTGTTATTTTCATTGAATTTAGGGTCAGGGTAAATTGTTTAAGTGCCTTGAGAGCAGTAAATTTAAAAGCTAAGTATTCAGCAGTATAATCCAACATTAAATTGGATAAAATCACAGAATTTGAAATAGAGAATCTTATTTTAAGTTTTGGGTCTGTCACTTTCTAACTATGTAAAATTAGACAAAGTACATCAAACCCTGGGCTTTAATTTCTTCATCTGTAAAATAGAATAAATATCCATTAGGTTTGTGTGGAGATTAAATAATGTGATTAATATAAAACAGTTAAAAGAGTGCTTGGCAGGTATTATACACTCCATTAAGGTGGGTTATTATTTTTACAAATATTCTTTAACTATATCTTCTAATATATGATTTGCTACTTTAGAGTTTCAAGTGCTAATACTTCATTTTATTGATAATTGCTGTGATTCAATACTGAGTAACATAAATTGTTTTATTTAGAATAAATATGTAATGCAGGAAAAAGCGATAAATGTATTTGATTTCAATAGCAAATCATTCATTTCAACACCATTCAAATGTTAAATATCTACTCCATTCCAGGAGAGGTGCAAAAAATGTAAGATATAATCTTGTTCTTCCAGGACATTAAAGTCCAGTAGCCTTTACATTCTTGTAAAGAGAGTGGAAGAGAGAATAAGAATGAGAGTACCTGAAAACATTATATGTAGTTGGTTAAGAACTGATCCCAGAAATGCCATTTAATTATATTCATTTATGTATTTATTTAATGTCTTGGTCATTCATTCATTCCTTTATGCATTTAAGTGGCATTAATTAAATTTCTCAAGTATAGATAGATACTATATTTCATAAAAGTAAAATATAAATACACTATACACCTTTAAGGATCTTAAGTTGTTGGGGTTGTGTTTTTTTTTTTGTGTTTTTTTTTTTTTTACTTTAAGTCAAAAAAAGAAAATATAAATAAAAAGAGAGAGCTATCTATCCCAGATGTCTTGGGGTACTGGGTTATGAAAGGAAAGCTTAATGTCTCAAATAGTGGGTTTCCTAAAAATAATGTGTGTGGAGAATACAGGTTATTTATATTGTCAAAGAAAATTTGTGACAGTTAAACAGACAAAGAAGACTCTATTCAAGAATATTGCAATAGGGATGAGACTATTGTGATATGGAAATGAGAATGAATTTAATTAACTCTACTGAAACAAAAAGAATAATAATATTTAAACACTGGGGTGAAAAATACTGGAGGGCTTTCGTTAATGTGATTAGGCCATATATGTTCCCTACTAAGAGCTTATGGAAATTAGCCTTCTACTCTCCCACAGAAACTGGGAGATATGGATGCTGTGTTTCTTGTTGGTTACATTTAAAAAGATAGCTCTCAGAAAGACATTCTTGGTTTACCAAATTGGCAAGAGGCTGAGAGAAGATTTATATGTCAAAAGGACAGAGAAAGAATTAATGATTGAAACTTCTCTAAATTAAAAGCTCTAGGCAAAGCTCTAGGCAAATCGTGTAGTCAAGAAAAAGGTGGCTAAAATAGAGTCAAACTGAGGCAGAACAGTAAGGCTGTCTTTGTCAAAATTCTTTTTCAAAATACATATTTGAAATTATTATTAAAGTAGAAAGCAAAATGGAAAATGAAACAACAAAAGCTACTAACAGCAACAATGAATCTCTACAACAAATACCTAGTCAAATGTAAGAAGTTCCAATATGTGACCATGTTGCTAATTCAGTCTTTCTATTTAATGCCTGACAAGGCTCACAAATAATGCAAATACATCACAAAAGACCAAGAGAGATAAGCATTTAAATTGACCAATGTCTCATTATTATAATGAAAACTGCACACAAACACTGTTTTTGGATCTTAAACTTGAACTTAAACCTATTGCTCTGATAATGCACAACATCATGATTCAAAGGCTGCCCCTATTTGCCAGATTACATTTCATTCAATACGAACAGGTGAGCTCTCATTTAGACAAGCTGTACCTCAAAACAAAATATTAATTTCCCTGCTCTATTAAAGATATGTATTCTGCCAACTATTTTTCTAAGTAAGTATGGTATTAGGTAAATAAGGAAAACAGTTGTAATTACAGTGAAATTGCCAATTAGCAACTGGCAATTTCCTGTGAACCACATTTTCATTTCTAGTTCTGTAGGTTAGAATATATTTTAAATTCTATTCCATGAATGAAAAACACTTTTTATGCTAATGATATTGACATTTCAAATTTTAAATGATTATTGCTGAATTGCAGACTTGCAATTAAATTATAAAATGAGACTACAAACTATATAAAAGCTGTACTCATTAACTTCCTAAATAGCTCTACCAATTTTAAAATACAATTTTCTTAAATGTTTGAACAATGCTGATAATTATCTAGTGAAGGTGAGGGATAAGCATGACAAGTTCTCTCAAGAAGGAGAAGATAAGGGTTTGATTTAAATTATATATTGTTTTCTAATTTCAACAAGAAAAGCTGCCATTTCAATGTGTGAACAATTACGTAATCATAGTCACCACATTACCATCACTGTCCCCACCGTTATAATCACCATCACTACCAAATCACCATCATCATATATAAACCTCAGCGGGGGAAAAAATACACAAATTAAAACATTTACCTTAGATCCAAATTCTCCTCCACCTACTAAATTGAGCTGTTTCTCTTGATCAGCTTAAGAACGTCTGACCTCTGCCCATCAACTTCCCAAAAATCCTCCACAGAAACTGCACTTGTTAAAAGCATCAAACATATACATGTACACTACAAAACCAACGTCTGCTATTCTCAACCATTTAACATCATCACCTTTAACATCATCAGTCATCCCAATCTCTGTAAATGCTACCAAATCCACCAAGCTGTCCAAGTCGAAAGATTGAGGTCATGCTTGGCTCTTTGTTCTCCGTTAGTTTATATACAATCTCTGGAGAAATTATATACATTTGTTATGGTGTCCATCTACTTCTCTAAATATCCACTGCCATGAATCTTGTTTAAATCAGGCAATATTGTCTTGATTACTGCATTTTCCCAGTAATTTGTCATCTTTTTTCTCATGTACCCCTGCAATCTATTCACATGATATGCAGAATTACCTTTAAAAATAGAATCACATCACTCTATTTTAAATTTTTCAATGATTTTCCAGTGTATTTTGGTAAAAATTTAAACTCATTTAAATTTTCCTTTCTGTTGGAACTCCTACTTATCTACACAACTTATAATTTCTCCATTTTTCTCCTTGCCCAGTTAGTTCTAGACGGCCTGGCCGCTTTCCATTTCTCAAACATAGCCACTGCCTTTCCCGTCTCAAGGCCTTCATCACACATGAGGTTGTTCTTTCCCGGTAAGGCCTTTCCCCATGGCTGTTTTCTACCCTTATGTAAGCATATAACCAAACTCACAAAGTTATATACAGTAAATATGTGTAATTTATTGTATATCAATTATCCCTCAATATAGTTAGCTGTTAAGATAAAAGAATCTGTTTTAAAGTATTTCCTCAGAAATACTTTAGCTCATCTCTCAGTCTTAATTTGTCTTCTGTAATCTTTTGCCATCTCTTTTCCCTCTTAATTTTGCTCATACCACATTTCTCAATTTGCAATTAAGTATTTGCTTGTTTACCTTTTTGTTGTAATAATGAAATTACCTATCAGCTCTGGAGACTGCCTGTGAGTCACGTTTTTATTTAGACTTGTAAGTCAAAATATAATTTTTAAATTGTATTACATAAATGAGACAATTTTATTTTATTTTATTTTTTAATGACAATTTTAAAATTATGTTTGCCAGTGACATACTAACTACAGTATATGTTTTGGATGATAGAAATCATGTATGTACTGCTTACAGCTTTATATTCAGTGTAGCACAACGCTTGGCATGTAGAGTTCTAAGTTATACATAAATGCGAGGTGGAGCAAAAGTAGGTTTACAGTTGTGAGTACAGGAAACAGTTTATTTTTGTATTACTATTTATTAACTATTGTATTATTTTCCATATGAACAACTGTAAACCTACCTTTGCTTCACCTTGTATATTTTGAATCAATTAATGAAGAGAGAAGTAAGGTGAAGTCTCCTCTCTCTTCATAAAAATAAATAGATGAATAAATAAATAAATAAACAAACAAATAAATAAATAAATAAATAAAGACTTTTATAAATTGCTGCCACAAAGACATATTTATCAAAAGAATGACACCATCAAAAAATAAAATAGTGTTCTATATAGGAGAAGTTGATGGTGTCATTCTTTTGACAGAATTTTAAGGAGAAAATTTAAGTTACAAAAATAAAACAAAAAGCTCCCATCCATTATATCTTAGACTGCTGCCTTGATTTCATAGGCACTAACTTTTCTTATATGTTTGGAATGAACATTGTATAACTGAAGCCTACTAATGAAAATTCCTGAATATCATCCATTAGATGTTATTGAGAAAAAAACACTTCTTGTCAACTGCATATTTCCTCCTTTTCTTTGAGAAATAGAATAATAAATAAATAAAAGAACTTTAAAAAGAGGTCTGCACTGAGTCATCATCTGAAAGAGACCATCAACCACAGTTTACCTGAGCACAGCTGGAAGCCTTCATGAATAAAAACCTTTAAGCAAGGTTAATTTAGAGATTTTCTGCCTTCAGAATCACCCATAAATTAATTTCTACAGCCTATAACATTTTTATTAACTCTTTCAGGAGAAAATTTGAATGTAAAGTGCTTAAAAATTCTATAGTGTCGCATTTTCTGCTTAAGAATGAGGTGAAATACCAAATAAAAATGTTTTGGCTGTATATTATGCTTATCAATTAGAAGTGTTATCAAAATACATGAGATTTTGGAAAGAGTAAAAACTAAATGGTGTACTAATTAGAAATTTCCCCCTGCTTTTATAATTTTAAATGTATCATCTAGTGCCTATTTGTAATATAAGATAACTTTCTTGCCTTTCAATTTTGCTATATGTAATCAGTCGTGACTTACTTGTTGAGACCTTTTTTTTTTTTCACTCCTTGTCTTCTAAGTGCCTGATTATATGAATACTATCACTTATTTAACCATTTTTCCTAAATTAGCCAGGTTTCCTAAGCAACAAAATGGGGTTTGGACTAAAAATGATTACTGACAGACCATCTATCATGATTGGCTTATTTTATTATTAAACAACCTATGGCTGGCCTTTTCTAACCTTAACAGTGATATTTAGCCAAAAAACCATTGCTTTTATGCAACTAGCTTATAATATACTCCAGGATTCTTATATTGCTTGACTAGTGACAGTGTGCAATTCTGGAATTTCTAAATTGTGATAAAAAGTGAAAGAACTATACAGCTAAGGGCCTATAGCTCATAATACCGTACTGTATACTTAAATTTTGCTAAGAGGGTAGATCTTATGTCAAGTGTTCTCACACAGCTTGTATCCTTTCTCACCCTGTCAGGCCCTGGCACCACATGCAACTGCAATCATCACCTTGCTTAATCTCTGATCCCCAGCTGGGATATTTTCCTCTATGAATGTGTTTTTCATAGTCTCTTTAGAATCAGAAGGACAGAGTTAAACTGTCACTGAGCTCAATGGTGGGTGTTCAAAGAACGGAGTAAAAACAGCAAGGCCCCAAATGTCCTATTCTACTTCAGTAAAGAGTTATTTCATTAAAGAATGCCTTCCTAAATATGTATATATATATATATATGTATGTGTGTGTGTATATATATATATACACACACACATATATACACACACATATATACACACACATATATACACACACCAGAATCTAGCAGATGAAATAATGTATAAAATAAAGCTAGTTTTCAATGAATGAGTAAACGAATAGTTTTTAGTAAATAAATGAATAATTAAATGAGTAAATAAATGATTAAATAAAGCATTAAAAGTTTTTAAAATATCATAACTTATAGCTATAAAGCAGAATGGAACATTGTGGATTTGCATGAGGGTAATTTAATTTGTATTTGATTTAACAATTTCACTTAGGATTTCTACAGATGGATTTGTTATAGACTGATATATTCTTGATGTACATATTTACTTTTGGCTCTTCTATTCTGTTAGAGAATAAGTAGTCTTCCTTAAGAGAAGCCAAAGTCTTAACAGAAAACATGAGCTTAAGAAGGGCAAGAAAGTTATTTAGATAAGTACCAAAGAACACTTAAATAAAACTCATAATGTGAAAAGAAGAAAAAAAGGTAGAAAAAAATTGTTAAAGATGAGCCTCAGTAAGAAAAATGTCCTCTTTGAAGGGAATTTTAGCTGAAAGGTTGTAAAGTATAAAGTTACAATTGGTACAAGATTTGGAAGATACGAAAGCATGAAGAATAATGAAAATTTAACCGAAAGTCATGAAGTAGAAAATATCAACATGAACAAAGAGAGGGTACAATTAAAAGCAGAAGGCAGAGTATACTGAACTGGAATAAATATTCTGTAAACAAACAAGAAACATTTGGATACCTCTGCGCAAGATGTTGATGGTATGTTATAGTGGTAGAAGAATAGATAAAGGGTTGACAAACATATATTAGTTGATGATTCTAATTGTATTTAAAAGTTCTCGTAAAGCCCGACTGGTGTGGCTCAGTGGTTGAGAATTTACTCATGAACTTGGAGGTCACGTTCGATTCCCAGTCAGGGCACATGCCTGGGTTGCAGGTTTGATCTCCAGTAGGGGCCGTGCAGGAAGCAGCTGATCAATGATTCTCATCATTGATGTTTTTCTCTCTCTCCTTCTCCCTTCCTCTCTTTGAAATCAGTAAAAACATTAAAAAAAAATTTTAAAGTTCTCATATATTTAAGAATATTTTCAAATTGGAGTGTGGCAAAATTAGAGGTTTTTTTTCTTTTCTTTTTTTCTTGATCTCACTCTCCTAAATTCTACCTACTAGGGGGAAGAATAAATATGCTGAGATGACTGCTTAATGTAATATTGAAGCTTAAAATGAGATTTTTAGAAACTCAAAAATAAAATTAGCAAGTAAAATAAGTATATTTCTAATGAAACCCTGAAGACCTAATAGTCCATAATGGAATATGATGCTAATTGGTTTCCTTGAATATTTTCATGCTTTTATGTCTATTTTGAGTGTCCTATTGGACTCATACAATTTTATTTTCGTGTTATCAGGATATTTCTGCTCAATAGTATAGCAATATGAATAAATTCCATTATTTCATTAGTTTTATCAAACAGACATTTTCTAGAATGTGTTGAACTATTTTTATTACTTTATGTATATGTAACGTATCACTTATTTTTTCAAAATAATATAAATTCCTAATCAAGTTACTACTTCATGTTTAAGCAACTTAGTGTAAAATAGTTGTGCAAATTTGTAGATTTTATTTATCATATTTCATCTAATTTTCAGTGTTGTGAAGATACAAATAATATTGATAATGTTTTAAAAATAGATTATATATGATCTCAATAACCCTATCTAAAAATTTTTCTCATCCCCTTGCATATTTATGATGACAATGGCATTCAAAATAATTTTGTACCTGAAAACATCAACATTTCATCTTCATATTTAAAACTGGACAACTCAGTTTATTTACATACCTAAAAGATTTGAGAAAACAAATGTAATAAAATGCAGAAGCCTAAACATGTTTAAATATCTTTTTATTGATTTCAGAGAGAGGATGGGAGAAGGGGAGAGGGAGAGATAGAAACATCAATGATGAGAGTCATGGTTCAGCTGCCTCCTGCAGGCCCCACACTGGGGATCGAGCCTGCAACCTGTGTATGTGCCCTGACAGGAAACCTTGATATCCAAGATCATAGGTCGATGCTCAACTGCTGAGCCACACCGGCCAGGCTAGAGAAGCATATTTTTTTTGGCTTTTAGTGTCCTTAGTGTTTTATGTATAATAACTTGTTTAATCAAATAATCCTATGAGGTACAAAATATAATTATTCCCATTTTATGGGGTGGTGGGGAGGGGACTGGAGTGCAGAAAGCCTATGTGAGATTTTGCCCAAGTTCACAGGCCAGTACAAGTCACAGCCTGTATTTAAGCCTTAACTGTTCTCTAGCTATAAAATGCTATTCTATACTCATTATTCTATACTACTGTTTCAAGATCTTATTTTAAATTCATCAACAGTGATGTAATTCCAGACATGTACAATTAAAAACATTTTAGATTTTTAAAATCACTTAATTATTAGTGAGCTTTTGATGATTAACAGTTCATCCTAATTGAAATTTCTGAAGTCATGTTCCTTACTGAAATATTTGCTATGCTCTGGAATATGAAGAACAGACAGCACATTTCCCCCCTTCCTCTTAAAAGTATTATTCTAAATAATGCATCCTTAATAAATGACTTGGAAACTTTTTAACAAGTCTTTTTATTTCTCACTCAATAGAAATTTTTTTCTTGATAGAAAATTTGAAAATGACATTTGGATTTTCTATTGCAGTCACTATATTGAAGAAGGTAATTTGTAAAGTATTTCTTAAAGAGATTTTTAAAGTAATTTTAATATGTGTTGCATTCTAATTGTAATATCAAATATAGAAGATATTTAAAGTAGCACACTAGTAAGGATGAATTTATAAAGAAATTGAAATTACCTCACTTCATTGTTTCATTCTTTACAATGTGATTTTGTCCCAAAAGCATATTTTTGTATTAATATTTTTGATACATGGGTTGTTGACCATAAAAATAGAAATTTAACTTAAAGATATACAGCACTATACTGTATGATTCAAATATGTGAATCTCCCAGGCTTTTTCTAAGTTGCTAAATTGGGAAACACAACTCCTAGCCCCATAGAAGTCATATTATAAACAGTGTTTATGTTTCCAGAAGAGACAAAGGAAAATTGTTTTTATGTATTAATTAATTAAATCCTTCATTAAACTAGCTTTTATTGAGGGGTTACTGGGTGCCAGGCCCTGCTCCAATAACTGTCAAAACAATAGAAAGCTGAGCAAAGAAAGTGACTATCCTCTCTGTGTCTATCTTTCCTTGGAGGAGATCGAGAAGAAAATTAATGTACACATAGATTAAAAATCCCAGAAATTAATAATAGATACAAAGGAAATTAAAATGGTAATATGATATAAATGAGAGTGGGAAGTAAATTTTCCAATGAAGTGATATTTGGACTGATACCTGAGTGATGAAAATGAGCCATGCATGCACCCTAGTTATCTGAGAAGGAGAGCACTCTAGATAGAACAGATATGAAGCTCAGGGCAGAGTGTGACATATTCAAGCAAACAAAGCCCTAAATATAATCAGGAGTGTCCTTATAAGAGGAATGCAGAAGGAGATTCGACCACAGATGATGAGAAGTCAATGTGATGACAGAAGCAGAGATTGGAGGGATGCATTTTGAAGAAGGGGGAGGCGTCACAGCCAAGGACTACAGGCAGCCAAGAAAAAGTGAAGAAGGGAAGGGAAAGGATTATGCTCTCACAGCCTCCGCAAGGAAACAGCCCAGCTGACGACTTGGTTTTAGGCTAGTGTAACGGATTTTGGATTTTCAACCTCCAGATTTCTAAGAGAAAAAAGTTATGTTGTTTTAATTGAGAGAGAAGAAAAAAGTTATGTTTTAATTGAGAGACAGAGCGAGAGAGAGAGAAGAAAGGAGAAAAGAAAGAAAAGAAAGAATTGCAGGGCTGCTAGCTATAAAAGGGTGACAGTGCAAGTTTAAATCTACTCATGGTGTTTTCTCACATACCTGAGTAGAATTGGGATTGTAGTCTAAATTATAATGACAGATTTTGGAGGATTTTAAAGTAGATCTTGAACATAATGAGATTTAAATTAAAAGGGGGAGAAGCGGTAAGAAACAATATCAACAAAAATACAATGGGACATATTATTCAAGTGCACTTTACAGACCTTATTTCATTCAAAGTAGCTAATTAAGTAAACAAACTAAATCTTATAAGACAATCGGAATTTTTAACACTGACTTTTAAAAGAAGGAATTTTAAAAATATGTGATAGAGGTATTGCGGTTACATTTTCTTTTCTTTCTTTTTTTTAATCCTCACCAGAGGATATTTTTTCCATTGGTGTTTTTAGAGAGAGTGGAAGGGATCAAGGGAGGGGAAGAGAGAGAGAGACACATCAATTGGGTGCCTCCCACACGCACCCAGAGGAGGCCAGGATGCAACCCAGGCACATGCCCTTGACTGGGAATCAAACCAGAGACACTTTGGTCCGTGGGCTGATGCTCTAGCCACCGAACAACACCAGGCAAGGCTGCAGTTATATTTTCAATAAGAGCCTTTATCTTTTAGATATGCATATTAAAATAAAAAGGAGTAGTGCCTAGTGTTTTTATATTATGGGGAAAGGCTAAGTGAGAAACAAACAAAGAATTATTCATGAATTTATGTCTTTCGAAATTGGTTGATGAGTACATGGAGATTCAGTTTAAAAAGGAAGTGTTCAGCCCTGGTCAGTGTGGCTGGGTTGGTTGGGTGTCCTCCATGAACCAAGAGGTCACTGGTTCGAGTCCAGGTCAGAGCATATGCTAGGGTTGTGGGCTAGATCTCCAGTAGGGGGTATGCAGGAGGCAGCAGATGGAGATTTCTCTCTCCCTCTCCCTTCCTCTCACTCTAAAATCAATAAAAACGCTTTTTTTAAAGGAAGGGTTCATCACTCCATGGAGTGTTCATTTATCTAATCTTCCTTCCTTCTATAGTTCTCCCATGTCCTCAAAATTATGATGGACACAATTCATGTGTTTTTGTTTTGGTACAATGGGATTGGTGGTATGGCTTTCCCTACTTTATCCTACATGGGTACAAACAGGTCCTACTCAAAAAGTTTAATTTCTACTTCTTTTTTTAATGTACAGTTTCTAGGTGTGCCAGAAGAATCTGGATGACATCAGATACATATGGATAAATTTTCAAAGGTTTATAATTCAAGGAGATTTAAGGAGTAGTGTGCCATAGTTACTACTGGAAACCCGATATAGTAATTTTTAGTGGGAAAAGTCATATGAAGTAGACCCTTGAAACAGAATGCAGGACTTAGGTTTTTTATAGATTGAAGGAACAAAGATTTATAGTTTCAAGGTTTTGTTCATCCACCAAATTGCCTGATTCACTTGCCTGAAAGTAATTAGAAGTGACCACTACTGTTGCCCTAACAACTAAATGCCATCCATATTTGTTCTCCCAATGCCTTCCCTTCTATCTTTGCTCCTTCCTATGCCAAAATAGTGATAATTTTACCAACTGTGATGTCACCAAATGCCATGTATTTCCCATTTTCCATTTTTCTCTGTCAAGTAAGTTATTCCAGTGATCCTTAATAGGTAAGCAATCCAATCACAGATTCTCATTTTATGGATCTATTTTCCAAAACTTTCCAACTACCTATTATTACAACAGTCAGTGACCAATAGGGAATAGATTATATACTCTCAAATTAAGATAATTCCAATAGGACTTGAAGGGTAATTTCTCAAAAAGGAAACCAGAGAAACAAATATCTCAAATTTACATTTATTCCTTCCTTCTTTTTCCTGCTGGGTTCCTCTTTGGAAACCAAAGGGCAAGAGCATCCATTGATTTAGGGCATACTTCTAAGAAGGATGAAAAGTATTATAGAATGTATCTTGAGTGGCAAATGTGAGACACGTGAAAAAGGGGTTTTCTTAACTTAGGAAATACTGAGTCACTTTTAAATACTGATGGAAATGGCAAATTAAGAAAGAAATTTTGCTAATGAGGAAAAGATGGAATTTTAAGAATCAAGTCCTTGAGTAAGCAAGAGAGCAGTAAAAATGCAGGGATTGTTCTCTGACAAGGCAAGAAATTATTTATCCATTTTATCAGTGATCAAGATAATTTTCATGTTACTGATATCTG